>NW_024412446.1:10997862-11165256 GCF_014898765.1 Herpailurus yagouaroundi | reverse complement strand
GATGCAGAAAAGGCCTTTGACAAAATCCAGCACCCTTTCTTAATAAAAACCCTTGAGAAAGTCGGGATAGAAGGAACATACTTAAAGATCATAAAAGCCATTTATGAAAAGCCCGCAGCTAACATCATCCTCAACGGGGAAAAACTGAGAGCTTTTTCCCTGAGATCAGGAACACGACAGGGATGCCCACTCTCACCGCTGTTGTTTAACATAGTGCTGGAAGTTCTAGCATCAGCAATCAGACAACAAAAGGAAATCAAAGGCATCAAAATTGGCAAAGATGAAGTCAAGCTTTCGCTTTTTGCAGATGACATGATATTATACATGGAAAATCCGACAGACTCCACCAAAAGTCTGCTAGAACTGATACATGAATTCAGCAAAGTTGCAGGATACAAAATCAATGTACAGAAATCAGTTGCATTCTTATACACTAACAATGAAGCAACAGAAAGACAAATAAAGAAACTGATCCCATTCACAATTGCACCAAGAAGCATAAAATACCTAGGAATCAATCTAACCAAAGATGTAAAGGATCTGTATGCTGAAAACTATAGAAAGCTTATGAAGGTAATTGAAGAAGATTTAAAGAAATGGAAAGACATTCCCTGCTCATGGATTGGAAGAATAAATATTGTCAAAATGTCAATACTACCCAAAGCTATCTACACATTCAATGCAATCCCAATCAAAATTGCACCAGCATTCTTCTCGAAACTAGAACAAGCAATCCTAAAATTCATATGGAACCACAAAAGGCCCCGAATAGCCAAAGTAATTTTGAAGAAGAAGACCAAAGCAGGAGGCATCACAATCCCGGACTTTAGCCTCTACTACAAAGCTGTCATCATCAAGACAGCATGGTATTGGCACAAAAACAGACACATAGACCAATGGAATAGAATAGAAACCCCAGAACTAGACCCACAAACGTATGGCCAACTCATCTTTGACAAAGCAGGAAAGAACATCCAATGGAAAAAAGACAGTCTCTTTAACAAATGGTGCTGGGAGAACTGGACAGCAACATGCAGAAGGTTGAAACTAGACCACTTTCTCACACCATTCACAAAAATAAACTCAAAATGGATAAGGGACCTGAATGTGAGACAGGAAACCATCAAAAGCCTAGAGGAGAAAGCAGGAAAAGACCTCTCTGACCTCAGCCGTAGCAATCTCTTACTCAACACATCCCCAAAGGCAAGGGAATTAAAAGCAAAAGTGAATTACTGGGACCTTATGAAGATAAAAAGCTTCTGCACAGCAAAGGAAACAACCAACAAAACTAAAAGGCAACCAACGGAATGGGAAAAGATATTTGCAAATGACATATCGGACAAAGGGCTAGTCTCCAAAATCTATAAAGAGCTCACCAAACTCCACACCCGAAAAGCAAATAACCCAGTGAAGAAATGGGCAGAAAACATGAATAGACACTTCTCTAAAGAAGACATCCGGATGGCCAACAGGCACATGAAAAGATGTTCAGCGTCGCTCCTTATCAGGGAAATACAAATCAAAACCACACTCAGATATCACCTCACGCCAGTCAGAGTGGCCAAAATGAACAAATCAGGAGACTCTAGATGCTGGAGAGGATGTGGAGAAACGGGAACCCTCTTGCACTGTTGGTGGGAATGCAAATTGGTGCAGCCACTCTGGAAAGCAGTGTGGAGGTTCCTCAGAAAATTAAAAATAGACCTACCCTATGACCCAGCAATAGCACTGCTGGGAATTTATCCAAGGGACACAGGAGTGCTGATGCATAGGGGCACTTGTACCCCAATGTTCATAGCAGCACTCTCAACAATAGCCAAATTATGGAAAGAGCCTAAATGTCCATCAACTGATGAATGGATAAAGAAATTGTGGTTTATATACACTATGGAATACTACGTGGCAATGAGAAAAAATGAAATATGGCCTTTTGTAGCAACGTGGATGGAACTGGAGAGTGTGATGCTAAGTGAAATAAGCCATACAGAGAAAGACAGATACCATATGGTTTCACTCTTATGTGGATCCTGAGAAACTTGACAGGAACCCATGGGGGAGGGGAAGGAAAAAAAAAAAAAAAAGAGGTTAGAGTGGGAGAGAGCCAAAGCATAAGAGACTGTTGAGAACTGAGAGCAAACTGAGGGTTGATGGGGGGTGGGAGGGAGGAGAGGGTGGGTGATGGGTATTGAGGAGGGCACCTTTTGGGATGAGCACTGGGTGTTGTATGGAAACCAATTTGACAATAAATTTCATATATAAATAAAAAAAAAAAAGAAAAAAAAAAAAAGAAATGACTGTTGCTCACTAAAAAAGGTACTGTCTTCATGTTCCTAGTAGCTGTTTCAAATAGATCCTGGGATAATGACTAATGTCCTGAGAATAGCATGTTGTTACAGCATGTGATAATATGTTGTTCTATTCACTGTGCTCCTATTGTTTAACAATTGTTTAACATTCCATACTGCACAATGGAAACATGGCTGCCAGGGAAAAATGGCAACAACTAAATCAAAGGGATTCTTCAGAGACTTGCTGGCTCTAAATTCCTACGGCATGATTTTCTTTTCTTTTTTCCAAAAAGTTTTTATTGTGGTAAAATACATATAAAATTTACCATGTTAACCATTTTTTAAAGGTTTATTTACAGAGAGAGAGAGAGAGAGAGAGAGCGTGCCTGAGCAGGGGAAGAGCAGAGAGAGAGGGAGACACAGAATTCCAAGCAGGTTCCACATTGTCAGCCCAGAGCCTGACTCGGGGCTCGAAACTCATGAAACTGTGAGACTATGACCTGAGCCAAAATCAAGAGTTGGACACTTAACCAACTGAGCCACCCAGGCTTCCCCATCTTAATCATTTTTAATTACTTTTAAGAAGCCAAGTATAATGAACACAGTATTAGTTTCAGGGGTACAATGTAACGATTCAATAATTTTATACATTTCTCAGTACTCATCAAGATAAGTGTACTCAATCTTATTTTCTCCTTTTCACCCATCCCTCCACTCACCTCCCGTCTGGCAACCACCAGTTTGTCCTCTGTATTTAATAGTCTGTTTTTTTGCTTATCTCTTTTTTCTTTGTTCATTTATTTTGTTCTTAAATTCCACATATGAGGGGTGCCTGGGTGGCTCAGTTGGTTGAGTGTCCAACTCTTGATTTCAGCTCAGGTCACGATCATGAGATTGAGCCCCCATCAGGCTCTGTGCTGGGTGTGGAGCCTGCTTGGGATTCTCTCTCTCCCTCTTCCTCTGCTTCTCTCTCTCTCTCAGAAACAAAAAATTCTACATCTGAAGGAAACCATATGGTATTTGTCTTTCTCTGACTTATTTCACTTAGTTTTATACCCTCTAGGTCCATCCATGTTGTTGCAAATGGCAAGATTTTGTTCTTTTTTATGGCTAGTAATATTCTATTGTACATATATAACACATCTTACTTTTCCATTCATCTACTGATGCATACTTGGGTTGTTTCCTGTTGTAAATAATGCTGCAATAAACAGAGGGGTTCACAGCAAAGGAAATTATCAACAAAACAAGAGACAACCTAGTGAATGGGAGAAGGTATTTGCAAATAATATGTCTAATATAGGGGTTCATCCAAAATATATAAAGAACTTATAAAGCTCAGCACCAAAAATAAAAACAAACAAAACACAACCAAAACCCACAATAACCCAAAACAAATAATCCACTTAAAAAATGGGCAGGGAACCTGAATGAACATTTTTCCAAAGAGGACATACAGATAGGCAACATACACATGCAAAGATGCTCAAGATCACCAATCATCAGAGAAATGCAAATTAAAATCACAGTGAGATATCAACTTTACACAGTCAGAATGGCTAATAGAAAAAGCATAAGAAACAATTAAGTGTCAGTGAAGATGTGGAGAAAAAGGAACGCTTGAGCCCTGTTGGTGAGAATGCAACATGGTTGCAGCTACTGTGGAAAATAGTATGGAGGTTCCTCAAAAGGTTAAAAATAGAACTATCATATATCTAGTAATCCCACTACTGGGTATTTGCCCCAAAGAAAATCAAAACACTAGTTCAAAAGGATATATGCACTCCTATGTTTACCGCATCTTTACATCTTAACATGTAAACTGTGTTTACATGTATGGTTCAGTGCTATTAAGTATGACTTTTCTCTTCAAATTTATTTTTTCTTAAAAATAAAAAAATGTTCTTGTTTATTCTCCTCCTCACCTTTAAATTTTCTTTATTTGATTTGTCCCCTACTCTAAGGGTAACATTTATCTGTTATAACAAATTAAAAAATATAGAGATGTATAAAGAAAAAACTAATCTCTCCTGACCTCTTCCCATATCTCACCGCTATGAGGTAGTCAGTTTTTTTTTTAATTTTTTTTTAATGTTTATTTATTTTCGAGAGAGACAGAGACAGAATGTGAGTGGGTTAGGGGCAGAGAGAGAGGGAGACACAGAAGGAGAAGCAGGCTCCAGGCTCTGAGCTGTCAGCACAGAGCCCGACGCGGGGCTCGAACTCATGAACCACGAGATCATGACCTGAGCCAAAGTCAGACGCTCAACCGACTGAGCCACCCAGGCGCCCCTGAGGTAGTCAGTTTTGACAGTCAGGTTCCATGCTGTTCTCTCAGCTCATACAAACCCATATCCATCCATCCATCCATCCATCCATCCATCACCCACCATCTATCCATGCACACACATAAATACAAATAAAGTTTTTTTAATGTGTTTTTCAGTACAAAGAGAATATAGGTATAAAGGAAATATGTAGAGATATTGGCAAAGGATTTTATCTTCTAGTGAAGCAAGTATTTTTGTTGTATTTATCCCTCCAACACATACACAAGGCTGAGCATTTTTTCCTTTTCCTTTTCAACCACAGACCTTAAGTTAAAAAAATAAACCACATGGTATTCATGTTAATAACTACACGTCCCATAAAATGAACATGCCACAAGTTATTTAATTATCGTCCTAACTTTGAACAAATTATTAAGGAAGGTATGTCAACTCAGGCCTTTTTTTTCCTCCTTGCTGCTTTCCTAAGACCCCACAGAGAAAATCCAGGGTCAAAGAAGTGAACATTTCTCTAACTCCTGACAAATGTAGGGAAGGAATTCATCAAGCAAGCCTTTTTACTAACTACACAGCCACCAGCAGTGGCGAATGTGCTTTCTCTATTTCATAATAGTGAAATACTATTATGATTTTTAGTATTAACTTTTTTATTCTTCATTTTTGTCTCTGGGGAAGATAGAACCTGTTCACTTCCTTTGACTGTTGAGTGCATTTCTCTACAATCACATGAGGTATAGGTGTGCTCACCTACGTTTACCAGTCTTGTTCCAGCCCAATATAGGCAACTCCAAGTCAGGGTTTTGCTCTGACTTGGCCCTTGCACCTGACAAGCACTAAGCTGTAAAATGAGGCATTTGAAGTTTGTACTTTTTCTTCAGTGTAAACCACTGAAAACAAGTTTTCTTTTTATATTAGCATAGTTATAATTCTCTGATGAATAAATATAGGATAAATATCATCAGGTTTCACATCGGTTTGAACTGACTTGTGGAGGAATTTCCAAAGATACACTGTGCCAAGTGAACACAAAAAGGCATATATGTTACATTTGAAAATGTATTATAATATTCACGTTATTATGATTTAATAATGTAATTTTGTGTTTAAACATTCATGTAATACTTATGTATTGTGGCTTAATAATATAATATTTGTTTTATATTTATATTATGTAAATATATGTAAAATACCAAGTTTTTATACTTCAAGTTTTATACTTCACCAAAGTGAAGTCTAAAAATTTGCATAATTGTGATGCTCATATTTTTTCTAAAGTAGAGTGAGAAGTTATACTGTGCAATTATTAGCATTGTTATTATTTTTTAAAGAGAATTATCACATTACTTTGTGTTAATTCTTATTTAGGGGAATATAAAGATGCTAAAATTATAAATTATCTTTATGAAGGATTAAAGGCCTATTTTGACTTATTGTGGTTGTTTTTAATTAAATGCTAGTTAGCTAACATACAGTACAACATTGGTTTCAGAAGTGGAATTCAGTGATTCATCACTTACCTACAACACCCAGTGCTCATCCCAATAAGTGCCCTCCTTAATACCCTTCACCTGTCTAGCCTGCCTCCCACCCACCTCCCTCCATCAATTTAATTGTATTTCGAAAGAGTGTAAATCCTGAATCTAGAGGAGGGACTTCAGATACCAGGCCAACTTTCCACACAACTGGACACTTGATTGCCATTTTAGAAATATGTGACAGTCAGCATCTCCAGGAGTCTTGGACTCTGCTTGTTGAATTTCCACTGTGGATTCTTTTAAGTACCTTCCTGTTCTGAAGAGTTTATGTACAGCTGGAAATGTTATAGGGCGAGAATTTATACTGAGTAAGTTCTTATGTTAGAATATACTTTATCTTATTTTATTTTAAAAATAAAATTAGGAGTGTTGGCTTGGTATTTTAATATTGTTAAATTAAGAACACATTTAGTTTGTTATGAATAAACATAAAGAGTTTCTTAAGATACTGTAGTATGCATTATGGCTCTGGCCATGAGAATGCTAGAATTTGTAAACGTGGGCCAGATATTTTGCGTGAATATTGCACTGTCTTCTCAAAATTTTTTAACACTTATTTACTGTTGAGAGATATAGAGCACGAGCAGGGGAGGGGTAGAGAGAGAGGGGGACACAAAATCTGAAGCAGGCTGCAGTCTCTGAGCTGTCAGCACAGAGCCTGACGTGGGGCCCAAACTCACAAACCGCAAGATCGTGACCTGAGCCAAAGTCGGACACTTAACTGAGCCACCCAGGCGCCCCACACTCTCTTCTTAAGGCAATCTTTATATCTTCTAGCCCAGAAGATTCCAAATAAGTCCAACATTTTAGACTATGTATACTGCTTCCTGAACTGCTACTTAAATAAAGAGTCCCCTGTAATCATAGAGTAAGGAACCTGTATTAGTATCTCTGAAAGTCATAGCACAAAGCATACTATTAGGGGTAGAAAACGCGGAATATAGAAATCAAAGTTTCTTGGAGAACAGATCAAAGAAATACTATCAATTGGTCAGAAATCATGAGGGTCTTCCTCATGGAAACAAGGAAATAAAGGTATGTTTTAAGAACTCGTACCACTTAGAAACTTAAAATTGTAAAGAGATGGAAATATGTGAACTGGCATAAAATGGCCGAACAATGTCAGGTCCTCATAAGCATGCACAGGACAGGGGCTCCCCCGCATGCCATTTTGTTTAGCATTGGAAGAAAAAGTGCATGTTTGAAATCACCAACACCACAGGAGTAAAATGGGGAGGAAACATGCTGCTTCAGAGAGAACATGCATAACACAGTGAAATTGTAACCCAAAGGAGCTGACAAGATGTGACAGACGTGAAGAACTAGATCTCAATGTAGATGACTTAAGCAGGTAAGTACAATGAGAAAGTTCACTACGTGATTAAAGACACCCCGAGACAAAGAAGTTGGGCTAAATTCTGTCTCTGGCAACCAAGCCAATCTGACGGGATAGATCATGTATTCATTCATTCATTCATTCATTCAACCAACAAATATTTATTGAGCTACCTTGTGCTAGGAACTAATATGGGTGTTGGAGATACAGCAGGAAAAAGACCAAAATCTCTTCTCCCAGAGAGCTTACATTATTATCACCATGAGAATTTATTTCTTTTTGAAGAAGAAAAAGTAGATGGATATCATCAATATATTAGACATAGGCTGAGCTGATGGATCTCTCCATGAACTTTGAAGTAAGTTTGCCCTTTGAGAGTTAAATAAGCAAAATCCGCACACAAATTATGTAATCAGCCACATGCTTAAGTATATCAAGAGATTAGTTGTAAAACTGTCTTTGAAGAATTTTGGAAAACTTCCAACCAAATTAAGGTGACCTGGGGGGAATCTTAGGGAGTTAGGATTGTACGTGGCTTTAAGTTAGTAAGTGAAAGCTAATTGGTTGTGGTAAACCCTGTTTGGAGCAACAGAACAGAAAGGAGTAGGTCGACCAGGCAAATCCAGGGGAAAACTGGGTCTTCCAAGAGCAGTGCTAGCAGTGCCTTTGGAAGCATTGACTGGAAAAGAGAATAATAACTTGTCAGGCTTGGCATGACCCTTTCCTTCACCAAGTTCTCCTTATAGTAAGCAGAAGGCTCCAATGAAACAGTACAATGTGACTGTGCTCATCAAGCAACACTCTGATATAGCTTGTCTAGAGGCAGAGGATTTAGTGCCAGCAGAATCTCTCTTCTACCTTTAAGTTCTATTTATCAGGCGTGGGGAATGGGGTTCTTCTGGTTTCTATCTGTCCCTACCTGAAGCTTGGTTAGTGGGATCTGCCCTTGACACAGGTTTCTGAGGCTACAGCGTTGAGAACTGAACCAAATGTGCCTTCTGAAGTACTCTTGGCCAGTCGATTTTCCCCAGGTATGTGAATTTTTGTTTTATTGCCATTCTTCTTCTCTGCAATAGTTTGGCCAAAGCATCCAAGTGTTTCCTACTCAGTGAATCAGGGAAAGAGAAGAAACTATAGCAGAAGACGCTCAGGTTAGAAAGAAGGGAGAAGTTTCTGTTACAGGGCTGTGTCTACATTCCTGGCAGTGTCAACACAGAGCCTTGCAGAGAGATGATGCTCAGTAAATAAACTCATTTGTTGACCTTATCAGAGGAGGCATAACCGGTAAGAAGTTGCTATGGTTGAGGTCAAAGACAGTACTGCCTGTGTTCTCTTCTAGGATTTTAATTGTTTCATGCCTCACATTTAGGTCTTTAATCCATTTTGAATTATTTTTGTGTACAGTGTAAGAAAGGGGTCCAGTTTCGTTCTTCTGCATGTGGCTGTCAAGTTTTCCTGACACCATTTGTTGAGGAGACTGCTTTTTTCCCATTGGATGTTCTTTCCTGCATTTTTGAAGTATAGTCGAAATGGGTTCATTTCTTGGTTTTCTGTCCTTCTCCCTTTGAAATGTGTGTCTATTCTTGTTCCCGTACCATACTGTTTTGATTACTACAGCTTTGTAATATGACTTGAAGTCAGGAATTGAGATGCCTCCAGCTTTGCTTTCCTTTTTCAAGGTTGCGTTGGCTATTCGAGGTCTTTTGTGGTTCCATACGAAGTTTGGGATTGTTTTAGCTCTGTGAAAAATGCTGTTGGTATTTTGTTAGGGATTGCATTAAATGTGTAGATTTCTTTTGGTAGTATGGGCACTTTAACAATATTTGTTCTACTCCGTGAGCATGGAATGTCTTTCTATTTCTTTGTGTCTTCTTCAGCTTCTTGCATCAGTGTTTCATAGTTTTCAGAGTACAGGTCTTTCACCTCTTTGGTTAGGTTTATTCCTAGGTATCTTATGGTTTTTGGTGCAATTGTAAATGGGATTGATATCTTAATTTCTTTTTCTGCTGCTTCATTATTTGTGTATAAAAATGCAACAGATTTCTGTACATTGATTTTGTATCCTGTGACTTTACTGAATTTGTGTATCAGTTCTAGCAATTTTTTGGGAAAATCTTTTGGGTTTTCTATATGGAGTATCAAGTTATCTGGAAATAGTGAAAGTTTGACTTCTTCCTTGCCAATTGGGTGCCTTTTATTTCTTTTTGTTGTCTGGTTGCTGTGGCTAGGACTTCAGTACTATGTTAACTTTTTTTTTTTTAATTTTTTTTTGTTTGTTTTTCAACGTTTATTTATTTTTGGGACAGAGAGAGACAGAGCATGAACGGGGGAGGGGCAGAGAGAGAGGGAGACACAGAATCGGAAACAGGCTCCAGGCTCCGAGCCATCAGCCCAGAGCCTGACGCGGGGCTCGAACTCCCGGACCGTGAGATCGTGACCTGGCTGAAGTCGGACGCTTAACCGACTGCGCCACCCAGGCGCCCCTATGTTAACTTTTTTTATGTTTATTTTTGAGAGAGAGAGAGAGAGAGGCAGAGGCAGAGCATGAGCAGGGAAGGGGAAGGAGAGGGAGACACAGAACTGGCAGTAGACTCCAGGCTCTGAGCTGTCAGCACAGAGCCCAATGCGGGGCTGAAACTCACAAACTGTGAGATCATGACCTGATCCTAATTCAGAGGCTTAACTCACTGAGCCACCCAGGTCCCTCCAATACTACGTTAAATAGCAATGGTGAGAGTGGATCTTCCTGTATTGTTCCTGACCTTAGGGAAAAAGCTCTGTTTTCCCCCATTTAGGATGATATTTGCTGTGGGTTTTTTGTATATGGCCTTTTTTAAACTTACTTCATTGGAGGTTTTTATAATGAATGGATGTTGTGCCTTGTCAAATGCCTTTTTTGTATCTACTGAAATGATCATATGGCTCTCTTATTAATGTATCATGTTGATTGATTTGTGAATATTGAACCACCTTTGAAACCTAGGAATAAATCCCACTTGATCGTGATGAATGGTTCTTTTAATGTACTGTTGGATTGGGTTTGCTAGTATTTCATTGAGAATTTTTACATCCATGTTCATCAAGGATATTGGCTTGTAGTTCTCTTTTTTTAAGTGAGACTTTAGTGAGACTCATAGAATGAATTTGGAAGACTTCCTTCCTCTTCTATTTTTTGGAATAGTTTTAGGAGAGTAGCTGTTAATTCTTCTTTAAATGTTTGGTAGAATTCACCTGTGAAGCCATCTGGCCCTGGACTTTTGTTTGTTGGGGTATTTTTGTTACTGATTCAATTTCTTTGCTGGTCATCAGTCTGTTCAAGTTTTCTATTTCTTTCTGTTACAGTTTTGATATTTTATTTGTTTCTAGGAATGTATCCATTTCTTGAAGTTGTCCAATTTGTTGGACTTCATCAAAATAAAAAGCTTCTGCACAGAAAAGGAAACAATCAACAAAACTAAAATGAACCGACAGAATGGGAGAAGATATTTGCAAATGATATATCTGATAAAGGGTTAGTATCCAAAATATATCAAGAACTTGTATAACTCAACCCCCAAAACACATAATCCAATTTAAAAATGGCAGAAGACCTGGGTAGTTCAGTAAGTTGAGTGTTTGAGTTTTGATTTTGGCTCAGATCATGATCTCATGGTCGTGAGTTTGAGCCCCATGTCAGGCTCCGTGCCAGGCATGGAGCCTGCTTAAGATTCTCTCTCTCTCTCTCTCTCTCTCTCTCTCTCTCTCCCCCTGTCTCTCTCCCTCTGCCCTTCCCCTACTCAGGTTCTCTCTGTCTCTTTCTCTCTCTGTCTCAAAAAAAAATAAAAAATAAAAATAAATAAATAAATAAATAGAAAATGGAAGAACACATGAACAGACATCACTCCAAAGAAGACATACAGATAGCCAACAGCCAACAGCCAACATACAGAACAGATGTTCATCATCACCTACCATCAGGGAAATACAAATCAAAACTACACTGAGATATTACCTCACACCTGTGAGAATGGCTAAAATCAATTCAAGAAACAATAGGTGTTGCCGAGGATGTGGAGAAACAGGAACACTCTTGCAGTGTTGGTGGGAATGCAAACTGGTGCAGCCGCTCTGGAAAACAGTATGAAGTTTCATCAAAAAGTTAAAAATAGAACTATCCTATGATCTCGCCACTACTAGATATTTACCCAAAGAATACAAAAATACTAACTTAAAGGGATACATGCACCCAGATGTTTATAGCAGCATTGTCTACAGTAGCTAAATTATGCAAAGAGCCTGTCCATCAGCCATTGAATGTCCATCCGCCATCGAATGGATAAAGAAGAAGTGGTATATGTGTACAATGGAATATTACCCAGCCATGAAGAAAATTGAAACCTTGCCATTTGCAATGACATGGGTGGAGCTAGGAGTATTATTCTAAGCAAAATAAGTCAGTCAGAGAAAGACAATTATCATATGATTTTACTCATATGTAGAATTTGAGAAACAAAATAACCAACCAGGTTGGGGGAGGGGGGAAGAGAGAGGCAAACTAAGAAACAGAATCTTAACTAGAGAGAACAAATCGATGATTATCAAATGATAGGCGTGGCGGGGGGATGGGTTCAATAGGTGATGGGTATTATGGAGCGTGAGCACCAAGTGTTGTATGTAAGTGTTAAATCACTAAATTGTACACTTGAAACTAATATTACACTGTATATTAAGTAACTGGGATTTAAATAAGGAGTTCAAAAAATTATTTATTTTCCTTTAGCCTGAATTGCAGGGATATTGCTAATATATACGGAAATAGGCTTAGAGTTTTCGTGGGCCTCAGTGGAGGTCTCTTTCTCTAGCTTCTGGGCTCATGGCAGGAGGGAACCAGACCAGCATCTTGGAGTTCCTCCTCTGGGGACTCTCCGAGCGGCCAGAGCAGCAGCGCATCCTCTTCCTGCTGTTCCTGTGCATGTATGTGGTCACCGTGACTGGGAACCTGCTCATTGTTCTGGCCATTGGCACTGACACACGTCTTCACACACCCATGTACTTCTTCCTCGCCAGCCTGTCCTGTGCTGACATCCTTTTCACCTCCACCACCGTGCCCAAGGCCCTGGTGAATATCCAGACCCAGAGCAGGTCCATTTCCTATGCGGGATGCTTGGTCCAGCTCTACTTCTTCTTGACTTTTGGGGACATGGACATCTTTCTCCTGGCCACAATGGCCTATGACCGTTACGTGGCCATCTGTCACCGTTTCTGCTGTAGGATGGTCACCCCTGCCCTCCAGTGCTACACCTTCATGGGGACTGCCTGCTCATGACCAGCCCTGTTGCCATGACCTATACCTTCCTCATATTCTTTTTCTTTCTGCTGTACATTGTCCCTGACTGTTTTGTGATCTGGGACCACGATGAAAGCATTTGTTCTCTGATATGCATTTGATGACTTTGTTCTCTTGCTCTTGGTGGAGTAATTGTTTTAGCCCTGATACTTATTGGTTTACTTTATTGAGATATAATTTATATACAGTAAACTGCATAGGTCAGTACGTTCAGTAAATTTTGACAAAATGTATTAACATGTTACATATTATCATATTATGATCATTGTAGTCAAGATACTGCATATTTTCATTATCCTAGAAAGGGCCTCATACTCTTTTCTAGTAATCCCCCACCTTGAGGCAACTACTGATCTGATTTCTATCACCATAGGTTAGATTTACCTGTTCATGAGTTTCATATAAATGGAATCATACAGTATGTACATAGTATGTACTCTTTGTGGTTTGGTTCCTTCTGCCCAGCATGATGTTTTCAGATTCATCTACAATGATGCATGTGTCAGTAGCTTGTGCTTTTTTTACTGCTGAGTCGTGTTCAGTTGTATGGATTTATAGTGATAAATTTTTCTTTCTCATTCTTCTATTGATTAATATTTAGGTCATGTCCAGTTTTAAGCAACTGTAAATAAAGCTGCTATGCACAATATTTTTTTCTTTCTTTCTTTCTTTCTTTCTTTCTTTCTTTCTTTCTTTCCCCTTTTCATTCTTTCTTTCACTGCTATGCACATTTTATACAAGGCTACTTGTGGATATGTTTTCATTTCTCCTTGATGTATACCTAGGAGGAGAACTGCTGGGCCAAAAGGTAGATGCATGTTTCACTTTCTTAGACCCTGCCTAATAGTTTTCCAAAATGGTTCTATCAGTTTATGCTCCCATTGGTCATGTTTGAGAGTTCCAGGTGCTCCACATCCTCATTAACACCTGACATTGTCAGTCTTTTAATTTTAGCCATTCTACCAGCCCTCTTATATCTTGACATCTTTTTCTTTATCTGTATTGTCTCAGCTATCTTCAGAATCTTTTTTTTTTTTTTCGTAAGAGAAACACCAGTGGCTCCCACCTTGCTGTCAGCTCCCTGGTCTATGGGACAGCTCACTAGAGGAGATCCAGTAGCCACTGTTTTGTACACAGTGAAAATATCCATGCTAAACATTTTCATCTAAAGCCCCAGGGACAGGGCTCCTGGGTGGCTCAGCTGGTTAACTCGTGGTTCATGAGTTCAAGCCCTGTGTTAGGCTCTGTGTCAACAGCTCAGAGCCTGGAGTCTGCTTCGGATTCTTTGTTTCCCTCTCTCTCTGCCTCTCCCCTGCTCACATTCTGTCCTCTGTCTCTCTGTCTCTCAAACATAAATAAAAAAAAAAAAAAAATTAAATCCCCAGGAACAAAGGCACAAAGGACTCTCTGGGGATAACTCTCAAAAGCCAAAATTTCCTTTTCGTGGGTTAATTGAGGTGAACAAAGAATGCAAGCTCAGGAAAGAAGAGAGAAAATAAAACTAATAAAATGAGTAATTAATAATGATAATAACAGCTACCCCATTTAGAATACCTACCGGGCCTCACACTTACTGTTTATATATATTGTCATTGAATAATCCCAATAGTTCCATAAATTGGGCATTGTTATATTTGCTTTATAGATGATAAAACTGGGGCTCGGACATAAATTGCCATATGTCACACAGCTTGTATATTGAAGATCCAGGATTTGTACCCGGGCTTTTGACTCTGAGGGTGTAGCCCTGTCACCATTGTTTCCCAGAGACTTTCTTCTGAGAATTAGCATTCAAATTTCCTGGGGCCTCCTCTGGCTATCTGGCTAGTGAGAGAAATACATGACCCACTAATGTCCTGGACATGAAGTGGGCTTCTTCACCTGACCTATTTAAATCTCACCAGTTCCACCTAAGCTAAAATAATTCTCAGAGAAGACCTTCTCCAGTTCAGCTTTCTCGCTTTAAACAAGGTGATCAGTCCTCATAGCAGGGTCCCTGAGGTTCTGGACTTAGCTAGGGTGGGAGAAGTAAGTGGAAACACCAGGATAAAGATGAAAGTGAGAATATCAACAGAGTGCTCACCCTGTGTCTATTCTCCATTCATAACAGGGCTATGCTTTACCGTTGGGGAAATTCCTTCATCCCATGGATGTGATCTTGGTTTGGGGCAGTAAACCCAGATGTGCTGACTTTGCACTCTATTAAATTGAAGGGATAACTGGAGGCTACTTCCAAGTGACCGTTTCTTTTCCCACTTAGTCCTTGGGATTTTGACGCTTATACAAGAATCGAAGAGAATTGAAAAAACACTAGGGCCATTCTAGTAGTGGTTCCCAGAAGAGATACTCAAAGGCTTCTTGTTATCAAGAAAACCCCTGAGGCTCCTTGAGTCCTATCTGTGCAAAGATGGCCCTTCCATCTATCTTCTCTTTGGTACTGTGTTCTCCCCCCATATCTTTCCAACATATGTATATTTTTCCCTGAATAAGTAAGCTCGTTGATTTATGTTGCTTGTAACGAAAGAATCTGTGGCAGGGACAGTAGGGCCCACCATGTGTTCCCTTACGTTTCCCAGTGTCTGCCACACTCAGGTTCAGGTTGTGAGCAGAAGCGTCGTATCCCTTCTGGTCTAAGTTAAAAGCCCATGTACCTCCTCTATTCCGCTCTTCCCTGCTGTGGTGACCTCAGAGGTGTTGGGTTCTCAGTTCAAGATGATAAAGCCTCTGTCAACTTAGGTCCTTCAGCACAGCTCCACAGATGTACATCTGGCATGACTGAGAAATTAACTTTGTTGTGTTAATCCCTGAGATTTTGAAGCCAATGGTTACCTCAGCATAGCCAACCGTATCCTTACTAAAATGAACACAAGTTGATAGGAACAAAATGTGACACATTCATTGCTGTGGCTTCTGACAAACATTCACCAAAGAACATTTGTCTTTGTCTCAATTTCTGCCACTTCCCCAGCAAAAAATATCGCTTCCTCTAGAAAGGTCTGTATCATCAGATCCAATATTATGTTTTTTCAGTATACGTCTGAGTTTTATGTTTACTTTTGGTGATAAGCTCTGTGTAGTAAGATACATCCATCTTATTTTCTGTGGCATCACAGCGTACTTCACGTAGAGCATGGAACAATAAATATTTATAGAATGAATGCAGTTTCCCAGATTTCTCCAGGAGTAATAGCACTGTTTTTCAGTGATCTGATGAACTGTATTAATACTATCTGGAGTTCGTTGTGGTCAAAGTAGCACTTGTTTCCATGACTTGGATTATGGGAGAGAGTCTTACCAGCTTAGGGTTTGGTCTGGGCTTGGCTAGATGCTTTCTTAGTTGTCATTTTTGCTGCTAATTTAAAAAAGTGTATTCTCTAGGTATAATAATGGAATTTCAACACAATCGTTATTTTCATTGTTAAACTAATTTATTTATTTTACCTTAACAGTGACATGTTCTGCATACTGATAAAAATGTTTTTAAAGCACTTCAGATCATCTGCTCTGTTCCAATTATCTTAGGGCCATAGCTTTTAAAAATTGATTCTGAAAAGAGAGGAGCGTAGGAAGGTGACAGAGTAGGAGGACCTGAGTTCACACCATCCCATGTTTACAACTGGATATCATCCACATCTAAGTCAGTAAGCCCAGAGAGCAACCCAAAGACCGGCAGAACAAAGTCCACGACTAAATATAGACGAGAAGCTGCATCTGAAAGATGAGGAAGGTCAGAAAGGCAGAGGGAGGCTGCTGGCGGGAGGGAGGCAGATTTGTGCAGGGAAAGGGCGGAGAAACAGCCCCTCACACCCGGGAGCTCACGGGGAAGACTAATCCCCATACCATTTGGCTTTATTTATTTATTTATTTATTTAAAAATTTTTTTTTCAACGTTTATTTATTTTTGGGACAGAGAGAGACAGAGCATGAACGGGGGAGGGGCAGAGAGAAAGGGAGGCACAGAATCGGAAACAGGCTCCAGGCTCCGAGCCATCAGCCCAGAGCCCGACGCGGGGCTCGAACTCACAGACCGCGAGATCGTGACCTGGCTGAAGTCGGACGCTTAACCGACTGCGCCACCCAGGCGCCCCCGTACCATTTGGCTTTAAAAACCAGAGGGGCTGAATTCCATACGTTTGTAAAAGTAGTGGAACTTGGAGCCTGGAACTTTAAAAGTCAGCTGACTCAGCCGTGGGTGAGCTGGGGCGGGGGGTGGGGAATGGTAGCTGTGTCACCACCCTTACAGAGACAGCAGCCGGCCCGGAGAGGCAACATGAAAACAGCAGTTTACACAATGCTGGGGCAAACGGGAGACAGATCTGTTCATACTGATTTCGGAGCATGTTGGGGAACTTCTCTGGAAATGAGAGAGCTGTCAGGAGCCGGTTAACCTCCCCCTCCCCACCAGCGCAAACGCAGAACCACCTGCAGGAGGTGGGGCCGCACAGACACTTCTAGCCTCAACCCAGGGATCAGGGCAAATTTTGTTAAAGGCGCTGCCGTGTCTCATGGCCACGAGCTTCCTGTGGATGGTGGCCGGCGCCCACTCGTGCCGAGGGACACCTGGCCTGTTGGCCAGGTTGCGGACGGCGCCTGGGCCGCCTGGGAGGAGTCTCCCCGCGTTCCCCGCGCTGAGGCTGCCACCTGGCGGCCGGGGCGTAGGTGGTGCTTTGCCCGGCCGGTTTCCCGAGAGAAGGGGATGGGGCTCCAGGTGATGGCCAGTGACCTGGCCTTGGCGTCCTCACTCTAGCTCGTGGAGTTGGCCTGCCTGCGTGTGAGGCTTTGAAGAATGCCCGCCTGCGTGAGCGTTTGCCTGGTTACCGAACTGCGCTTTCATAATAGGTTCATTGACCACTTGGATGTCTTCTTGTGTGATATCCAAGTCCCGTGTCCACCTTTTTGTTGAGTTAATTTGTAGAAATTCCTTAGTTAGTTGTTTATATATATGTTGCCGTGATCTTCTCTCAGTCCGTGGCTTTCTTTTTATTCTCTTATCTGTATCTTCTAATGAACAGAAGCCCTTCATTTTAATGCAATCAGGTGGCTCAGTGTTTCCCCTTTATGATCGATGTTTTTGTCTTATTTAAGACAATGTTCTCTATCCTGAGCCCTAAAGATATTCTGCTTTATTATCCACTTGAAGCTTTATTGTTTCCCAGCTACATCTAGATCTACAATCTACCGGAACCGGCATTTGTGTGTCGTCTGAGATATGGGTCCAATTTCATAGCTTCCTGTTTTGATATTCATTTGTGCCATACGATGTGTTGACAAGACCCTCCTTTCCCCAGTGCTTTGAAGTGCCACCTTTTGTTGTCAATCAAGGGTTTATTTGTGTGAAGATACTTCTGGACTCTGTTTTATTTTAGACTGGTTTATCTGCCTGTCTTTGTATCAATACTACACATGTTAGTCGCTATAAAAAATGAGTCTCAGTGTCCAGAAAGTCCACCAGCTTGTTCTTCAAGCTATTTGGGGGCCTTTGCATTTTCCACAAAAATTGTAGCATCAGCTTCTCCAGTCCCTCTGCTTCCCTCCTCCCCACAACACACACCTGTTGAGGTTTGGTTTGGGACTGAATTAAACATATAGATCAAGCTGGGGAGAATCTACTTCTTCACATGTTATATTTTTCAGTGATGAACAAAGATAAGCCTTCATTTATTTTTGTCCTTAAAGATTTCTCCCCATTATGCCATAGAATTTCCATCTCAGGTTTTGCACATCTTTTATCAACTGTATTTTGGGACATTTGGTATTTTTGATGCTATTGTAAGTGCTATCTTTTCATTTTTATGTTTTAACTGTAAGTTGCTGATATGTAGAAGTGTAGCTGAGTTGGTATCCAGAAATCCTACTAATCTCAATTATTAATCTTAATGGTTTGTCATATAATTTTTAGATTTTCTAAACACACAAAGGTATCATCTATGAAAAGTGATCATGATAGTTCTTCCTTTCCAAGTCTCATTATTTTAAATAATAAAATAATAACTTTGCCTTATCAAACTAGCAAGAACCTCAAGGAAAGTGCTGAATAGAAGCGGTGATAGCACTTGCTTTTGGTATCAGAAGGAAAGCTTGCAACATTTCTGTCTTAGTTGGGGCCACGATAACAGAATACCATAGATTGGGTGACTTATAAACAACAGAAATTTATTTCTCATGGTTGTGGACTCTGGGAAGTATAAGAATAAAGCACTGGCAGAATTTGTGTCTGGCGGGGACCTGCCTCCTGGCTCATAGATGGCCATTTTCTCACTGTGTTCTTACCTGGCAGAAGATATAGGAGAGCTCCCTGGGATCTCTTTTACAAAAGCACTAATCCCATTCATGAAGGTCCATCCTCATGACCTAATCACCGCCCAAAGGCCCCCCCTTCCAAATACCATCACATTAGGGATTAGGTTTCAACGTATGAATTTTGGAGGGACACAAACATTCAGTCAACAGCAAGCATGATGTTCGCTGTAGGTTTCGGTAGATAGTCTTCATTAAAGATGTTTTCTTCTATTCATAGTTTCTTCTATTCATAGTTTTATCCATGTTATTATCATGAATGGATATTTAATATTACCGAATGTGTTTTTCTGCATCTAATGACAAGATCAATTGATTTTTTCCCCTTTTTTATTCTGTTAACTTGGTGAATGGTCCTGGCCTTTGAATGACACATCAACGCTGCCTATCTGGAACAAACCCAGCTTCCCAGCTTGTTGTAGTGAAGCTTCTATGTTATATATCGCTGTCTCATTTTATTTCAGATTTTCCCATAATGCTTATGATGACATTTGCCTGAAGTTTTCCTTCTTTTTCTTTTGTTACTTTATTTTAGAGAGAGAGAGAGGAAAGCACAGTAGGGGAGAGGGGCAGAGGCGGGGGTGGGGGGAGAGAGAGAGAGAGAGAGAGAGAAAGAGAATCTTAAGCAGTCTCCATGCTCTGTGTGGAACCGGATGTGGGCCTCGATCCCACAACCCTGGGATCATGACCTGAACCAAAATCAAGAGTTGGACGCTCAAACGATAAAATAGAAATAGAAATAAAGGAACAAATAAGAATAGAAAAAGAAAAAAAGATAAAAGAAATAATTTCTTCTACTGACCTTGATAGGTTTTATTATCAAAGCCATTCTATTTTTATAAAACAGTTGGGGGATGAACTCTGCTTTTCTATACTCTAGAAGAGGTTGTGTAAAATTGGCATTATTTATTCCTTCAATATCGGGTGGAGATTCACCTGATGCTTTTTTGTCTGTGTTAAAAGTTTTTCAGTAAAGATTTAATTTCTTTAATAATTATAAAACTTTTCAGATTTCACATTTCTTCTTTTAAAAATTTTAACATTTGGGGCGCCTGGGTGGCGCAGTCGGTTAAGCGTCCGACTTCAGCCAGGTCACGATCTCACGGTCCGTGAGTTCGAGCCCCGCGTCGGGCTCTGGGCTGATGGCTCGGAGCCTGGAGCCTGTTTCCGATTCTGTGTCTCCGTTTCTCTCTGCCCCTCCCGCGTTCATGCTTTGTCTCTCTCTGTCCCAAAAATAAATAAACGTTGAAAAAAAAAATAAAAAAAAAATTTTAACATTTTTTGGAATAAAGTTTTTCATACATTCTTATAATCCTTTAAATGTTGGCAGCATCTGTGGTTATGTTCTCCTTTTTATGGTGTACATCATTTTGTGCCTTCTCTCTTTTATCAATTTTACTAGTTACTAGTTACACTTTTCAAAGAACAAATGGTGGCTTTGTCAATCTTCCCTGTGATGATATTTTTTTCTATTTTATTTATTTTAACTCACACCTTCATTTATTACCCTCACTCCTTCTTTGACTTTAACTTGTTCTTTTTCGTTTTAAACTTCTTAAGGTGGGTGTTTAGCTCATTGCTTATGGAAGTTTTTCTTCTTTCCTAATATGCAGTTAAGTGCTTTTGACACACTTCAAGGTCCTAGAGAAAAAGGATTAGAGTTCAGGGTTTAATGAAACCCCCTTATTTGGGTTGGGATCCAGAAAGGCTATATTTTATTTATTCATTTAAAAAAATTTTTTTAAATGTTTATTTTTGAGAGAGAGAGAGAGCATGAGAAGGGGAGGGGCAGAGAGAGAGGGAGGGTTCCAGACCTGGGAGGTTCCAGGCTCTGAGCTGTCAGCACAGAGCCCGATGCGGGGCTCAAACCCACGAACCTTGAGATCATGACCTGAGCCGAAGTCGGACACTTAACCGACTGAACCACTCAGGCGCCCCTGGAAAGGATATTTTAATAGCAAAGGGCGAACTAAAAATAAAAAAAACTTCTGCAGAGACTATAGCACAGCTCCACATTATCTCAGTTCCCGAAGTTGAGTTGGGGTGATCCTGAACTTGTCGCCCCTTAGTCACTTGGCTGTGCCCTCTGAAATCAGTGAAGGGCTCCAGGGAAAAAGGCTGAATGGCCCCATTTCTGTGGGACTTCATCTTTCTCTGGGCTCTGTCCTGGCAGTTCTTCACTGTTTTTATTAGCTCTGATACCTTGACGAATATATTTTAAATATTTTGTCCAGCTTTTTCAGTTGTCCCGAGAAGGAGGCTCAGTTCAAGTTACCTCACCTGCCATTACAAGAAGTGGAAGATGCATCTAACTCTTTATCCTTCACATGTGAGCTGACAGTTCCTTTCTCTGCCACCCACACTCTGAAAGCTTGTGGACTATTCTCTTAAATTCCAGTGACTTGAAATTTCACAATGATTGCTTTCGGATAGATCTGTTTTCATCCATTGTGCTTTGTATCTGGGCATTTTCTTGAGATATGGAAATTAAAAAAAAAACACTTTACTTCCCCCACTCCCACCCCATTTCCTTTGTTCTCTCTCTAGGGAACTTTTACTCTTCAGGTATTGAAATTTGGGGCCCTCTTTTAAAATCTCTGGTTTTACTGGAACCTGCTTCTTCATTCTTCATTAGAAAGGTCCTTCTTATTCCCAACCAGAATGATGGGCACATCGGGGTAGAAATGACTGGTCTCTGGGGTCCATTTTACTGGTGTTTTGAAAACTATTAGGGCAAACCACAAAGAAGCAGGTCAGCACCACACTGACATCTGGGTAGGAGAGAGGTCTCAGGAGGTCATACTCTTCCTGCCCAGCCGTGTCCCACAAAACCAGCCCCACCTCCAAGTGGGCCAAGTAGCTCTCACCCTAGCGTGCAACTGAGAACTGGTCCTTGACTAAGCAGCTCTTGCCACACCCGCTGTCACCCCTGGCCACAGTAAATGAAAGCAAGAAGCAGCATACTAAAACCTGAGCAGTCTCCAAAGAGAATCATTGGGTAAGGTATACTGAGCCTATTTTGGCCAATAAGTCAAATTCTTAACTGCTTTTCCATTCGATTTTCATCTGAGGAAGTGTGTGCTTGTCTTTCTGGAACCTAAATGTCCAATTGGGATTTGGAGAAAAGAAAGAGGAATGAAGTTAGACAGGGATATCAGAACCCATGTTTGCAGTCTAACCCAGGGTCAGTCTCTACTTGTTCGAGTAATTATCTTCGCAAGATACAGAAGACAGTAACCACTCTTCTAGGAGGAGGTGAGTTGGGGGTTAGGGTAAGAGTGAGAAGAGATGCAGTACTGGTTCATTCAGAGAATATTTACTGACGGCTCCTATGTGCACTAAGTTCTGGGGGAGTTTCTTTTTCTGTTTTAAAATTTTTAATGTTTATTTTTGACAGAAAGACAGAGTGCAAGTGGTGGAGGGGCAGAGAGAGAGGGAGACACAGAATCTGAAGCAGGTTCCAGGCTCTGAGCTGCCAGCACAGAGCCCAGTGCGGGGCTGGAACTCACGGACTGCAAGATCATGACATGAGCCGAAGTTAGACGCTCAACCGACAGAGCCACCCAGGCGCCCCAAGTTCTGGGGGAGTTTCAAGAAATAATACACAAATTCTTGATCTTGTGGAAAACTCTGTCCAGTCTAGAAGGGGGAAGAGTTAAGAGGAATTTCCAGTGTGAGCACAGTCTGGGCTCCCAGACAGTCTAATACTTGATAATTTTCAAATTGATATTCTCTATGTATTTATTCCAGTTTTATTTCTTGTGGAGTATAGAGTGGATTTTTATTGAATAAAAATTGCATGTCTCTCTCCCTTGGGTACCATTAATGGATTTAGCACCTGCATTGAACATACCTTGACTCAGTAAAATAAAATTCTCTCTTTTTTTAGCTTTTTTGTCTTTTATTATGCTGACCAATGCTTATCATAAGATTATTAGAAAACATAGAAATGGATAAAGAAAAAATAAAGGTCATTCAAGATGCTACCAGCAGATAACAAAATTCTCTTTTATTTCATGTTTCTTCCACTATAGCTGAACACCACTAATTACATTCCTTAAAGACAGAAGAAGTTTATGTGGATATGGTTTTTAGGTTTTGTCAAAATGTGTATGGAAGTTATTCTTTTCTGATATTTCCATGAATTCTTTGATGCCCCTCCTCTCAAGAAGTAGAACTTAATTTCCAACCCCTAGAGATGGGCTGGACTTGATGACTCACTTCTAACAAAGAATATTGCACAAGTAATGGGAATCCCTTCCAAGATTTGATTCTGTGGCTTCCATATTTTGGTGTTCCCTCTCTGTCTCTCTCACTCTCCTTCTCTCATCACTCTCTCTGGCAGAAGCCATGGCAAGAGCATCCTTATGGAGAGGCCCACATGGTGATGAATGGAAACTTCCAGTCCCAGTCAAGTCTTCAGAGGCTTGCCATGCCAACGGGTTTGACTACAACCTCATGAAAGATCCTGGACCAGAACCACCCAGTTAACATACTCCTAAATACTTGACCCTCTGAAGCAGTATGAAATAATACTAGTTATTTTAAGCAGCTTTAAATATTATTCTTTTCCTGGCTTGCACATCCCTTCAGAAATGTTTAAAATGTAGATACTCAAAAAAAAAAAAAAGACACTTATTCTCACTGAAAACCACTATGCTGTGAATTGTTCGGTTTTAGAATTTTAGCCCACTTCATCTGCTATATTCAGTTGACTAATACCTGATTGATGTCAAGACTGGCTACATGTCTTTATTTCCATATGCATGTCACAAAATATTGATCAAAGGTTGATCAGCACTGGCAAGGAGAGTTTAAAATTTTTCTACTGGACGGGGTGCGTGGGTGGCACAGTTGGTTAAGCATCCAGCTTTGGCTCAGGCCATAATCTCACGGTTCGTGAGTTCAAGCCCCACATAGGCTCTGTGCTGACAGCTTGGAACCTGAAGCCTGCCTCAGATTCTGTGTCTCCCTCCCTATCTGCCCTTAGCTGGCTCATGCTCTCTTTCTCTATCTCTCTCTCAAAGATAAATAAACATTAAAAAAATTTTTTTTAATTTCCACTGGAAATACACCGGAGGGCTTTGCATATTTCAGCAGGATGTGTGTTTGCTTTTCACCAGTTGTGAAAGAAGTTGCATGGGGAACTCTGGGCAGCTGGCTGTTCTGGTCCCTGATCTAATTTAGGAGGTGTGGCAGGAAAGGCAGCGTGGCACTGTCTTGAGGGCACCAGTAAGATCAGTTGGGGGTTGAGAGAAGCCAGGCGATATACCCTTAAACGAACTGAAAAAAAAAAAAAAAATGTTACAGAATATTTTTCTGTCAGAATTTTCCCCCTGCGGCTGTCTTCATCTGTAAAATGAAAATTCTAACATTTGTCTCATGGGACAAATGTATTGTAAGGATTAAGTAACAAAATGTATGTATAAGCCTAGTTAGTCTCTGGCTAGTTGTTAAATACATGAAAATAAATAGGGGCTGTTATTAACAATAATAAAAACATACTGGAAAGATATCAAAGAACATTTTAATAGAATCATTTTTAAGCCTCCAAATTATTTAAAAAATATAATTGATGTGGAAATGTGTTTACATTAAAGAAGTGACATTTCTACTGTAAAAATTTCCTTTTAGGATCTGGTGACTTGGTCATAAAAATTGTCTCGGGAGTGAAAAAAACACACTGATACTTACATAGAAATAGACAACGGACAGAATGGAAGACACAGACCAAAAACACATTTTTGGATTTTTAATAATTTGATGTGTACATAAATTAAGCAGTAATTATCATGCATAAATTAAGCATAAATTATTGAGGGAATAGAGGACTCAATAAAATATTCAACACTATGTTGAGGCATTGATTGTCCATTTGAAAAAGAAGACCTCTTGGATGCATATAGTACACAATGTGGCCAAACCAATGTAGGAGAGGCTTAGGAGTTAAATACAAAACTCAAAATTGAAAAAATACAGGGGAACATATAAGCAAATATTTATCATAACTGTCAACAATGGCAGACATTCTAGGAACACACAGGATGCAACAAGGCTCAAAGGAAAAGGTCAAAAGATGTGACCACTTGAACGTTTAAAAAATTTTCTGTAAAAAGTCACTCAAATTAAAATTAGGCAAATAATACTTGGAGAACTATTTGCAGAAAATATGAAAAGGCTAATATATTTACTCTTTAAAGATCTATTAGAAATTCATACCAAACAAACTAAAAAAAAAGAAAAAGAAAAAATGAAGTGAAAACACTGACATCTCCTTAGATAAATAAGCCAAGAACTGAAAGGCAATTTATAAAAGAGAAAAATGCCAACATGGTTAACAGAAGAAATTACTCTGTTTTACTAGGAAGCAGAAAAAGCGAAGTAAAATTATCATATATTTTGGCCTCTAAGATTAGAAATGATAAAAAAAGTAATATTTGTGATGGTATGATGAAATAGGCATGGGTCATGTCCAAATGGGTACCCTGGCACTTTCCTGTTGGTAAATAGTTTAACAAGACGTAGTAAGAGTCCTAAACTATTCATATCTTATATTAAAGCATTTACTTCATAATAGTAACACAACTCTTATTTATTTAGAAATAAACTTAACAGGGGCGCCTGGTGGCTCAGTCTGTTAAGTGGCCGACTCTTGGTTTCCGCTCAGCTCATGATCTCGCAGTTCATGGGTTCGGCCCTGCATGGGGCTCTGCACTTCACGGAGCCTGCTTGGGATTTTCTCTCTTTCCCTCTCTCTCTGCCTCTCCCCTGCTTGTACTCTCTGTCTCTTAAAGAAATAAGCTTTAGGGGCGCCTGGGTGGCGCAGTCAGTTAAGCGTCCGACTTCAGCCAGGTCACGATCTCGCGGTCCGTGAGTTCGAGCCCCGCGTCGGGCTCTGGGCTGATGGCTCAGAGCCTGGAGCCTGTTTCCGATTCTGTGTCTCCCTCCCTCTCTCTCTGCCCCTCCCCCGTTCATGCTCTGTCTCTCTCTGTCCCAAAAATAAATAAACGTTGAAAAAAAAAATTAAAAAAAAAAAAAAGAAAGAAGCTTTAAAAATGTTTTTAATGTTTATTTATTTTTGAGACACAGAGTGAGTGGGGGAGGGGCAGAGAGAGAGGGAGACACAGAATTCAAAGCAGGCTCCAGGCTCTGAGCTGTCAACAAAGACCCTAATGCAGGGCTCGAACCCACGAACCGTGAGATCATGACCTGAGCCGAAGTCCGACGCTTAACCTACTGAGCCACCCAGGCGTCCCTAAAGAAATAAGCTTTTAAAAAAGAAATATTAGAAAGGTGGAAGTGCTCATTTTTTTTTAAATGTTTATTTATTTTTGAGACAGAGAGAGAGCATGAACAGGGGAGGGCCAGAGAGAGAGGGAGACACAGAATCTGAAACAGGCTCCAGGCTCTGAGCTGTCAGCAGAGAGCCCGACGCGGGGCTCGAACTCGCGGACCACGAGATCATGACCTGAGCGGAAGTCGGACGCCCAACCGACTGAGCCACCCAGGCGCCCCAAGAAGTGCCCATTTTTAAAAGACTTCAGAGCTCTTCTTTAGAGGCAATACTTGAAGAAATTGATAGACCATACCATGTCCCTATCTGGAAAGATATATGGTAAAGCTGTCAACTCTCCCAAAACCATCTATAAATTTTACACATTCCAATGCAAATTTCCAAGGTAGAAGGTTCCAATCAGAAAAATGATTCTATAGTTCAACATGCAAGACTAATCAAGTCCATTTGGGAGGAAAGAGATCAATGAGAATGTGACGCGAATATGTGATTTCTAAAATGAGCTATGAATGAATGTGTATTCTAAAGCTACGGTGGTTGAAACATTGTGGTACAGACAGAACGGAGTAACACAGTAGAAATTCCAGAAGCAGGCAACGGTGTACCAAAGCATTTGATGTTTGACAAAAGGAGGTACTTCAAATTATTGGGAACAGTCTTGGGACCTAAGCTATAGAATTAAAAAAATAAAGCTGTATCACTATGTCACATCATGTACGAAAATGAATTTGAGATGTCCAAATGTAAAACATAAAATGTAAACAATAAAATCCTAAAATAAGCGCTAGAAAATATAGATGAATATTTACATAAACTTGAGATGGGGAAAATAATTTCAAGTGTGACAGCAAAGACAGAAATCATGAAGTAAAATATATGCTTGGCTACAGGAAATGTTAAAAGTCAAAAACACCAATAGCATTAATAAGAGACAAATATAAATAAGGGAAATGTTGGCAGCATATATGAAAAACAGCTAACACTTGTGTTAACGTAAGAAGATAAAGTTCAGCGTCCCTCACAAAGAAATGCAAAGTAAAACAGTAATGGGAAATAGTGATTCACTTATCACATTGTAAAAAGATTTTTGTAAATGGTAATACCTAGGGTTGGTGAGGACCAGGGAATTAGCCCTGTTGCACTGAATTGGTAGAAAAGCCAAATGGTACAATCTGCCTATTGATAATTTGTCAATATTCATAAACGTGTTGAATATACATACATACACGCATGTGGCCTGTTCAAGGAAACGGCTGTGCAAAGACATATCAAAGCCCTGCCTTTAAGAGTGAAAAACTGGAAGCAACCTGAACGGTCGAGGCAGGAGTTTGATCAAGGAAATCCTGGTGCAGTTATAAAATGATGCACCCTTACAATGAAGCAGGTGTGCTTCTTAACATGGGATTGAAAACAACCAGGCTGTCCTGGGAGTGGGGAGGGAGAACACAGAGTTCTGGATGTGAGAAGGTGGGAGAACAAAATGCTGAAAATCAGACAGAAAGTGAAGAAACGGGAGGCCGGTGTTTGCAGGGAGGCTGAGACCCCTGACCAGGCATTCTCGGTTTGAACGCATCCTGCCTCTACTCACAACTTTGCTAATGAGCCTTACTAACGACACTATTGCAACCACTCATCACTAATTGGCTTCCTCCACTGTCCTCCCTGAGGTCTAGTTTCTTTCTGACTTAAGGACCAAAAAGAAAGGAAGTCTTCTCTGGGCATCCCTTCCCTCTGGCCTTATTAGCAGAGATGCAGAAGACAATCAGCAAATCCCACCTTCCCTTAGTCCCTAGGCTGCGTTATCCTGAACTCTCATTTGGGAGCTAATTAGAAGATTCTGTTTGTGGATCTTGGAAGGACTACATTCCCCAATCCTGACCCTGGCTGTCTCGGCGGGAAACCTTCATTAGAGCAGTTCCTGGGTGGGTGGGACTCCTGAGGTCCTGCGGAGGCTGGGGAAGTTAGCAAAGTTTATCAATTAGCTGTCTCTTGTGAAGAGACCAAAAGATACTGAGGTGTCTGAGGGCCCAAGAGAGTCATCATGCTCCCTCCTGTTGTGTGGGGGAAGGGGTGCAGGGCAGCAGCTTCTACAGCACTGAGTCCTTCACCAGCTCATTCAAGGGAGCTGAAGGCCAGTGCAGTGCAAAGGGCCTAGCGCTGTCTGGGAAAGCCGGCATTTTTCGCGGGGAAAATCCCTGCTCTGGTCCATAGTAGAGAGAGGACACAAACACTAGAAATCTGTCAATGCCTTCTACTTGAACCCGATGGAGTTTTCACATCACCTTCACGCTGCACTTGTCACCTCAATAATTCTGTATTTCAATTCATTGAATGCTCCGAATAATCATCTGAAGTGCATGTTATGATGCCCTGTGCATAGATGAGAAAAGTGGGGCCTGCAGAGAGGAAGTGGCCTGCCCAGTGTTACACAGCCAGCTCGTAGCAGTGTTAGCCCGGAAGCCGGGTCTCCTAACTTGACCACAGCGTATTCAATTTAACTAGGAGCATGGGCTTCTCACCTTGCTGCCTGGCACATAGAAGATGCTTGCTTTAGTTTCTCTTCCCCGAATCTTACCCTGGACAGCTACCTGTCATACCAAATATAAGGTCGGAATTCTTTTAGGCCCTGAGAGCATCATCTAACCAGGTCCCTCAAACATAAAAAACTCTGAAAACAGGTTACATATTATCTGGCTCATGTTCCAAGATTCCTTTCCAGGCTCTCTTCTTCCTGTTGCAATCATTATTAGCTCTCAGGCCTCGTGCCTCTGCCTGGCCCACTGCTACTACCTCTCCAGTTGCTGAAGACCAAGAACCGACTTTTATACACCACAGGTCCACTGCCCATCAATCAATTGTTCCTGGGCTTGTACCCTGTTTTCAACCTTATCCTTGTCCATTTAATTGCCCGTGGTCCCTTATTTTCCCTCAGCCTTTGGCAACCTATGTGGGTCTGAGTATTTATCATATGGCAGGTGAGTGAAAAAAGCCAAGCTATTTGGAAGGGACTAATTACAGATGGAAGGAATTGATGCTCCTAAAGTTCACGTAGCCTAAAGTAAAAGAGGCTGGATTCGAACCCAGGTCTCCATATGTCCTGTCTAAAGCTCTCTCCACTCAACTACGCTGCCTTTCCCATCTCTGAGACTCGCTGCACCTAGAGTCATTATCACCGTTTAGTTTTGAATTCTTTGGTGATTTATTAGAAGCAGGTTGGGAGGGAGGCAAAAATGCTGCATCAGGAGTTGGCAGTTGGAGGCTGTCCTACCTACTAAGTCTGTCTACGGCCTCTGGAAAATCACTTAGCACGTCTGTACCTTTGCTTTTTTTTAATCTGCAAAGTGAGGATAATAGGCGCTGGCCTTCCTACTCTGCAATCCTGGCCCTGGTTGTGGGTGACACTCAACTATGCAGGTACAATATTCAAATGAGAATAGATTTCAAAGTGTTCCGTAAATACTGTTGTGTGCTAATAGAATAAAAGAGAAAACCTACTACTTTTATCATTTTCTTGAGTCCTAAGAGTGCCTCTCTCTGTGATGGACAAATGGTTAAGCCTCTTGATGGAGAAGGAGGCATTATTGGGATGCATATGAGAGCATCTTCCACTACTCCTATGTAGATGCCCAATATGTATAAAATGACATCTGCTGAGCTTGACAGATGGGTCCTGGCCGTCCTCAAAAGTTCACAAAGTAACCGATGACATCTGTAACATATTTCTTTGGATGTGGGCTCTCTGAAGTCAGGGTGGTGATATGGTTAGAAGTTGTCTTTCGGTGCCGGGAGTCCACGAACCTTTGTCTGCAGCACAGGGAACTAGGAAAGGTCAAAATGGGTCCCCACCAAGATTAGTCACTACTTCTGAGTAGAATTACGTTGGTGTGGAATGGAGGGTACAGTTCAAATGGTCAGGGCCAGGAAGGGCATGGAGGAGGGAGGAAAGGCCCACCGAGAGTATTCTCCTAGGATAGGGATCGTTTGGAGGAGCAAGATGGCCAATGACTGGCTTATGTCTCTCCCAGGCGCCCAAATCTTGACCAGGTGAACCCAATGGCCTTCTGTTGGATGGACAAGCCAACTTACTATTTTTCTCAAAGATGAGGATGACAGAGGACACTTTGAAGGCCGGAGATAAAACACTACAGTCCATTCACCCTACCCTCCCAACTCCGCATTGTCACCATTAGCATTTTTTACAATTTATTTTTTGCCGTGGTTGTTTAAATTACAGAACCCAGGGAAAAAAATTCAAATAAAAATACACAAAATAAAAGCTGAAGTGCTTCTCCACTCCCCACAGCCCTACCCTCCTCCACAGAGGGAAGGAAGCACTGTCTAAGCTCGGGGGTTGTTGTCCGGGATTTTTTGCCTACTCACCCCCTCTGCCCCCGCTCACATATCACATTATCGTCACTTTCCAAATTTAGCAATAGATGCTATACACCTTTTCATGTCAATACATTCACATTTCTTTTTAAACAAAAAGAGGCTTTTTAGTAAAATGATTTACATGAATCATGAATTGCTCATATTTGCATAGCAGAGTCAAAAACTATACAGTTCAGATTTCCCTGGGGAAGAAATGGCTTTGTGAAACATGATCACACCTAGTTAGGCTAAGTAACAAAATTCACAATATCTAAAGGCAGGCCTAAAAAAACCATGCGCTTCAGAACATGAATTAAAGACAACCACTTTGTCATAGCACATGATGACTTGTTTATTATTACCCCTCCCCTGTCACGTGCTCTAAGTTAAGTGGATCCCGGTTTCTGGGTGTTACGGGATTTCACACCCTGGTGCTCTGTGCTCAGCTTTGCGAACTAAATGCTCTCTTCCTAATTCTCTGCAGGCAGGAGACTCTTCTTTGGCTGTAGCTTCAGGCAGGATTCTCTCAGTTCACACGGTTCGGAAAGTGTTGCTCTTTTATGGCAAACTCAGTGATTGCCTTTATTTCATCAAAAACAGTGGGTTCTTTTTCTTTCATATCCAGTACCTTCCTCATATTGCCCCCCTCCTCCTTCTTTTTTGGCCTGAAAATGTCCATAGTACCTTCATTTCACCAAAAGTTGCCCCAGCTGTGTCCTACAATTTCATATCAGGATGAGTTTGTTGGACTTTGAGAGGGGCGCCGAACTATTCTGAGTGCTCCTTCTCCTGAAACATGCTCCGTCCTCACATTTTTGGTGCAGGAGCTGTGAGAGTCAGTTCGCACACGGACATGAAAATGTGGTGTTCCCACTAACGATTACTCAGGATGGGGACACTGGTTTGCGGAGCCCGCATGTGGCAACGTTGCTCTGAAGAAGACGCTGGCAGGGCGTTCGGACAGGTCCCAATGCCCCCTCCTAGGCTACGTCAAACCTCGATTTAATGACACAGTCCTGGGTTTATTTCCTGAAGAAGAATCTTCTAAAAACCACACCCCCTACTCTGGTACGAATGCATTTTGTCTTAAAAGGTGAGTGGAGGGTACAAACATTTTGCTTTTATTAGCATTTTAAATATATTTCAGCTGAACACTCACTGAACTTAAACAAATAGTGGATTTGTGTCCCATTTCCTGACCCACGTTATAATTTTCTCCCACCTGACTTTAATCCATCTCCTACCAGCTTTAGCTTTTCTCCCCAATCCAAGATAAACCATCCTCTACTCTGGTCCATACTATCTACTTTCCTCCCATCCCTCAACCCACCCCTGAAGACACCTGTGACCGACATCATGCCTTCAGCATGGGAAAGTCAGGGGGTGCTCTAGGAGGGAGGGGTATTTCGATGCCCTGCCTTCTCATTCAGGAGGCCGCTTCCCCATCAGCACCCTTTTCAGGGCGCCCTGCACATCAGGGTTCCGGAGGCTATAGATGAGTGGGTTCAACATGGGGCTGAGGATAGTATTGAGGATCCCAATCCCTTTGTCTTTGTCTGAGGCTGACCCTGAGCCCAGACGCATGTAACTGAAGAAGCCAGTTCCATAAAAGATACAGACCACGGTGAGGTGGGAGCCACACGTGGAGAAGGCCTTCTTCCTCCCCTCTGCTGAACGGATTCGTAGCACTGCAGCTGTGACGTGGGCGTAAGACACTGAGATGAGGATCATGGGGAACACCCCCATGAAAGTGGCCCCCACAAAAAGCAGCTGCCCATTGAGGTGGGTACTGGAGCAGGAGAGCTGGAAAAGGGGTGGGAGGTCGCAGTAGAAGTGGTTGACCACATTAGGGCCGCAGAAGTCAAGCACAGACACAGCCACTGTGTGAGTCAGAGCATTGATAAAGGAGATAGTGCAGCAAATGGCCACCAGGGCACCCCGGACTTCACGGCGCATGCGGGTGCTGTAGGTGAGGGGCCGGCAGATGGCCAGGTAGCGGTCATAGGCCATGGCTGTCAGGAGGTGACAGTCCACACCGGCCAGGAGGTGGAAGAAGAAGAGCTGTGAAACGCAGGCAGTGTAGGGGACTCTGCACTGGGGGGGCAGGAGACATGCTAGCATTGGAGGGACCGTGACAGTGATGCATCCAATGTCCAGCAGAGATAGGTTCCCCAAGAAGTAGTACATGGGAGTGTGGAGTTTGGGCTCCACAAAGATGGCAGCCAGGATGCTGAAGTTGCCCCCTATGGTGAGTACATAGGCAAAGAGGAAGACGACAAAAAGGATGGGTTTCAGTCTTACGTTTTCTGTCAGGCCAAGAAGGATGAACTCAGTGACAGTTGTCCTGTTCCCCCAGGCGCCTGGCTCCATAGGCTGCTGCTGCTGAGCTCTGTAGTGGGAGAAGACCTGAACCTGCCAGAGAAGGAAAGAGACACACAGTAGGCACCTAATCTGTGGCTACTGGATGCTGGGGTAATATGGCGTGGGCACCTACCAGCCTAGAGCTTAAGCAGTCTCCTGGAGGGCCCCACGATGCCAGACATGGACCTTTAATTGCTGTTTCAGGCTGAGATCCAGGGGATCCTAGGGAAGGGGCTGGGGCAGAGAGACTACTCTGGGGCCCAGGACACTGACTATTTACCAGCATTTTAACAGCTATTAAGGTTGTATCTGTGTGTAGTGCTGAATAGCAGTTCTGACTAGCTCAGTGAATAGATGAATATAGGAGGTTGTAGGAAGCACAATATAGGAGAGTAGGAACAATCTAAAGAAGGGTAGGAGGACGAGATCTCACAAAATCAAGAAGAGATGCAAAGGGAGAGTGAGCAAAGAGAGGAGCAAGGAGCAGACCAAAGTACAGAAGCACTCGGACGCTAAATACGGAAGGACACGAAGGTGACTTAAGAAAGCGCTGACAACATTTTGAAAGTATAAACTCTGAGAGCTGTGCTAAGAACTTCATATTTATTTTCTTATTTAGTTTTCATAGAGCTCTGTGGGGTAACTGCTATTATATCGGTGTAATCCGGACCCTGGGGTTTTTAAAGGTTAAATAAGTAGTCCGGGGCTGTAAAGTAGGGTCTCAAACTCAAGACTGTCTGACTCCCTAAATCGACACCTGTACTGCCTCTTACAGAACTTGGGTGTATTGTTATTGAGGCTTTATAAATGACATTGTGTGCTACAGAGAGGGAAGGTTTTCCTAAGTCTTCAGGTCTTGGTATCACTACAGCTATTGAAAGAAGTCAAGATCCCATCCATCCATCCATCCATCCATCTTTTTATTCAATAGTTGTCTATTTGTTGAAGGTAGTAGATTCTGCATATATTTTGATGGTGGAACTAACAGACCAGGCATGAAGTGTGAGAGAAAGAGAAGTACAGGGATGATTCCAAGATTCTTGGCCTGGACAACTGGAGTTGCTATTAAGAGATATGGGGAAGAATGATGATTTTGTAGGGGGTGGGATGGGAGATCAGGAGATTTGCCAAGGGAAAATAGGGCAGCTGAAGTCCCAGGGAAAATTTAGCCAGCTTCTACTCTATTGCACATAGTGGAAGTTCCATTTACCTAACAAATCCTTGGACAACTGAGGAGTGAAGCCATGAAGTCAAAAGTTCTTTCGTGGGACTGCATCAGTGGCTCTGGAAAGGTAGCTTTGGGGCCTCCTTCTGCTTGACTCTTGCCTCTGCTAGGCCACCCTTTGTCCAGGACTGTGCTAGTGCTCCCTTCTAACTAGAACATTCTCTCTCTTTCACGCATCAAGACTCCATCCTTCAAGGCTCAGTCGTGGGTCATTATCCCATCATCTCAAAGAAATCTTCCTTATGCACCCCAGTTTTTAAAAAAATTGTTTTCATGTTTATTTATTTTTGAGAGAGAAAGAGAGAGAGAGAGAGAAGGAGCGGTGAGCAGGGGAGGGGCAGAGAGAGAGGGAGACACAGAATCCAAAGCAGGCCCCAGGCTCTGAGCTGTCAGCACAGAGCCCGACGTGGGGCTCGAACTCACAAACCGCGAGATCATGACCTGAGCCGAAGTGAGACGCTCATCTGACCGAGCCACCCAGGCGCCCCCTTATGCACCCCAGTTTTTAACTGATCTTTCCCTCCTCTGATGAGATCATTGATAACCTGGATCATTCTAGCACTTGCATATGGAGAAAGGGTAGGGAACTGAACCATTGTGAGGAGTAGGTTACAGAGTCACGACTTGGACCACTCAAAATCGATAGCACAAGACACAGAATGTAGATTATGCTAACAGGCTACCACAGGAGACTCTACACTACTCCTGGCACCTCCATTCTGCCCTTTTCTATGAAAACCGTTGGCAATCTGTTGGGCTCAAACTCTGTTGGGCCAGCGCCGACCCTCAGTGGGAGAAAGAAGACTGCTAGTCTCTCACAGGTTGTACCTTCCTTTCCAGAATCTACCTCCCACCTGGGACCACCACCGGTCCCCTCAGTGGGAAGCCAGCCACTGACACTGTACATTTGGGTTCTGTTTTCTATCGCGATGCCGGGCAAACTTTAGCTCCGCCGAGGGCTACACTCAGACACAGAGTAGAGTGGCAATGCCTCCTTTGCCCTCAACAGACACGTGTCCCCTAGATGCACCTCTCCAGAATGCTGGAGGTAGGGCAGGGATCATGGCTTTGTCCGTCAGATACAGCTTTCCTGGTCAGACTGTTGTAAAGGCAATATGTAAGGAGAAAAGGTGCTCTTGCCTTCAAGGAAATCACACTGTAGTGATTGTGGAGTTCTAAGAGAGGTTCATAGGTCGCCTACCTGGATCGGAAGGACTGTAAATAAGAAAGCCTTCAGCTGAACTGGTGGGAGGAGACAGGGACACTTGGAAGACTTGAGCTCCCTGGGCTTTAGGAAACAGAGGACCTGACAGCCACTATCTGACGAAGGAGACAGGACATGTAGATAACATGACTCAGATTTCACCAGTATCAGCAGTTAAGAAGGGCAAGTTAAATTTCCTTAATAAAGGAAGAGGGACTTGCTCCGTTTACTGAAATACAACAGAAAAAAAAATTACTACTTTGTGTTGAAAAAGCATAGGGAAAAGACCTCTGAGTATAGCAGGGTTCTTTCTCACGGATACCACCCCTCTCTTTCCCTCTGAGGTCGGCTGTGGGGTTTCTTGAGGCTGGGAGTGGTTTTTTTTAGCCGCCAAGGAAGTCTCCTGTGCACAGATTTGAAGGCAGCGATTGCTGCCGGATGAAGGAGCCTAAGGGTTTCTCCCAACCCTTCTTGCCTTCGTTCTATAAAAAGCGAATGGGCAATAATCCCTTCCTCATTGTTCGCCTCTCCCTGTTCCATGATTGGAGAGGGTAAATTTCTTCCATTGTGAGTTGGTCCCATGCATATAATCCCTCCCCCAGTGCTGAGGAGGCCCAGCAAAGTGTAGCCTTCGAAGTCAGCTTATGACTAACAAGAGACGGTTTCCTGGGGGTGCTGGGATTGGAGTGACAGCCAGTGACGGGTAACATTTATCAAGTACTTTGTACCCAAGTTGCTTTTATGTTTTCCCTCATTCAGTCCACACAAAAAGCCTGTAAGGGAGGTAATAATAACTGAGACTTAATTAGATCTTACTATGTGTTAAGCAATGTTCTGAATATTTTACCTGTATTACCTCATTTTACCTTAAATAAGCCTCGGAAGTAGATACTATTACAATCCCCATTGTACAGACAGGAAACTGAGGCACAAAGAGGTAAGGTAGTTTGTCCACATTTAGGCAGACAGTGAGGAGCAGAGCTGGGGGTCGGACCAAAGGCGGCAGGGGACCCATCAAGAGTCCCCCAACACCTGCCACTTCCGAGACAGGCAGGTTATTTGGTGAGAAGGGAGTGGGTATTTGTCGGGATCCCTTGTCACCAGAAGAAATGTCCTCACAGATGGATTTTCCTAGCTTAACATTAAGGCAAGCCCAATCTGGGTTGGAAATCATAGCAGTGACACAATCCAGTGTCACATAGCACAGTGGCAAGAGTTCATTCTTGCTCTGAGCAGCAGCAACATCTCTCCATCCTGGATGCATCTGTCCACTCCCCACCCCAATCATCTCCCACCCTGCCGGTTCACACAACGTTCAGGTCATCTCAAGTTCTCTGTTCCAATTTGCCCTGCATAATTCTTTCTCTCCACAAAGTCATGCATGATCCGCCCCCTCCCCTCTACTTTTTTCTTCTCTCTCTCTCTCTCTCTCTCTCTCTCTCTCTCTCCCTCTCTCATTCTTCTGGTTTATAAGAATGACAACTCAGCAAAATGGGAAGAGCTGTGGAGTTGGAGTCCAGGGACTTATGTTTTTTGTGTTATAAACAAGTTTCTACTAGCACTGGGACCTTGGAAAAAGGAAAAAAAGAAGGGAGAGATGGAGAGAGGAAAGAAGGAATGAAAAGAAATAAAACAGAAAGCTAATGTTTACATAAATACAAACCTTCTTTCAGGTATATTACTCCATTTGACTCTATTATATGTTACTGCATTATGTGTTACATTTAAACTTAGCAAACATTCTTAAAGATAGGTAATCATCTTACGAATGAGAAAAAAGAGGCTCAAAAAAATTAACTTGCTGAATTTCACACGAGCAAGAGTTTGTTCTGAATGGAGAACTTGTTCATTTTCTGCCAGCCCCTGCTGTTTTCCAAGGCTATCTATCATCTATCTATCCATCCATCCATTCGTCCCTTTTTCTTCTGTAATGTGAAAGGCTGTACTGCATTCTCTCCAGGTTTACTTAAAGGTAAATACAGGCTGCTCTGTCCCAACCAACCTAAATAGCCTCCTTGGCTCTCCCAGACTCTTCATTCCCCCCTTCTCTTTAGCCCAGTCAGTTCCCTCTGATGTCCTTCTGTTTGCCAGCTCTGTCCTTCAATCTTCCAGTCACTCAGAGTGGAAAACCTCACCATATTTCCCTACCTTCCCTGAATCCAAGCATCCCTCAATTCTTTGTTTTATCAACAAGGAAAAAGCCACGTGAAGACCTTGAGTGATGTCCATTCACCCTTACTCAAGACGGGAGGAAACTCGGGGTTCTGGAGCAGTGAGAAGTCGTGGTGGGGCTTACCCTTCTGTGAGCACTCTGCCTAGTACTCTTGCCTGGGTCTTATAGAGATGGGGATGAGTGGTAAGCTGACCCAAGGTGGCCTGTCTCCAAACACTTTTAAAAGGTGTGAGGCAGCGACCCAGAGGTCTGTCCTGGTGCTCTAATTGGCAGCTAACGAGCACTTAGAGGCCCTAAAAATGAACTCTCTCAGGGATTGCACAAGAAGCCAGAGGCAGACAAACAACCTCGGTCCTTAAGGGTCTCTCTCATCTGCCGAGTATTTTGGACTCTGTTAAAGAACCATTAGATTTATGACATCGCTCCAAGCTCCTAATGTCTCCAGGAAAGGAGGAAAGGTGATAAACAGTCACCATGTTACAGATGGAAATAAGATCCAGAGGGCTGAGATGATTTGCCAAGGCCAGAGAGTGGGGGGCTGTGGTGGAACTCGGGGCCCCAGCTAAGCTGATTCGGGCACTTTTCCTCTCATTTGTTTTTCACGTTGGGTTTTTAAGGCATAACTTTAAAAGGTCGGGTTCACTAAAGCATAATTTCAATTGTAAATTTTGATGAATTGTGATAAAAGTATACAGTCATGGATGTACCGTCTCCATCAAGATGTAAAACATTTCAACCACTCCAAAATGTTCCCTTCTGCCCCCTTGTGGACAATCCCCTTTCTACATCATAGCCCATGGCAACCTCTGATCTGATTTCTGTCCCTATGTTTTTGCCTTTTTCAGACTGTCATAAATCATACAGTAAGTAGACTTTTTATAACTGGATTCATTCAAGCAGCATAATCTTTTTGAGATTCATGCATGTTGGCCGTACTAGTAGTCCAGCCACTGTATGGATATATAGCAATTTGTTCAGCTAATCACTAGTTAACGCACATTTGGGTTGTTTCCAGATTTTAGCCATTACAGAGAAAGCTACAATAAATATGTGCATACAGTTCTTTGTGTGGATATTTGCATTTCTCCTTGGAAAATACCAAGCGTGTAAAGGCTGGACTCCAGGTGGGTGAATATTTCTTTTGATAAGAAACAAACTGTTTTCCAAACTGGCTAGACCATTTGCATTCCTACCAGCAAAGGGTGAGATTCCCAGTTGTGCATCAAACGTAATGTCATCAGAATTTTTTTTTTCTTTTTTTTTTTGTCATCAGAATTTTTAACGTTAACTATTAGGTGTGTGGCAGTATCTCATTGTGGTTTAACTTTGTATTTCCTCAGTGATATTGAGCATCTTTTCATGTGCTTACTCACCATCATATGTCTTGGATAAAGTGTCTGTTTAAATATTTTGCCCTCCATCCCAAATGGGTGGTTTTTCTACTTCTTGTTCTATTGTAAAAATTCTTTATACATTCCGGATACTGGTCTTTTACCAGGTAAGTGTCTTGCAAATATTTTTCCAGTCTTGTATTTTTCGTTTCTTAATTGTTTCCTTTGAATCGCTGATATTTAAAGTTTTAATGATGTACAATTTATCAATTTTTTCCGATTCATGCTTTTGGCATCTTATCTAAGAGATCTTTGTCTAATCCAGATCACAAAGATATTTCTCCTATTGTTTTCTAGAAGTTTTATGGTTTTAGTGCTTACACTCAGATTAGGATCCATTTTGAAGGTTTTTCTGTGTGTGTGATATGGCGCAAGGAAAGGGTTGAGTTGAGGATTTTTTTTTTTATATGGATGTATAGTTGTTTCAGTACCATGTGTTGAAAGACTGTTTTTTTGGCAATTTTGACAAAAATAAATTGTCCATATACGTATGAGTGTACCTCTGGATTCTCGATTTTATTCCATTGATCAATATGTTTATCCTTACATCAATATACACTGTCTTGATTACTGTAGCTTAACAGTTAAGTCTTGAAATCGGTAGTTTACATACCCCAAACTTGTTATTCTTTTTCTAAGTTACTTTGACCATTCTAGGTCCTTTGTTCTTTCATATAAAATGTAGAATCAGCTTGCCAATTTCTATAAAACACATGCCAAGATCTATAGATTAATTCGGGAAGAAATGACATCTTAACAATACTGAGTTTTCTGGTCCATGAACATGACATATCTCTCCATTCATATAGGTCTTTCTATGTTTCCCAGCAATGTTTTGCAGTTTTCAGTGTATAGGTCTTGTACATATTTTGTTTATTTTATCCCCATTTCGTGTTTTTTTTTTTTATGGTATTGTAAGTGGTATTGTTTTGGTATCAACTTTCAATTTTTTTGCTAATATATTGAAATATAACTGATTTTTGCATAGTCCATATTGTATATTCTGTGTTGATCTTGTTTACTTGACCTCACCAAACTCACTTATTAGTTCTAGTAGCTTTTGGTAGATTGGGATTGTCAACAAAGAAGATCATGTCATCTTGAATGTGGACAGTTTTATTTCTTCCACTTTCCAATCTGTAGGGTTTTTATTTTTGTCTTGCCTTGTACTATCTAGTTCCAAATATCTAGTTCCAAAATAATGTTAAATAGTAGTTGTGAATGCTAGCTTCCTTCCCTCATCCCTGATCTCAGGGGCAACACATTCAGCCTCTCTCTATTATTTATGATATAGTTCTAAGTTCTTTGCAGATATCCTTTATCAAGCAGATGAAGTTACTTTCCATCTCTAGCTTCCTGTGAGTTTTCACCATGAATAAATGTTGAAGTTTTGTCACATGATTTTTCTGAATGGATTGAGACCATAATATGGTTTTTCATGTTTAGTCAGCTGACATCGTAAATAAAATTGATTCATTTTAGATGATGGACCAATTTACATTCCTGAATACCTGATCTGATATCATACTCCAGCCTCAAGAACTGTAACATTTCTTGGGGCGCCTGGGTGGCTCAGGTCATGATCTCACCATTTGTGGGTTCAAGCCCCGCGTCGGGCTCTGTGCTGACAGCTCGGAGCCTGCTTCTGATTCTGTGTCTCCCTCTCTCTCCGCCCCTCCCCTGCTCATGCTCTGTCTCTCTCTGTCTCTCAAAAATAAATAAATATAAAAAAGAACTGTAACATTTCTTTTTTTTTAAGTTTTTTAAAATTTTATTTATTTATTTTGAGAGAGAGAGGGAGTGAGAAAGAATCCTAAGCAGGCTCCACGCTTGGTGGATGCAGGGCTTGATCCACAAACTGCCGGATTATGACCTGAGCTGATACCAAGAGTTGGACGCTTAACCGACTGAGCCACCCAGGCACCCCCAAGAACTTTAACATTTCTTTTGGTGTAAATCTACTGGTGATAAATTTTTTTTAGCTTTATTTTTTTTCTCTGGGAAAATCCTTTTTCACCTTCATTTTTGAAAGATATTTTTGCTGGATAAAGTCTCTGAGTTGGCAGCTTTTTTCCTTTCAATGTTTTAAAACTCTTGCTCTATTTTCTTCTAGGCTGCCCGTCCCCTAACAACAAGTCTGTTCTCATTCCTACCTTTGTTCTTCTCCATGTGATGTTTCTGTCTTCTCTGACTGCTTTCAAGACTATCCTTGCTGTTCAGCAGTGTGATCACAGTGTGTGTGGGTGTGTTTTTCTTTACACTCATCCTGTTCGGGGTGATAGTTGAAGTTCTATTAGGATCACAGGCCTTAAGTGATACTCTTACAGTGTAAGAAACTCTCTGCCGCCTATTTGGACATTTCCTGTAGGCAATTAACCTGGATATGGGTTTTAAGCATGATGACCATATGCAAAGGAGGCAGATAAAATAAAAGCTGCTGGGATTTATTAATAGAAATGGTGGCTATGCTAATACGTGATGTATACGGTTTGTCCACACCGAAGTGATATGCTAATAAGTTCCCAGTGGGAGGATATTGGGGACTACCGGGTAGTACAATGGTCATCTAATGAAGTTTCCTATGTACTGATCGGGGCGGGGGTTGGGGGGGGGTGGTGGCTACATGTATTTCTTATGCACACAGTACTGTCTTGCACCAGATTCATAGCAGGACATACTAAACCTAGGCCTGGTCCATACCTCCTTCTCCCTGAGGCCTTTTCATGACTGGTTCCAATGCAGTAGGCAATTCTGGTCAGTTTGTGGTCAGTGACCTGAAATCCCTGACTCATACGGAACGAGTGTCTCCCTGTAGTTCCCACAGCCCAGTGTAAGGACTATAAAACGTTGCCTGCAGAACAACCGAAAATTCTGTGCAGTCCTCCTGGAAAATGGCCCGGACAGCAAAATGAAGCAAGAGGCCAAGGTTGGGCATCTCAAGGCCTGGCCTAGAGCAAAGAGGGGTCAGGGTATAGAAAGTTGCAGAGGAAAACCGAGGTTCTAACATTAGAGACCAAGGCTAAGTGCCAGGTTCAGGCACCAGAGGCAGGAGAAAGGCCAATTTCAAAGGAAGAAAGTTTAGAGTTATGTAGAAATGTGATCTCAGAGAGAACAGAAGGAATGAAAAAGAGTAGAGGTGTCAGAACTCCAACTATATGTGAACGTGTTCCAGGTCATTTTTAATGGCTCGCAGATGCATGCTGAATGGAGAGGTCAAGGATGCTAACAGGGTCAAGGAAGGAATTAATGACCTCTGGTTTTAATTCTTAGGAGAGCAGATGGTGGCATACAAATGAGCTGATATTAAAAGAATAGCAAGGCTGGCAAGAAGATGAACTTAACCACTTACATGTTGGGTTTGCAATGCATGTGGAAATGTCCCTCAGACTGATGAATATATGCATCTGAAGCTTGGGGACAAGGGGTCATCAGCAGATAAAATAATTCAAATGAATAAGGTAATTCAGGGTGCCTTACTAAAGTAGCAGCATTTTCCAAAGTACAGAAATCACAATTCAGTTATATGTAAATTTCTATGACTATAATGGGCACATGCACTTTGGCCTTGAGTTCAGAGGACATAGCTTCTAGAGTTTTGCCATTAAGAATATCGTTTGGTTCTAGGTTTGAAATACATGCTTCTTATTTTATTAAAGAAGAACATGATATTATTTTTATTAGAATGTGCTATAAACAGCTGTAATGTCTCTATGTGACTTCATTCAAAATTATTTAAAATATTCCACTCATCCTTGGAAACATCTTCCAGATTCCAAGTGTGTCAAGTTCTAGGATTTTTTTCTGACACTGTGATCTTGAATGAAAAATGGCGCCTTGTTGTACTTCAGGTTTTTCACCTGTATAATGAAGAATAATAATGTTGCCTGTACTACAGGCCACACAAGATGTCTTGAAAATCAAATAAGAGGGGCGCCTGGGTGGCTCAGTCGGTTACGCGTCCGACTTCAGCCAGGTCACGATCTCGCAGTCTGGGAGTTCGAGCCCCGCATCAGGCTCTGTGCTGACAGCTCAGAGCCTGGAGCCTACTTCCGATTCTGTGTCTCCCTCTCTCTCTGCCCCTCCCCCATTCATGCTCTGTCTCTCTCTGTCTCAAAAATAGATAAACGTTAAAAAAATTAAAAGAAAAAAGAAAAATAAGATGCTGGGCATGGGAGTGTTTGTGTGAATTGGGAAGTACTATTTGCATGTAAGGAATTATTACTATATTTAGTGGTATTTTTATATGCTTAAACCCACAGCATGCTGACAGTTCTCATGTTAGCTTTCAAGAGAGAAATTTATGCCTGGACTCTCCAAGGAAAATACTGATTGTATGTTAATAACTAACATGATTACAGCACTCTGCCACAACAGAATGGGTTCTCTCTGTGCCCTACTGTGCAGCATAGACACTTAGTAGGATGTTTAGCAGGACTTCAGTAAACATTTGCTGGGTGAATGAATAAATGAAAAAGACTTTTATATACCTTTATTAATTTAATCCTTATATGAGTACTGCATGATAACCAGGCCTGGTTTTCAATGCTTGAAGGTTCTGTGGGTAAGTGATGGTTAAATCTCTGGGCTTTATAATAAGCTGTGCGTAACTCTATCATTGTAATTAATGCATTTTCTTATAATTTTCCGCGTATTATAAGTTCCTTGAGGGCAGGTGTTAAAGCAGTACAGCGAGTAGACACTTAACAATTTAATCAATTATTCATGAAATAATTTATTAGCAAAAGAAATGACTGGGAGGTGAAATTATTATTATCAGTACTTAATTATTATATTCTATTTCTTTCAATGAGTGCTTAAATAAGCACTTTCTCTTTTTTTTTTAATTTTTTTTTTCAACGTTTATTTATTTTTGGGACAGAGAGAGACAGAGCATGAACGGGGGAGGGGCAGAGAGAGAGGGAGACACAGAATCGGAAACAGGCTCCAGGCTCTGAGCCATCAGTCCAGAGCCTGACGCGGGGCTCGAACTCACGGACCGAGAGATCGTGACCTGGCTGAAGTCGGACGCTTAACCGACTGCGCCACCCAGGCGCCCCGAGCACTTTCTCTTAATCAATAAATGTGTCATTATATAGAAACGCAATCATTTCTGCCATAACTGTTACGTTTTCTCATTCCTTTGTATCTCACTGCAACTATCTCCTTTTTGGGGGCCTCTCAACCTTTCCTTTGGGTTGGTGTTTGCATACCAGCATGCAAACCATGCAGCTCTTCTCACTTTCAAACAAAACTAAAACAAAACCCAAATCTCCTTTAGTCTTCTGTTTCCCCCTTGTCCCCCTCAGTACGTCCCTTTCTCCAGTCACAGCTGCAACTCTGTGATCCCCCTTTCCCAAGTCCCCACCGCAACCATCTCCTACTCTGACTCCTCTCAAAGGGTCCCTGAAGAGGTCATGCTCTGCCTGGAATGAGACCCTCCCTGGTCAGCCTGGCGAATGCCGGCTCATCTTTAAACACACGGCTCAATCTGCATCTCAACCAGGATGCCCTTTCGCAATACTGTCACTGTCCTGCCACAACAGAGTTTTCTCTTTATCGTCACTGTGCACGTAAGCCACCTAACACACAACACCTACAACCCTTCGTGTTTCTGCCACTTTGGCCTCCTTGGGTCCCTTTTCTATCAAGGAATCATCTTGAGACCAGAGCTTTTGCTTTACTCTTCTCTGCATCTCAATACTTACTATGAGTCCTGTTACATTTTAGGGGCTCAGTGAGTGCTTTAGGAATCAATTAATAATTTAATAGACTTACGCTTTTATGAAAATATGTGGGGTTCAGTTTCGTGTCAGGTCTAATGTCTTGGCAGGTCTTGTACCTCTTTTCTCTCCCTAGATAACGCCTAACTATTGCGACCGTCTTCCTTAAAACAAGACAGATGCATCCCATTGATATTGCTTGAGCACATCTCGTGTGCTGGTACAAGTAACCTGTATTGTAAGTTTAGGGTTCAGACAGAACCAGAAAATTCTAGGAAGCAACCATACGTTACAGATAAAGCCTTTCCCAGTATTGCCAAATGCCCCTAAATTAGAACATCAATACAAGCAGGACCAGTTACTGGCAATTCCAGGTTTTACTGTAGATACCATCCACATCCAAGTCAATAAACCAGAGAGCGATCCAAAGAGAAGAAGCTGCATCTGAAAGGCCAGAAGTGGGGAGGGAGGCTGCTACCCGGAGGGAGGGAGCTACACGCAGGGAGCCGGCAGAGAAACTGGCCCTTACGATGTGGAAAACAAAGGCAAAAGAAAAAAATTAAATTTCCTTACAGCTTACAGCCCTCTGACAAGTCCTTGAGACAGGCAGAGTGACCTTCCCCTAGGAACTCGGCTGCCTCGATGTTAACACTGCTAAAGCCAAACGGCAATCTTAGCTTAAAATTACCCCGACCCCCCAGGATCCTGTAAATCTCCTTTAACATATAGAAACTCCTTTGGAAACTTCCTTTATCTCTAGCCCCCAAATATATGTTAGCATATATGTTATATGTTAGCCATGCATATGGCCCACTGATCTGAAGAGTCTCATGACTAAGATTTTGTTAGTACTGAATGATCTTTTCCTAACAACAGCTAGCCCCGTCAAGGTCCTGGAAACCTCGCTTCCAGAATTCTTTAGAGACTTATTCTATCCCTAACCACGCCCTCCCTCCAAACTTGAAGGTACATGATCAGTCACCCATCACAACCCCAGTGCAGCTCTTTCTGCCCACAGGTCCTGTCCCTGTGCTTTAATAAAGCCACCTTTTGCACTGAAGATGTCTCAAGAATTCTTTCTTGGCAGAGGGCTCTGAACCCCAACAGTTTCACATCACTCACACTGGGGAGCTCACGTGGGGAAAACTAATCCCCCAAACATTTGGCTTTTAAAAACCAAGGGGCTGAATTCGTATAAGCAATGGGACTTGGAGCCCAAAGCTTTAATATTTTTTTTTTTGGTTTTTATTTTATTTTTTAGAGAGAGACAGAGCGTTAGCTGGGGAGGAGCAAAAGAGAGGGAGACACAGAATCTGAAGCAGGCTCCAGACTCTGAGGTGTCAGCCCAGAGCCTGACACCGGGCTCCAACTCACTGACTGTGAGATCATGACCTGAGCTGAAGGATGCTTAACTGACTGAGCCACCCAGGTGGAGCCTTTAAAAGTCAGCTCTAGGGGCGCCTGGGTGGCGCAGTCGGTTAAGCGTCCGACTTCAGCCAGGTCACGATCTCGCGGTCCGTGGGTTTGAGCCCCGCGTCAGGCTCTGGGCTGATGGCTCGGAGCCTGGAGCCTGTTTCCGATTCTGTGTCTCCCTCTCTCTCTGCCCCTCCCCCGTTCATGCTCTGTCTCTCTCTGTCCCAAAAATAAAAGAAACATTGAAAAAAAAATTAAAAAATAAAATAAAATAAAATACCCTCCTAATGATGACTTGAACACTGCCGCTCGATAGGAGAATCAGAAGAACCTATGGGATCTTATTGGGAATTGACATTGTCCATTGTAATTTTGTTCCTGTTTATTTTTAAATTTTCTTTTTGTTTCACCGGAAAGGAAAGATGATGCTCGGTTTTAAACTTTAAAAGTGTACAAGTTGTTTTGTTACAATAAAACTAAATGCGCACACACGCGCGCACACACACACACACATGCGGGCGCGCGCCACAGTGATTAATGGGAAAAATCTGAAGCCAAGAATATTCTATCCAATAAGACTATCACTCAGAATAGAAGGAGAGGTAGAGTTTCCCAGAAAAACAAAAGTTAAAGGAGCTTATGATGACTAAACCAGCCTTGAAAGAAATATCAAAGGGAACTCTTTGAGTGGAAGTATAAAAGTAGGAAACACAAAAGCAGTGAAAATGAACGTTTCTGTTAAAAAATCAGTCAAGGAAGTAACAAAAAGGTATATAAAATGTAGTAACACATGTTTAAACATGGGGAGGAGAGGAGAAAAGAATGGGTTCAAGCTTAAATGGCCACCACCTTAATATAGACTGCTATATGCAGATGAGGTTATATACAAACCCAAAGCTAACCACATATTAAAAACCACTAACAAACATGCAAATAATAAAGAGAAAGAAAACCAAATATATCGCTAAAGAAAGTAGGCAAAACATGCCATAAAGACCAGAAAGGATCAGAGAAAATCTTCAGAAACAACCACAAGACAAGTAATAACATGGCAGTATATACATATCAATAACTACTTTGAATGTAAAGGGACTAAATGCTCCAGTTGAAAGATACAGGGCTTCAGAATGGATAAAAAACAAACAAGACCCATCTGTACGCTGCCTGCAAAAGACTCAGTTTAGGCCTAAAGACACCTCAGGCTTGGTTTTAACACATTTCCTTTTTGTTGATTTATTTGTTGCAATTGGCCTCCAGCAATCCCTTTAACCTCTACCAGCTGCTCTGGAACAAAGTGTAAATTTGTCAAAGGCACAAAAATCTCTTAATTCGTATTTCTGTTTTGTTTAAATAACGTTTTCCCTCTCATATTGATTTTCCTTTTCTTCTTCATTCTTTTTGTTGCCCAGTTCCCGTCCGCCTCCCTACCCCTTATAGATACCCTTCCTCGTCGAAATGAGATGCAGTACTTACAGATGTAGCCTGCCTGGGTTCAAATCCCAGCCCTGGTGTTGATTAGCTGTGTGCCTTTGGGCAAGTTACTCAACCTCTCTAAGGTTCAATTTCCTAATCGGCAACTGTAAATCTACATCTACCTCATAAGGTTATTATGAGGATTAAATGAGTTAGCAGATGTCGGTCACTGAGAAGACGGCCTGTCATGTACCATAAAATAAGTGATAGCCATTATCATTTTTATTGTATTTTCCTTCCTAAGCCAGTCTCCAACCCCACTTCATCATACTCACTTCCCATCTGCACTAATCACAATACCTTTTGGAAGCAGTAAGCGTGACATTCCTAAAGGCCAGAGGAAGGGATCTCACTCTGGAGGCCGTCTCCCTGTGAACACCCGCTGCAGGGCGCCCTGCACATCAGGGTTCCGGAGACTGTAGATGAGTGGGTTCAGCATGGGGCTGATGACAGTGTTGAGGATGCCAATCCCTTTGTCTTTGTCCGAAGCCTCCACTGAGCCCAGCCTCATGTAGCTGAAGACGCCTGTCCCGTAGAATACGCTGACAACCGTGAGGTGGGAGCCACACGTGGAGAAGGCTTTCTTCCTGCCCTCAGCAGAGCGGATTCGCAGGACTGCGGCTGCCACGTGTGCATAGGACACAGTGATGAGGACCAGTGGGGCCACACCCATGAAGGCTGCTGCTACAAAGAGCAGCAGCTCATTGAGCTGGGTGCTGGAGCAGGAGAGCTGGAAGAGCTGTGGGAGGTCACAGTAGAAGTGATTGATCACATGGGGGCCACAGAAGTCAAGAGTAGATAAGGCAACAGTTTGGGTCAGTGCGTTGGTGAAGGAAAAGGCACACGACACGCCCACTAGCGCTTGCTGAATTCCCCAGCTCATGCGGGTGCTGTAGGTGAGGGGCTGGCAGATGGCCAGGTAGCGGTCATAGGCCATGACTGTCAGCAGGAAGCAGTCCGCCCCTGCCAGGAGGTGGAAACAGAAGAGCTGTGAGAGGCAGGCCCCGTAGGGAATGCTTCTGTTATTGGACACGAAGCGTCTCAGCATGGCAGGGACAGTGACACTGATGCACCCGACATCCAGCAGGGACAAGTTCCCCAGGAAGAAGTACATGGGGGTGTGGAGTTTGGGTTCGGCGAGGATGGCAGCCAGGATGCTGAGGTTGCCCCCAAGAGTAGCTACGTAAGCGAGAAGGAAGACGGTGAAGAGGACGGGCTGCAGAGCTGGGGTCTCTGACAGACCCAGCAGGACAAACTCAGTGACAACAGAATCATTTCCTGAGGCTCCCAGATCCATGGCTTTCTTCCACCAGCAGCAGAACTGAGCAAAAACTAGGAGGTGCCAATGGTGGTGAAAGGAGAATGAGATCCTGATAGAAACCACCAAGTGTAGCAATGTCCCAGAGAGGGCCAGGATGCAAGGACACATAAAATTTAACAGAGTTAAAGATTGTGACATAATAGGGAAAGACTTGATAAACCTGACACTTAGTGGGTAAGAACAGTAGCATTGGGGAGACTCAAACAGAACTAAATGAATGGACATAAAATGGGGAACAAATGTAATATTTGAAAGCTAAAGGGAGAGATGTTTTTCCTGAGACCAAAGTTCCAAGAAGAAAACGCCAAGCCTGCAGATGGTGGCATGGCCATAATTTAGGTACACAAGATCCCAGGGGATGAAACGGAGGCTTCAGGGAAAGGGAATGGGAAGGCATGCTCCCGCAACCTGTGTCCACAATCTCCACGACACATGTCATTGCGTGGGATGGCAGTAGTGAGATGCTTGCTGTTGCCCAGACTATTAAGACATTAACTTGTGAAGCTGAGCGCTGGTCTGGACTTTTCAGAAAAAGTGAAATGAAATGAAATGAAATGAGATGAGATGAGATGAGATGAGATGAGATGAATTGAGATGAGATGAGATGAAATGAAATGAAATGAAAACAGCTACATGAAATGAAAAGATACCATTGAGGACATCTCCCGCTCCACTGCTGGTGAATACAAGCCTTGTAGATTTTCTAAACAGCAAGATTCTATTGCATTTCTCCATATAGAACTTGGGAAATTTGGGCTCCAGAGTACTGACCTTTTGTTGATTAAGAAAACTGTAAAAAAAAGTTTTTGAGTAGGGTGAGAATTGGCAAGCTTAAGTTCCCAGGTGGGATCAGTGGATACCCAGTTGAACTCTCTCACGGAGCTAAACAAGTATATACCCAGCCCCTGAACTCCCTTCTGCTTCCAATTGCACTATCACTTAGCTTCTAGCTCCTCGGTCGCCTGGCTCTAGTTACACATCATCCAACACACATACTATCATGGACCCAATGACCAGATAAGGACAAAGTCTGTGATGGTGCCATGACTGGCCCCATATGATCAGTTGGATAATACTTGCCTTTCCCCAAAGTGGTCACACTAATAAAATGCATCGTGATCTGTCTCAACTTCTGGTTGAAGGATGGATGTTTAAGTCGCCTTGAACAGGAAAAGGCTGGAGTTGGAGCTCCCCAAGTGGCAAAAGGCATGAGCAGAGGAATACATTTCCTGATGATTAATTTTGAAAATAACGTCAAGACCACAATGGGTCAAACACCGACTGATGGTCCAGCCTCTTCTACATGGACATGTTGTTTAGACTATCACCTCCAAGTCAATCTCTCCAGATCTGAAATGGTCTTCTTTCCCAATCTGCTCTTGACTTAAACATTTTGGTAACAGCCTTGCCAACCTCCCAGTAGCAGGGCTGGCAAACTTAGTCATCACTGCCTTCTCTCTAACCCCTCATATTCAAGCACCCAAGTCCCACTTGATATTTTGGGGGAAGAGAGGAGCCATTCCAGAGCCCATTCCCTTAGTATGTAAACCAAGTTGAGAGTCCAGTGAGGGGTCTTGGGATGGCATTCACCCAGACAAGAAGATGGGCACTTCTTGAGCAAAGAGGAGGGACAGTCACGCTTGCCCAGAGACCCTCACGGAGGCAATAGCTTATAAAGGACAGAGAGATAGAGACAGACAGCTAATATGACATCATTTCACATTGGGATTTTTCTCCACTCCAATGTTACCCCTTGAGGCTTCAGAAATTAGCACCTTCCAGGGGGAGACAGAACCAGGTAAACACTTGTGTTTGCCATAGACATAATGATCTCTAGAACCTTTCAAATGTTTTGTACTTCCTCAACATGTTTCCAAGTATGACCTTCATGGATATGGAAAAATTCATTCATTTATTTAACAAAAATGTTTTTCACCACCTGCTATTATTGATCTTACAAATAAAAATCAGTTATTTTACCAGAAAATATGGGTGTGTTCAGGAATATCAGAGGACTGCAGTTTGGAACAAGCAAGCTATGGCAAAAACCATAGGTGAGTCCCACAAACAAAAGACAGGAATGTTATTTTATGAAGAAAGAGGAAGTTGAGAGGAGTTCTTGTCCCTTCGAGAAAAGCAAGAGTTGAGAGTGATGATGGTTTCTCATTGGCTGAGTTGCTGGTGTAGTCTATTACTTGTCAGAGGTGAAATGACATCTTTTTGTGTCGGGGCCCAAAACTGAGGATTCTTTTCCCCTGAGCATTCTTCTGTTGGGGTCTGCATTGACAGTTCTTCCTAGAACTGAGGTGGAGTGGCATAGAGTGAGAGCTCCCCGCTTCTGGCTTCCACACTCCATTTTAATGATGTTTCCCTTTATTAATTTTCACACTGTGTACCTGCACTGCTATCAGCATTGCATGGAGTTAAAATGAATTTCAGAAAGTCTTAAAGTACAGTAAAGGTCACACAGTTTCAGAGGTGACCTTGGGACTTTGGGTTTCTGGTTTAGTTCAGCCCATTGTCTTCGGTGGGGAAGAGCAGAGTCTTGTAACTACACAGCTTTGCCTGCAGCCTGGGGCTGAGAGGAGGGTGGAGCCTGGGCAGGATCTGCTCCTATATCAGTCCTGGACCAGCATCCCTGGACTTCCCTCATCTCACAAGGTCATGTCACATCTCCCAACACAGCTCACATTAGCCATCCTCAAACTTGGCATCTCTTCTAGCCTCAAACGAATGCCTTGCCATTTTTCTGCTTCCACTCACAATCAAGACCCTGTAGCATCCTGATCCTAAATATTTTCCAACCTTAAAGGCCCCCAACATCATAAAGGAAGAGAAAGGTTTGGAGTATGTTTTAGACCAAGACTGCCCTACTTTTGCTAACTCCTGAAAGTGGCTTTAGGCATCAGACTCAACTTGTAACAATTCTTTGTTAAGTCAGAAAGCTTTTCCATTGGCTTTCATTAGCATGTTTGGGAGAAACTCTTTGCAGGATCAATTGAGAAGCTTCATGGTGGCTCTGGAGGAGCTGGAAGGGAATTAGGATAAGTTGGGATTTCTGTCAACAGCTGTCCATAGAAGGGAACCACAGGTTACAGAAACCACTATTGCACATTCTGCTCCTGACATGACAAAGGTTATTTTCTCTCCCTGGAAAGTCTTTTCTCACACCTTATTAACCCAAGACACTCCATCCTTGAAGACTTGGCACAGGTCTTCTCTCTCCAGGAAACCATCCACCAGCCCTTAGGGTTGGGTGCCCTTCCTCTATCCCCCCATGGCAGTCTAAAGGTATGACAAGCTGATGATCCTCAATTCTTACGTCCATCCCAGATGCTATGCTGTTGATCCTAATATCTAACTGTGCACTGGATATATCTACATGAACATTCCACAGGAACCTCCAACTCCACACATACAAAACCAAATGCACCATGTTTGCCCCTATTATACAAAAAGAACACATGAAAAGACACACACACACACACACACACACACACACACACACACTCTCACACACACCTAGAACCATAAAAACACATGGCTTTTGTGGAAAGCTCACAGGCAAAGAAATAGCAGGGCACAATGATCTCCTGAACTCTCCCTATTGCCCATGGAGGGTGGTAAAGCGTGAACATCACGAGACTGGAAGGACTAGGGCAAGCTTTTCGGTAGAGAGGGACTCCATCCCTTATAGACACTCGATATATTTATGGGAATTGGAAGAAAGAGGGAAGCATCCAGGCAGCTGCCCAACACCCGGTGCCTCCCGGATGGGGAAGTAAGTTTGTTAAATGGGGATGCCTCCAGTGGAGCTGAGCCTTGGTTATCACCCTGTTTTTCCACTGAACCGCTGAGCTGACTTCTTGCTAAGCTACTGAAAGGGGGGAGATATTGCCAGACAATATGATAGACAAGAGGTGACCAAGATGTATGGTCCCTGCTCACGTGAAAAAGGCAAGCCTTAACCAATAGTTATCTCTTATTCACTATGCATATACATTCACACACCCACATGCTCCGCCACATGCCCACGTTATCATTTTTTGTTTTACCAAAAGGGGCATGACACTGAATGAATTTTTTCAGCTTTTAAAAAATTATCTTTATATGTTGAGCTTCATTTATTGTATTACTCTTCAAATTTTTTAAAAGTTTATTTATTTATTTTGAGAAAGAGAGAGAGAAAATACAAGAGCCAGGGAGGGGCAGAGAGAGAGGGAGAGAGAGAGAATCCCAAGCAGGCTCCGTGCTACCAGCACAGAGCCCGAGGTGGGGCTCAAACTCATGAATGGTGAGATCATGACCTGAGTCTAAATCAAAACTTGGAGGCTCAATCCACTGAGCCACCCAGGCGCTCCACTCTTCAAATTTTTTCAATGACTTTCTAATATTCTATTATTTCCATTTGCCAAAATTTACCTTATCACTGGATATTTCCTTCCAATTTTTCACTATTATAAACAATAATGGAACCAAGTCTCTTCATCTCTGATATTTGTCCTCTGTTCTGAATAGTTTCTACCCCTAATTTGGGCAAAGAACTTGTCTTTTCCATTGAGATTCTACATTCTCAAGACTAGATTCCTTCTTACCTTATAACAAAAGCATAAATTACTTCACTACTTTCTTTTATATAAGAGACAGGGAAACATGCATTCTTCACACCCCCCACCTATATTGTTCATATTTATTGCTCATATCTTTGTTTCGAGAGTTTTCACTGGCTTCAGGGCTTGTTGACTTATTTGTTAGCATAGGTTTTTCAATTCAGTTAACTACGAAGGAAGGGGAAAAAAGATTAATTATGTAAACATGTGGCAATTCAAAGCCTTCATGTAATAATGATCACCTAGTGGGAAGGAAGGAAATTTGCTTGAGTTTTTAGACCATTTAATTAATATTGGGACTTACGAGGATGCTGCAGCTGCTGGTGATGATGGCTGCCGTCATTTTTACTAACGATGATAGGGAAGCAGAATTTTACTCAACAGGATAACCTTGCTACACTATCCAGACTTCATTTGCAATGGGGCTGAAAAAGTCTACAAAATCTCTCTCCAATTTTTTTAATTTGATTAATAATACTTTGCCCATTAGTTTTCTTTCTAATGTGTTTCATAAATAAAACAACAACATAACTATATTGCATATGCAGTGGTGCTCTCGGCTTGAGAATGAAAGTTATTTCACCTCAGAATTAAGGTGACGATGGGTCGTCTGGGTAGCTCAGTCCGGTTTAGCATCCGACTTCAGCTCAGGTCATGATCTCATGGTTCATGAGTTCAAGCCCCGTGTTGGACTCTGTACTGACTGCTCAGAGCCTGGATCCTGCTTCAGATTCTGTGTCTCCCTCTCTCTGCCCCTTCCCTGCTCGCTCTCTCTCTCAAAAATAAACATTAAAAAAATGTTTTTAATTCAAAATAATAAAGAATTAAGGTGCTGAGAGGCCTGCTGAGTTCAGCTTGCATAGGGGATACTAGAGCCTCCTGGAAGAGGGCACAGAGAGTTGCTATGCCCAAGGCCAAGGCCAAGGGGTTGGATATTACAAGTAAGCTCATCTTCTGATGCCATTCCTGCCTTGTCCCACCTCCAGACTCACACCGGATCCAAGGAAGAGAGCGTTCCAATAGAGGTAATAAAAATAAAGTTTTTCTGATTATTCCTTTATTGGTAGGTATTTAAGTTACTGTATTTACAAGTCCCCATTGTGCACATGGCTCTCCTACATTTAGAACAGATTCCCAGAAGTGGTTCAAAGGTTAGGAAGACTGGTATATTTGATAGTAAGGCACTTTTCCAAGTCCTCTCTTCAATGATAGACTGTTTTCCCCTAACAGTTTTCAAACATAAAGTTCAGATAGTTATACAGTGAGCACCCATGTACCCATTATCTCAATTTTACCAGTATAATTTATTGCAGTTGCTTTATCACATATTTATCCATCTGTCCTTCCTTCTACCCATCTATCACTCCATCTTGCTCTTTGATGCATTTCAAATAAGATTGTAGGCATCAGTACACCTCTCCCTAAGTAACTCAGCATGCATATCATTAACGTGAGCTCAATATTTGTTTTTAGCTCTTTTTTATGCAAAAAAGACACAAAAGGTTGTATGATTACAACCTTTATATGACATTCTAACATAGATAACTATGGCAATGAAGATACATCAGTGGTTTCTAGGGGGATGGAAAGGGTAAATAGGACTGACTACAAAGGGACATGAGGGAATTTTTGGAGTGATAGAAATATTCTACATCTTGGTGGTGGTATATACAACTGTATACATTGGTCAAAACTCATAGACATCTATAAAGGGTGAACTTTACTGTTTGTAAATTATACCTCAACAAACATGACTTTGGGGCGCCTGGGTGGCGCAGTCGGTTAAGCGTCCGACTTCAGCCAGGTCACGATCTCGCGGTCCGTGAGTTCGAGCCCCGTGTCAGGCTCTGGGCTGATGGCTCGGAGCCTGGAGCCTGTTTCCGATTCTGTGTCTCCCTCTCTCTCTGCCCCTCCCCCATTCATGTTCTGTCTCTCTCTGTCCCAAAAAAAATAAATAAACGTTGAAAAAAAAAAACAAACATGACTTTAAGAAAAGAATAATAACGCAGTAAAGCAAATATCTTACCTACTATGCGATTTGTGAGAGAAAACATTCCATTCCTTTGAAAACTCCCGTGTATCTCTCCTTAATCCTAATGCTCTATCTCCTCACTCAGGTAATACTATTCCAAAAAAAAATCCCTTTAAAATCTTTTTTTTTATTACATATATATGATTCTCCAAGCAAAATATTAAGTTTTGCATGTATTTGGTCTTTGTATAAATGAGATCATTCAGTAGTTCTTCTTTTGAGTTGTTCATTTTACTCAATATAATGTTTGTGTGGTTCTCCAATAGAGTGAGTGTTTCTTATTTGTTTTTTATGGTGGTATAGCATTGTGTGGCATGACTATACCACAATTCATTTGTTTTCTCTGTGCAGGTGTTTTGTTTCTGTGAACACTCTTATACACGTCTTCTGGTGCACACATGCAAGAATTTCTCTTTGGTGGCTAATTGAGAATGGAATTTGTGCATCTTCAGATTTAAAGGATTTAAAAGGTTTTGTTTTCCAAAATGCTTGTACCACTTTAAGGTCTTACCAGCGGTGCATAAGAATTTTTGTTGCACTATATTCTCATCAAAACTGGCTGCTTTCTCATTTCTTCACTTAGAACAATGTAGTGAGGATGAAATGGTGTCTCCAGAGATGCCTAGGTGGTTCAGTCGGTTAGGCGACTGACTCTTAATTTCCGCTTGGGTCATGATCTCACAGTGGTGGGATCAAGCCCCACATTGGGCTATATGCTGAGCATGGATCCTGCTTAGGATTCTCTCTCTCCCTCCGCCCCTCCCCTGCTTGTACATGCACATGCACACACACACACACACACACACTCTCTCTCTCTCTCTCTCTCTCTCTCTGGAAAAAAGAAAAAGAAAAAGAAAAAGAAAAAGAAAAAGAAAAAGAAAAAGGTGTTTCCAGCACGATTGTCATTTGCATTTGCTAGATTACAAATAAAGCTGAGCTTCTTCTCCTGATTTCACTGGCCATTTGTGTCTCCTGTGAAATCCCACTTTTTTGCCCATGATCTATTTTATCCCTTTTATTTTTTGTATTTGTTGCAGAAGATTTTGATATGTCTTGGATTCTCCAAAGTAGCTCTATGTGCTGCAAATCTCTTCTAATTTGTAGATGTCTTTTCACTTAAAAATTGTTGTCCTGCGATGAGTAGAGGTTTTAAATTTTAACGTAGGCAAATCTCTCAGTCTTTTTTAAATGATTAATGCCTTTTGGACTTCTTTAAGATCCTCCTAGAGGATCATGAAGATATCCCATAGACTATTTTTAAGGTTTTACTTAACATTTTTTAAATTTATTTTTTAAATTTATTTTTTAAATTTATTTTTGAGAGAGAGAGAAAGGCAGAGTGTGAGTGACATAGGGGCAGATAGAGAGGGAGGCAGAGAACCCAAGGCAGGTTCCAGGCTCTGAGCTCTCAGCACAGAGCCTGAAACGGGGCTCGAACTCATGAACTGCAAAATCATGACCTGAGCAGAAATCGGACACTTAACCAACCGAGCCACCCAGGTGCCTCAAGGTTTTTTACATTTTTACTCTTCAGTGTAAGTACCTCATCTACCTGAAGCTGATTTTTGTGTATGGAGTGAAAAAGATATTGTGTCATATTTTTTTTCCTCTATGGACACACTTTACTGAAAGGTCTTTTTCCTACTGCTCTGTAAGGCTGCCCATGTCACATATCACATTTCTACATATTATTTCCAGGCTCTCTAATGCGTCTTTATTTTGCTCAAATATGACATGGTCTTAATTTCTATACCTTTAAAGTATGATATGATGCCTTATAGGGCAGTCAGGTGCAGTTTCGTGCAAGAAACTCAGTAAGAGAGTCATATTGTGGAAGTAGCAGCTTTTAGCTGGAATAGAGTCCAGGGTTGAGAACAAGGTTTACCAGAATGAGCATGACTCAGATGTGGAGCCCCAGGCTCGTCCACTGCACAACAGATACCAGCCATATTGTAAGATGGATGGCAAGCATCTGAGGGTGGAAATGTGCTCACTCTTTCCCAACTGGCTAATACACTATAGGCGGAGTCATCTACAACAGACCAGGAAAGAGCTGAAAAAGGTTGGCACTCACATCAAAGTACATCTTGGTGGCAGAGAGTCACAGGAGTGTATGTGGCAGCAGTTGCTTTTTGAAGTGATTTGGAAGAAGAGGGATGGAAAGTTTCATAGAGTTCCAGCTCTTCTAAATTGTAGATGCACAACATCACGTGAGTTACTGAACTTCTCTGGGCCTGTTTCCTCCTGCGTGTAGTGGGGCAAATAATGAAAACTGCATCCAAGAATTATCGGGAGGATTAAGTAAGATAATGACTAAAATGCAATAGATATTGGTGCTTGTTACCGTATTATTGTTAATACTTGTTGGTCCCCTACCAAGTGCTTTAAGCATGCAATTTTATTTAATTCTTAGACCAACCCTATGTGGTCAGAGAGGTTGTTCTCATTTCACAGATGAGGAAACTGAAACCCAGAGGAGTTCAGCAGCTGGCCCTAAGTCACACCGTGAATAATTGGAAAGTTAGTCTGACTGTAGCATGCCCATGCTTTTCATATAACACCAGGCTGCCCTGGCAAAGTAGTAGGAGCTGGGGGCCCTATCTCTAAAGAAATGCAAAGTCTTCATTATGGTGGGCAATCACTGCTTGAACAGGTGGTAGGACACTGAGGGAGGACTAGACAACCTGTCTACATTTCGTTTGTTAATCTCATCATCTGGACCCTTGGCTTCTAAGAACCTGGCTTAAAAGCCAGTGTAGGAGACCCTGGGGATCCCCACGGTCCCTCCTAACACTACTCAGTTCTATTACAACTTCTAGAATCATTATGGGACCCAATAATGTAATCCCAGTGTCCCTGAGGGGGAAGGCATTGCATTCCTGAGGACTCATTAGGAAACTGAGTTTGCGAAGTCTTCTTCCTTTTGCCCCTTCCCTTGTGCCTCCTCTTATCCCCAGGCCAATGCAAGCCTGGGAGCTCGCTACTCTCTGATCAGAGCTCTTCTTTGGGTCAAGAATCTGGAAGAGCAAGGCACTCAGGGATGGACTCTGGTTAAGTCCTAGCTCCACCATTAGTTTCATGGGTTGCATTGAAAAGACAGACATTCTAGGGTTTGGAGAGGAAGATGGTGGCAGAGTAGGAGGACGCTAGGCTCACTTCATCCCATGAACACAACTAGATAACTCTCAAATCATCCAAAATACCCCAGAAATTGACCTGAAGTCTGAAAGAGCAAACTCCACAACTAAAGGCAAAGAAAAGGCCACATTAAAGAAGGTAGGAGGTTGGGGTGCCTGGGTGGCTCAGTTGGTTTAGCATCGGACTTTGGCTCAGGTCATGATCTCACAATTTGTAGGTCTGAGCCCCGTGTTGGGCTCTGTGCTGACAATTCAGAGCCCGGAGCCTGCTTCTGATTCTGTGTCTCCCTCTCTCTGTGCCCCTCACCCACTCACATTTTGTCTCTTTCTCCAAACTAAATAAACATTAAAAAATTAAAAAAAAAAAAGGTAAGAGGCATGACAGGGGGGAGAAACACATTGTGGGTGCTCCGGAGAAGGATCTGTCATCAGGGGGAGAGGCCAGAGAGAGAGGAGCACACAGGGAAATGCACAAGGAGAATGTTTCCCCAAAGGTATTGGCTTGGAAAATGGGAGTGGCTAAAATAAGTTCTTGCAACCAGCTGGGCTTAACACCCAGTTTCAAAGGTCAGTGGGCTTGGCTGGGATGGAGCCCTGAGGGCAGTGCACTGCTCCTGGAGGAAGGCAGGGAAAGAACCTAAGGGCAGATAGCTGGGAAACCATGATCTGAAGAGAACCTGGGCACACACAAGCACCAACCCCCTGCACTCTGGTGCGATCGCACTTCTAGGTCCTGCTCACCTCAGTCACAGCACAGCCTCCCGCCACCGGAAGACCAGCAGAAACCCTGCCCCATCACATCTCCCAACCAGAGAGTTCTGCAGGGCCTCAGTTCTGGTGGAGGTGCTGTTAGGTCTCATTTCAACAGACCAGAGCACACCTACTTAAAACTCTTCACATTCAGGCCAGGGACTAAACACTGCTCACAGCAGGCAAAGAGAACCTCTGCAGACGACTGGCCTGAAGAATAGAGCAGCCAAAACACAACAGCAGAGTGCACACAGAACCCAGGAGAAACTCCTTGAAGTGCCAGGACCTGGCACCACATGAACTCGTATTCATAAGGCCATTACCTTCAGGAGCAGGAGACATTTCTGTGGCCTTTCTAATACAGAGAAGAAGGCAGAGACCTAGACAAAATGCCAAGTTGGAGGGATTTATCCCAGATAAAAGAACAAAAGACCTAAGCAAAATAGATATAAGCAAATCCTTGATGGAGAATTTAAAGCAACAGTCATAAGGATACTCATTGGGCTTGAGAAAAGAATAGACGACATCAGTGAGAGCCTGATCACAGATAAAAGAGTTTCAAAAGAATCAATCAGAGATGAAGAATGCCATAAACAAGATTGATATAATGAACAAATTGATATTTGTTCATTATATCAATCAACAGGATTGATATAATGAACAAATAGCAGGCTTGAAGAAACAGAGGAATGAAATAGTGACCTAGAATTATGGAAATAATGAAAATAATGGAAAATAATGATGTTGATAAAAGAGAGAAAGAATTGTGCAACATGAGAATGGACTTAGGGAACCCAGTGACTCCATCAGTCATAATGACATTTGTATTATAGGAGTCCCAGAAGAAGAGGGAGGAAGGAGGCAGAAAACTTATTTGAGGAAATAATAGCTGAAAATTTCCCTAATCTGGGGAAGGAAACAGGCGTCCAGATCCAAGAGTCAAAATCAACAAAAGCAGGCCAACGCCAAGACATATTATAATTAAATTCACATAATAGAATGATAAAGAAAAAAAAATCTTAAAATCAGCAAGACAAACAAAGTCCTTAACTTATAAGGGAAAACCCATAGGCTAGCAGGAGATTTCTCAACAGAAGTTGGCAAGCCAGAAGGGAGTGGCATGATATATTCAAAGTGCTGAATGGGAAAAATCTGCAGCCAAGAATACTCTATCCAGCAAGGCTATCATTCAGCATAGGAGAGATAAAGAATTTCCCAGACAAACAAAAACTAAAGGAGTTGATGACCACTAAACCAGTCTTGCAAGAAATGCTAAAGGGGACTCTGAGTGGAAAGGAGACACCAAAAGTGACAAAGACAAGAAAGAATCAGAGAAAATCTCCAGAAACAATGACAAAACAAGTAATAAAATGGCGATAAATACATATCCATCCATAATTACTTTGAGTGTAAATAGATTAAATATTCCAATCAAAAGATATACGGTATATGGTGTAAGACAATGGTCCAGTTTCATTCTTCTGCATGTTGCTTTCCAGTTTTCCCAACACCATTTGTTGAAGACACTGTCTTTTTCCCATTGGATATTCTTTTCTGTTTTCTTGAAGATTAATTGACTATATAGTTGTGGGTTCATTTCTGGGCTTTCTGTTTTGTCCTGTAGATCTCTGTGTCTATTTTTGTGCCTGTATATATTTGTAATATAACTTGAAGTCTGGAAGTGTGATGCCACCAGTTTTGTTTTGTTTTCTTTTTCAAGGTTACTTTCACTATTCAGGGTCTTTTGTGCTTCCATACAAATTTTGGGATTGTTTGTTCTAGCTCCGTGAAAAACGTGGGTGGTATTTTGATAGGGATTGCATTAAATGTGTAGACTGCTTTGGGTAGTAAGGACATTTTAATAATATTATTTCTTCTGCTCCGTGAGCATAGAATGCCTTTCTATTTCAATGTCTTTCTTCTTCAATTTCTATCTTCAGTGTTTTATAGTTTTGAGAAGACTGGCCTTTCACCTCTTTGGTTAGGTTTATTCCTAGGTATCTTATGGGTTTGGGTGCAATTGTAAATGGGATTTATTACTTAATTTCTCTTTCTGCTGCTTTATTATTGGTGTATAGAAATGTAACAGATTTCTGTATGTTGACTTTGTATCCTGAAACTTTAGTAAATTCATGTATCAGTTCTAGCAATTTTTTGGTAGAGTCTTTTGGGTTTTCTACATAGAGTATCATGACATCAGCAAATAGTGAAAGTTTTACTTTTTCCAGGCTGATCTGGATGCTTTTTATTTCTTTTTGCTATCTTATTGATGTGGCTAGGACTTCCAGAACTATGCTAAATAACAGTGGTGTGGGTGGACATCTTTTTCTTGTTCCTGACCACAGAGGAAAAGCTATCAGTTTTTCCCCACTTAGGATGATATTAGTGTTTGTTTTTTCACATATGATCTTTATTATGTTGAGGTATGTTCCCTGTAAACCTACTTTGTTGGAGAGTGTTCATAAAGGACTGTTGTACTTCTCAAATGCTTTTTGTGCACCTATAAAGGATCATATAGTACTTATCCTCTCTTTTATTAATGTGATGTATCACATTGATTGATTTAGGAATATCGAACCACCCTTGAAACTCAGGAATAAGCAGAGGAAACAATCAACAAAACTCAAAGACAATCTATGGCATGGGAGAAGATATTTGCAAATGACGTATCTGATAAAATATATCTGATATCCAAAATATATAAAGAACTTATCGGAACTCAGCACTCAAAAAATGAATGATCCAATTAAGAAATGAGCAGAAGACATGAACAGACACTTTTCCAAAGAAGACATACAGGTGGCCAATAGATACATGAAAAGATGCACAACATCAGTGATCATGAGAGAAACACAAATTAACACTATAATGAGATATCACCTCACACCTGTCAGAATGACAAAAATCAACAATACAAGAAGCAACAGATGTTAGTGAGGATGTGGAGAAAGGGGAATGTTCTTACGCTGTTGGTGGGAATGCAAACTGGTGCAGCCACTCTGGAAAATAATATGGAGATTCCTCAAAAAGTTAAAAATAGAGCTACTTATAATGCAGAAATCACACTACTAGGTATTTGCCCAAAGGATACAAAACACTCATTCAAAGGGGCACATGAGCCCTGAAGTTTATTGCAGCATTATCAATAACAGTCAAATTATGGAGAGAGTCAAAGACTCCAACTGATGCATGGATCAAGAAGATTGATAAATATATCGCAATGTTACTCAGCCATCAAAAAGAATGAGATCTTTCCATTTGCAACAAAGTGGGTGGAGCTAGAGTATGTTATGCGAAGTGAAATAAGTCAGAGAAAGACAAATACCATATGATTTCACTTGTATGTGGAATTTAAGAAACAAAGCAAACAAGCAAAAGGGAAAAAAAGAGAGAGGTAAACCAAGAAACAAACTCTTAACTATAGAGAACAAACTGATGGTTACCAGAAAGGAGGTTGGTAGGGGGATGGGTGAAATAGGTGATGGGGATTAAGGAGTGGACTTGTGGTTATGAGCACCAGGTATTATAAGAAAGTGTTGAATCACTATATTGTGTGTACACGTGAAGCTAATATTACACTGTGTGTTAACTAATTGGAATTTAAATTAAAACTTTTTTGAAAAGAAAGAAACTTTCTGGACTTCACTGTCCTTGGGTGATAATGGGATTACCAACATTCCCACAGAACAATATGAGAGATGGAGTAAGGAGCTCTGTGTGAGGCCTTTCTGAGAAAATCAAAAGCATCACAGAGTTGCGAAGCATCATTATTGGGTTCATTAAGACCTTGGGTTGTTTATCAGCATGTGGTTCCCCAAAGCCCCACTCCTTCCCGGGGTGACTAATTTTTGAGGTCTGCAGGGGATGTGGCACCGCAGTGGATAGAGTCCCACAAAAAGAGATGATCTCACATCTTTCTCACTCACCTTCTTATATATGACCCCTTCCGGGCTCTCTGGGGCCAGGGCCCGCATGATACGGCACCCTCTTCATTCCCTCCATCAGAAACCTGTCTGGCTCTGTACCTGTAACAAGGTGAGTGTTCTCCAGGGTCCTCCTTCTGTTCCCTAATAATAGGTAAGACACTTGAGTTGTTACCACGCAAGTCAAACCTCCTATTTCAAAGAGGTTATAGTAAAGAGAGTCTTGCCTGGGGTAACAAGTCAAGTGAGGGAAAGGGTTGCCACCCTCCTGTGCCAAAGCACTTTGCCAACACCTGTCATTCTTGGACAAAGCTTGCCTTCTGTTTTTAATTGGAGTGAGTATGAGGGCATTCATATAATCTAGTCCCCCAGCTGGACCCGTTCCTTAGGAAGTAACCTTGGGCCAGACCCCTATCTCAGGTGGGCTGAGTGTCTTCATCAACAGGTGCATAAAGCTTTTAGTTGGAATATCAGAGTGGGGAGCAGTCAACACCCAGCAGGATAGCTTGGGGCTCACCCAAGAATGGTAATCTAGAAGGACCTCTTCAGTCGAGGTGACCATGATGATCCTGTTTAAGGTGGACTTCTGGGGTGCCTGGATGTCTCGGTTGGCTAAGCGTCCGACTTCAGCTCAGGTCATGATCTCACAGTTTACGAGTTCAAGCCCCGCGTCAGACTCTGTGCTGATAGCCCAGAGCCTGGAGCCTGCTTCAGATTCTGTCTCCCTCTCTCTCTGCCCCTCCCCCACTTGCACTCTGTCTCTTTCTTTCAAAAATAAATAAAAACATAAAAAAAAAAAGGATGGACTTCTTAGATGCATAGATCAGTAGCCATCGTGTTAATGAGCGCAAGTGGAGCTGCCTGTCACCTGAAAGGTAAAGAGACAAGTTTTGATTGGAAAGAAATTTGAGCTTTACTCAGGAGGCTGGCCACCTGAGGAGAAGACAGACTCTCGTCCAAAGACCAACTCCAGGTTTCTGCCTGGCCCAGAGGTTTATAAAGGGGTTTAGGGTAGTTAGCTAGCAAAAGGAGTGCAGTGGCCTACAACATTTCTCCATCATGTGTAGACTCTATGATGCCAGCTACAAATATGATCTCAGTGCTTGGAGGCTGTGCCAGGGAATCCGGTTCCTGTTTTGTGATGTGCAGGAGTACTGTGTTCTTTCTGCAAAGGAGGGCCCAGGTCTATAGATACACAAAAGGAGGTTAGTAAAATCATTTACGTGACCTGAAAAAGAAAATTATTTTGCTAATAAAAGTGTTAGGCTATCAGAAAGCTAAGGAGGCTTCAAACAGACCTGCTGGCTTCTGTGGCCTGGGAAAGTTCTGGTCCTTCACTCCTCAAGGCCAGTGGGCAAATCTCTCAGAAAATGAATTAGTTTACGACAGATAAAGGGCCTTAGGTCAGCGAGTAAGGAATACATTATCTGGGAGCAAGTTAACACTTAACGACCAGCTAGAGTACTGTTACGATCGTAAAATCTCGGTGATGGTAAGTCTCACCTCTACAGAGTGAGGGTTACCTGGCAACCCTGTGGGGTGTAGTCTTCTGGCCTAGACTTATTTATTCATAGGGTCTATCCCCTCCTAATTGCCAAATTCTTTGCAGCTGTTTTCAAGAAAAGACACTATGTCAGTGAAGGGATTATTTTAACTACTGTCTCAACGGTTCCCAATGCCCCATCTAGATAGAGGGAGTGGATGTTCTTACAACAGCAGTTCTGTGCCTTTTACTCAAACTTACACTTCCTTCAAATGCTATTAATTGTCCCTGGTCTCGCATAAATTCCATCTCATTCAAAAAGCCTTTCCCAACAACTACAACCCAATCTGATGCTTCCTTTCATTAAAAATTTTTTTGATCTTATGGTCAGGGCTGCCAACTTCATTCATTTATTTATTTCAGAAATATTGAGCACCTACTGTATGCAAAATGTGAGGACAGGCATAGAAACTGCAAAGCTGAGTGAAACATAATCTGCCCAGAAGCCACTTAAAGTAGGCAGAGGAGTAGTGGAGTCACTAGAGAGAAAATGCCATGCAAGAGAGTAACGGAAAGAAATGCCTGGAAGCACGCAGTTAAAAAGTTACATGAGTTTTGTGGAGAGGAGCTTGAGATGGGGAAGGGTCAGGAAAACTTTTACAGAAGAGAAACGTTTTAGTTGAGTCTTCAAGGATTTGAGCAGTTGGGAGTTAGTGAGATGACATTGTAGATAAAATGAACAGTTCGAGCAAAGATAGGGAAGTATGAGACGGAAGAATATGAGATCTTATAACGCAAGTTCAAGTAGATTCAAGAGGGCATTTGGGAGGCAGTTTAATTATTCTCTGATGATGTAATATGTGTGGACAGCTGTTTTGCTCTTATTGACGTCAAATCACACAGTGTCTACTGAATGAGCCTAGGTCTATAATTAGATCTGCAGGGTGACTCAAGAGGAGCCGTGGATTTCTGAGCTAACAAAAGACCTTAAGAGACGCTGCATCAAATTTCTCACCCACATGGAATCTTCTAAGCAGCATCCCCTAAAACTGACCGCCACCAACATCTAAGGACCTAATTTGGATTCTGGCATTGAGGTTTTCATCAACCGTTCTTGCATGTCTGTAGCTGCTGGTCTGCCTTAACTGCACATATGACACAAATACGTGTATAGAAAAGAAGATGTCTGCAGGGAGTCAGTTTCTGGCCAAGGGAGCATGAAATGGAAAAAGAGAGCAAGACGCCATTGGGGTGGTTTCCACAGACTGTTCAGAGACAAGGACGTTGCAAGATATTCTAAACTCCTGTAATTTTCCTAAATTTGTCATTGTTTTATGCACTATCCATAATTATCAGAAAAACTCTTAACATGAGAAGGGACCAAGTTCTTATTTTTGAGAGAACAGGAATAAAGGGTGATGATTATGATGGTGGAGGGGAGGTTGTGACTGGGGGGCACTGTAGCCTGCCATCAGCCAGAGGAAGACCATGAGATACAGCACTGAAGAGGCATGGAAAGCAGGCTGGTTTCCTTTGAGCAACATGGGATATCTTTGGGTAAATGGAAAGCAGAGGGCTGGGAGGCAGGCTGTTGGTGTCTGAGAAGTGTCCTCACACACCCGCACTCAGGAGACACCTGAGGTTCTGCTACATTTGGTGACAAATTTAGAAAACCTGAACCAGGCAGACATATCAGAGAAAAGGCTCTTACAGGACAGATGAGGGAGGAAAGATCCAGAATGAACTCTGTGGTTGGTAGAAAGCAGAACGAAGTGAGGCAGGTGCCGACTGTCACCATGACCACAGAGTCTGCATGTTGCCAAGCTCCCTACCACAGGTGTGTGAGCTTAAAAGCATGAGGTCTGAAAGGCACAGCCACCTGGTCTAGAGAATAAGTTTCTCAGAAGAGTATGCCCAGAGCAGTCCTAAAGAGAATTGCAGAGGGCATAGAATCTTTCAACCCTCAGTAAGTGTCAGGAAATGCCCCTTGGGGCTTGGTTGGAAGCAGCCAATTTGGGCTGGTCAAATCAGTGGACAAACTTCTGGTGTCCTCATACAAATTCTTTCTCTGATAGCCTCAGTGTAATTTGGGGTAGCAAGTATACAGTGGGCCGGCCCAGCAATAGGTACATTAAAAAAATTTTTTTTAATGTTTTATGTATTTTTGAGAGAGCACAAGTGAGGGAAAGGCAGAGAGTGAGGGGGACAGAGGATCTGAAGCAGGCTCTGAGTTGACAGCAGTGAGCCTGATATGGGGCTGGAACTCATGAACTATGAGATTATGACCTGATCCAAAGTCGGATGCTCAACTTTTGCCACCCAGGTGCACGAGCAATAGGTACATTTTTAAAAAATAGAAAACCAGACATTTTGAAGTATAGTCAGTATTCACTCTAATCCCAACAACTCCAGCCCCACAATGCTCCAACCATAGTTTCCTCTTTAGTAAAATGAGGGAGTAGATATTCTCCAAGGTGCTAATCAACTTGGTCCTTCTTTGATTCAATGACACTATATACAGGGTATACTGAATACAGCTATGTGCACTGATGAGGCCATGGTGTGGATAAGGGCTATAATCAAAATATTTAACAAGTACCAGGCTGGTAATCTCTACCAATGGATTCCAGCTAAATATTACCCTGGATGTGGGCCTCCCACCATGACTCAGGGATCTACATTATTTTGATGGAAAACTGATCTTGTATCTTGGATTTTAAAGCATTTCTCAATATTTAGGAACCTACCTTCATAATTCCTATGTCACGATAAATACAGTTGTAGAAATCACAGTTTTCAATTATTATTATCTACGATGCTTTTAATTACCCTTTTTAAAATCCCTAAATGTTTCCAGGGACCAATGTTAGCAAGTTACTACATTTTAAAAGATCCATCAAAAAGAAAAAAGTCAAAGGTATTAGTTTAAGAATTAGAAAATAAAGATAGTCTTAAAACATTCATCTTCTGCTAAAGCACGCACACAAAGAATAAAATAGGCCATAAGCTTCCATCGATGGATACCACATAAATTAATTTGGGTCATTTCCAGAAGGTTCAGGGAGTTGCTACTTGGCAGATTAAAGGTTTCGAATGATTTATTGATCTTGATTTGCCTTGCTGATCCATGAAGTAACAAAATAGCATTTACACCATTGTTCTTCCTTTATGAGTACAACCTACTTGTAATGGAATAGAAGACTTGCTTGCCAAAATTAATTTAATGGGTTGAATTAGTTAATTAATTAATTAATTAATGGGTAAGCAAGTCTTCTATTCCATTACAAGTAGAAATACAATGTATTTCCATTGTAAAGGAAATACAATGGTGTAATTGTTATTTTATTACTTCATGGAGCAGTGAGGCAAATCAAGATGGGTGTACCATTCTAAACCTTTATTTAATCTGCCAGGTTGCAGCTCCCTGAACCTTCTGGAAACATGACAGAGAGAAGGAGTCTTTGAGCTACTATTGCCTTTGAGCTACTATATCTGCAATCTGGAGAAAGCAGGTCATTAAAAAATATATTTATTGTTATAAAAGTTATCAGATTTGTTGTAGATCATTTGGAAGCAAGAGAAAAGTGGAAAGAGTGATTAAAATTCTCCCATATTCCTAACAGTCAGTGGAACTGAGCAATGTTTATTTTGGGCCATTTTTTAGGTGCCTACATATATGACTCAGGTATAAATTTATATATTTATATATTTACAATATATATTATATTATATATAATAATATATATTATATTATATATATTATATTATATTATATTATATTATATTATATTATAATTTATAGTATAAGATTTCACCTTATGATTGGGACTTTGGGTTTTACAGCTAATTATTGTTGGCATATAAGGAATATAGTGACTTGTGCTTAATTATTTTTTACGTAATTTGCTAATATCTTAATAATTCTAAGAGTTTACCAGTTTTTTATCCTCTCTTGAGTTTTCTATTTAGACAATTTTATTATTTTCAATTTATCCTTTTCTTTCTTGTTTCCATTATTTAAGCACTTTGTTTCTCTTTGCCTAAAAATGTTTAGAGTAATGAGAAATACCTGAAGTAACAAAGGCCATTGCTTTCCCTGTGCCTGATTAAAAACAATTTTTTTTAATGTTTTATTTTATTTTTTGAGAGACAGAGTGTGAGCAGGGGAGGGGCAGAGGGAGGGAGACACAGAATCCAAAGCAGGCTCCAGGTTCTGAGCTGTCAGCACACAGCCTGATGCAGGACTTGAACCCATGGATATGAGATCATGACCTGAACCAAAGTCAGACACTCAACCAACTGAGCCATTCAGTCTCCACAACTCCCTTCCCTACCCCACCCCCCACCGTGTCTGATTTTAATAGAAATGTCACTACTATTTCACCATTATGAACCATTTGTAGTGGATATGGCCTATCTCATAAAGTGGTGTTCTTCCACTTAAAGTAACTACAAGCAGGTGTTTTTTTTCTTTTTTCTTTAAGTATGTATGTAGACATTTATGAATTGTCCTTTGGAAAATTTTCCTCCTTTTAAGCCCAACAAGTTTGCTAAGTATATTAATAGATTTACTAATATGAAATCATCCTCTCCTATAAAATCTATTAGGTAATGGTGGCTTTCATTTCTTGTACTTAGGATTTCTGCACACATGTTATCAAATGGGAATAGTGTAGGATAATTCCATTTTCTTGCTATTATCATTACATTTGAGTATCAGACTTTGCTAACTTTAAAAAATGAATTGGAAGGCTTTCATCTTTTATAAGCTAAGAAAATTTATATTACATGAAAATTATATTTACATTGATAGTTTAAAATAATTTGTATGTAAGGTATAGGAGCCTAGTGCCTACACATGGAAGCACATTACTGCCTATTTTTTTTCCTTTTTTTTTTTTTTTTTTTTCAATCGTAGCTGGTTTATTTGGTTTGGGGACTGTTCTTGAATTGATTGTTGAAATTTAGGAGCAGATAGTATACCAAGGTTATTTTATTTATTTTTGGCCTCTGGTTATGTTGTCTTTACAATTCCTACTTTTGTGTATCTTGACAATTTTCTTGCTCATTTGATATATATTTATTCCTTTGTAAGGACTTTTGATCACTTTATAAGGACTTATGCTCAATTCTTCTGCTGTTTCTATTTTTTACTAGCTATTCACTTTCACTTTTAGCATGATATTTCTCCAAATCTCCTTATACAGGTTGATGGTAGAAGGACCTCATTCCCTGATTCTAGGGAACACTGGAAGAAAGGATTTATAGATCTCTTATAAGGAGGGGGGATACCAAGGTAGTTGTGTAACTCACCTGGAACTTGGGTGAGGACATTGAGGTGAAGACTGAGCGTTAATGAGAGATGTGTGGCCTGAGGAGTGGGAAAATACCCACTAGAGACATGTGGGAATTTACCCTGGGGCTTGGCATTTGAGAGTGAGTCCGTGTATTTTTCTTGAATAACTAAATTAGGAAGATTGATCCCTTTCAGGGACACATGGACCCAGAATCCAGGACCAATGGAACAGCTGTTACTGAGTTCATCCTGCTGGGCTTAGTGGAGACACCAGGGCTACGGCCAGTTGTCTTTGTAGTCTTCCTCTTAGCCTACCTGCTCACTGTTGGGGGCAACCTCAGCATTCTGGCCGCCATCTTGGTGGAGACCAAACTCCACACCCCCATGTACTTCTTCCTAGGGAACCTATCGGTGCTGGACGTTGGGTGTATCACCGTTACTGTTCCTTCAATGTTGGCTCGTCTCCTGTCCCACAAGCATACTGTTCCTTATGGAGCCTGCCTCACACAGCTTTTCTTCTTTCATCAGTTGGCTGGTGTGGACTGCTTCCTGTTGACAGCCATGGCCTATGACCGATTCCTGGCCATCTGCCAGCCCCTCACCTACAGCACCCGAATGAGCCAGACAGTCCAGAGGATATTGGTGGCTGTGTCCTGGGCTTTAGCTTTCACTAATGCACTGACCCACACAGTAGCCATATCCACCCTGAACTTCTGTGGTCCCAATGTGATCAATCACTTCTACTGTGACCTCCCACAGCTCTTCCAGCTCTCCTGCTCCAGCACCCAACTCAATGAGCTGCTACTCTTTGGTCTGGGTATCCTCATGGCAGGTGCACCTGTGATTCTCATTGTCACCTCCTACATCCATGTGGCAGCTGCAGTCCTACGAATCCGTTCTGCTGAGGGCAGGAAGAAAGCCTTCTCCACATGTGGTTCTCACCTCACTGTGGTTGGCATATTCTATGGGACAGGTGTCTTCAGCTACATGAGGCTGGGCTCAGTGGAAGCTTCAGACAAAGACAAAGGGATTGGCATCCTCAACACTGTCATCAGCCCCATGCTGAACCCACTCATCTACAGCCTTCGGAACCCTGATGTACAGGGGGCTCTGTGGCAGGTGCTCACGGGGAAGCGAGCCCTTGCATAAAAGTGTATCAGGAGGGTAGAACCACAGGAAGTGTTTCCTGTCTCTCTTAGATCTTTGAGCAAGATGACTTTTGTTATGAAGTGAGACTCCTTGCTCCCCAGGGAGGCTCTCCCTGATGATGTGTGTGTGGGTTCTGTAAACCAGAATCCTTGACTAGTTGCCTTTTGGGCCTAGCTACTCTTCCCACTCCAGATGGAGGTGGAACCCAGGAAGCTCTGTATCCTGAGAGACTCATGGTCCTACAGGCAGGACCTTTTGTTTATTTTTGGCTGAGTTCCCCAACAATACACCAGCAAAGATTCTTTCCAAACTAGAATATGGAAAGTCACAGCTTGGTACCAAATATTAGTACACCCTCCTCTCTGGATTCCCCTGAAATAGCTCCCCCAACGTGCTTTGACACAAGGATCCCACACAAGGTTCTGGACCCAGTACAGTATAATTTGAGACACTGAGTACCCTGTCTGCATTGCAAGATTCTGAGGTATTTAGCAGTGGAGGAGTTATACTTCCTTTGGGACTTCTTTTTTTTTTTTCTGAAATGGAAATACCATTTGATTTTAAATTTTAAAAATTTTAAATAAATATTTTAAATAAATATCATTGATTTTAAATTTCCCATTAGAAATTATGTTTATAAAAATGAAAACAAAACACAATTTTACCAATGAAAAGTGAAAATCAAATCTTCACCCTCTCTGTCCAGACCCTTCATAATTCAATTTTCAAGAAGAAACCACTGTTAAGAATTTGGTGCTTCCCTTCTAATTTTTTATACATATAAAAACATGTTTATATCTATGTCATATCTATAGGGGCATCTTGTACCATGTCTTTTTGTTAAACATTACGGTAGACTTTATTATCTGGCAAAATATCTAGAAACTTACCTCCTCTATTTTAATAATTGCCTAGTGCTAATTTATTAATTAACCATAATTTGCTTAACAATATTCCTTTTGATGGAGTTTAACTATTTCTAGATTTACTCCAATATGAGCAATAATATTCTTCAAAGATGTGTTTTTATTATCTTGCAAGCATTTTCATAAGTTCTAATTAATAAGATCTCTGCATTGAAAAATATAAAAACTTAGATTTTTAAATATATATTTCCCTCTTATCCCACAAAAATTCACTCTTTTACTGTTACAATAATGGGTGAAACTGCTTGCCTCCTACAGCTTTAACAGTAACTATTATAAATAAATTATTTTTTAATATTTATTTATTTATTTTGAGTGACAGTAAGAGAGAAAGAGAGGGGGGAGGGGCAGAGAGAGAGGAAGAGAGAGAATCCCAAGCAGGCTCCATGCTGTCAGCACAGAGCCCAACACGGGGCTCCATCTCACAAACCATGAGATCATGACCTAAGCTGAAATGAAGAGTTGGATGCTTTATAAACTGAACCACTCAGGCGCCCCAATAGAAACAAATACTTCTAATTTTTGACATTATAATGGTTGTAAAATATTAATTATTATTTTAACATGCGTTTCTTTGACATCACATAAGGTTGAATACATTTTCAAATGTTTGTTATCCATGATATGGACTGAATTGTATCCCACCAAAATTCATGTGCTAAAGCCCTTAACCCCCAATGTGACTGTATATGGGATAGGGTCTTTATGAAATAATTAAGGCTACATGAGATTAATTAGGAAGTATTAATGAGGTATTTCAGGAAGTAGTTAAGGTTACATTAGGTTGGAGCCCTAACCTGCTGGCCTGTGGTCTAGAAGAGAGGAAGTGCCATTCCATGTGAAGACAAAGTGAGAAGACAGCCATCTGCTAGCCAGAGAGAGCTCCACCAGAACCTGGCTGTGCTGGCACCTGATCTTGGACTTCTAGCCTCCAGAACTGTCAGAAAATAAATTTTGTTTTTTAAACCCCCCAATCTATGGTATTTTGTTATGGAGGCCTGGGCTAATATAATTATTAGTATTTCTTCACTGGGAATTAATTTTTTCCAAAGTTTATTGAGAAATAATTGACAAATATAATTGTATATATTAAAGTGTACAACGTGATGATATATAGAGATATATAGATATAGATACATATAGATATAGGTATATAGATAGATATATGCACACATTATGAAATGATTACCAAGAACAAGATAATTAACACATCCTTTATTTCACATAGCTAATTCTCCTATGTGTGTGTGTGTGTGTGTGTGTGTGGTGAGAATGTTTAATGTCTATTCAGCCAGTTTCAAGTATACAGTTGCATATTATCAACTATATTCACCATGCTGCACATTAGATTCTCAGAACTTATTCATCCTATAACTGAAGACTTGTACCCTTTGCCCTACATCTCCCCATTTTGTCCTCTCCCCCAGTCCCTGGCAACCACAACCACCATTCTAGTGTCTGTTTCTATGAAGTTGGCTTTTTTTTTTTTTTTTAAGATTCCACATACACATGATACCACACCAAATTTGTCTTTCTCTGGCTGGCTTATGTCACTTAGCATAATGCCATCAAACCCCATCCTCACTGTCACTACAGGAGTTCTAGTGTGTGCGTGTGTGTGTGTGTGCGCGCGCGTGTGTGCGTGTGTATCAGTATCTATCTATATATCATATTTTCTTTATCTAAACATCTATCAAAGGACTTTAGGCTATTTCTATATCTTGACTATTGTGAATAACACTGCAATTAACATGGAAGTACAGATATCTCTTTGAGATAGTTGATTTCATTTACTTCAGATCTATAATCAGAAGTGAGATTGCAAGATCGTAGGGTAGTTCTATATTTAATTTTTTGAGGAACTTCCATACTGTTTTCCATAGTGGCTGCACCAGGTTGCATTCCCACAAATAGTGCACAAGGTTTGTTTGTTTGTTTTTCCTCCATATCCTCATCAACACTTACTGCCTTTGGTCTTTAATAATTGCCATACTGACAGGTATGAGGTGATATCTCATGATAGTTTTGATGTGCTGATTATTAGTGATGTTGAACACCTTTTCAAGTACCTGTTGGTCACTTGGATGTCTCTTTGGAAAAATGTCTATTCAGGTCCTTTGCCCATTTTTAAAATGGATTGTTTTATTGTGCTGAATGAGTTCTTTATGTATTTTGGATACATAAAGACCCTCTATCAGATACATGGCTTGTAAATATTTTCTGCCATGTCATAGGTTGCTTTTTCAGTTTATTGATGGCTTCCTTTGCTTTGTAGATGCTTTTTAATTTGATTGTAGCTCCCTCAGCTGAGGTCAACCTTGGCAAAGACCACAGGGGTCTTTGGTGGCCCAAACAGTGATGGCTAGGGCTATTGGGGTCCTTGGTGGTGAAAGCTGCTGGCATTCTCCTGTTCTCCTATTTTGCCCATGGGGGTAAGCTCTACCTGAGGGGACCCCTCTCGGCCCCAGGTCTAGTGGGCTGGCACCCACAGTGGCCACAGAGTCAGGGTCCTGGGGTTCAGGTGCACTTGCTATGGTGGTGGTGTCGGTGTCTGACATGTGAACATGTGCAGGTATCCCATGGAACTGGGGTCTGGGTTTCTGGGGCTTACCATAGTGACTTAGGCTCTAAGTGGGAGGGGAAATGCTACAGTGGCTGGCCCAGGGATGACAAGAGGTAATGGTAGCTTGGGCCTAGGTGGCAGGGTGCAGCAGCAGTTGGGGCGAAAACTCCAACTCAAGACCCCAGAGTGTAGAGCAGCAACAGCACAGCCCTGGTGATGGTGGATCAAAGCCCTGAGTCAAGACACCGGAAGTAGGGCAGAGAGCTGCAGCAAGGCAACCTGGTGACGGTGAGTCTCTGCTGAGACTAGGACCTAGGGGTTGGGAGGCAAACCAGAGCCCCTGTGATGGAATGTCAGAGCCCTGGCTTAGGGCTTAGGTTGCAGAGCACAGGGCAATGGCAGGACTCCCTGGTGATGGCAGGTCAAACTTTCTGCTTAGGAGCCAGAATGTGGTCACACAGCAGTGCAGCTTGGCTTGGTGATCGTGGGTCAAAGCTGTGACTTGGGACCTCGTGTGTGGGGTACTGAGCAGTGGCAGCTCCTATTTTGTAAATGGCAAGGCACTGTGGTCTTCAGAGAACTGAACACAACAGTGATGGAGCTCCTGGAGATGAGCATGAGACCTCCTATCCTGCCTGCCACCTGGCTAATCTCACAGCTTCCTGAAAATTGTTTTTTTATGTCCTTTGCTTCTTTTTCTACTGAATTGTTAATTTTTTAATTGATCTGTGGGAACTCTTTACGTATTTGGTATCTTTGGCCATATATTTTACAGATAATTCTACACAGTATTCCAATTTACCATTTTTCTTTCATTTTTGTTTCTGATGTCTTCCAACAATCGGAAGTTCAATAGTTTTGTGTTTTCAAATATATTTTTTATAAATAAACTCATAGGCACTATCCTTTAAGTATTACTCCTTTCCCATGATCTCTGAACAACTTCTAGAGCTCCAGTTCAATATAGTTTTCACTTATCTTTAGAAAAATGTTACTGAATGATGAAAAGCCTTAACATTCGTATGTTCAATCATTAAGACAACAACGCAAGCCTAACTCTGGAAGGTCAGCTCCTCATAAGACCAATGAGTTAAGGTCATAATTCTTTGCAGTGAGAATAAGTAGCAGATATAATTGGAGAGCAAGAGGGTTGTACTGGAGGCAGCAGCTGAAGTCGATCCCAGTTCTGTGCACCAGGCTATTGGGTGGTGCAGAGGCCACTATCACTGAGAGTAGGATGCCTTAGGCTCATCCTGGGGCATAATTCATGGTGAATTAGAAGCCATATTGGTCACAAACAACAGGATAAACAAGTATATCGTTTGGAGGAAAGGGGTTAATTAGACAGGGGTGGAGGAGTCAATCACATAGCATAATTGTTGAGATCACGTGCTTTGGAATTAGACAAATTCAAGTTTGAGCCCCAACCCCTCAAAGCCCTGAGTGTGTGGCCTTCGGCAAATTACTGAGTCACCCTGAACCTCAATTATTTGTCTCTAAAATGGGAATAGTAATGATTTCTACCTCATGAAATCGTTGTAAGGGTTGATTGGGATTTAGTGCATATAAATGTTATGGTGTGGGGTCATGTACATATTATCAATTATTATTATATTAATAGCAACACTGGTAGTCTCCTACTAGGAACTCTATACGTGTTATTTCATTTAGTCTTCCCAACAACCTTTTGAGAGGATATTACTCTCATTCTTCAAAAAAGGAAACTGGAGTCCATAGGGTCTCAGTAGTTGCTAATAGCTGGAAGAGCAGGTCTATCTGTCTACAAAGTGCGGCAGGATTCCCAAAGAGAGTACGCTATCCCATGGACTTGGGTGAATTATTGAGGAGGAAGACACAAGAGTCCAAGGGTTACACTATACAACCTCTCCAATTTCCTCTCTCATCATCTCTATCACTAAATTCTCATCTTCTAAAGGCCTAACCCAGGTAGTGATGGTGGGAGCACCCTTCCCAGGGGTCCCCTGGTCCCTTCCAGCACAGCACAGCACACTGCTTCAACTACCTCTCTCAGGATCATTTTGGGACTCCCAAGACACAGTGTCTGTGGCCCTCGCTAACAAGGCCCCAGGGGCCTTTGCGGGGGCGAGGGGGGGATGTACTTTGTTCCTGAGGATTCATTAAGAATTTGAAGTGGGAAAGGGCACCTCCAGTTTTTGCCTCCTCTCTTGGGCTTCCTCCTCATCTCAGGTTAGGAGTCAGCTTGTATCTGCCCCCAAGTCCTGTTTGGACCAGACAAGTGGAAGAGGTAAACCCTTGGGCTGGGGACCCAGATTCGGTGCTGGCTCCGTGTCTAGTTCCCTGGATGACCTTGAGAAAGCAAAGACCTCCCCTATGTCCCCTTCTGTTAAGTGGAGTTCTTAGGATAACCATCCCATTTACCCCCATAGATCAATATGGGGGATGGAGATGTTTGGAGAGATTCTAAATCACCACAGATGCATGAGGCACCACTGCTTTAACGCTGTCCTATTTATTAAGACTTGTATTTACTTAGCTCGCCCCACCTGCTCCTCCCCACTCTTGGGCAATTTTAAGGACACAAGAGGATTACCCTGTGGTGGAGAAGTCCCATGACAGAGATGGCCTCTACCTCTTTTAATCTCATTTCCATATATATTCCCCCAGAGTTGCTGACTGAGTTTGTGCAGATTCTCACTCCCTTTACATCCCTTCCCATGCAACCTCACTGGTCTCTGTGCGGTAACAGGTGACTTTTCCCATGATCCTCCCTCCGCTCTTGTGTAAAATGGAAGGAAATTTATTTGTTACTCAGTAAGTCAAACCTCCTGGTTTTACAGGCACAGCAACCAAAGTCTCAAAAACAAAACTAAGAGAGACATGCTCAGGATGACATATCAGGTGAGTGAAAGAGCTGGGACTATGAACCAGAGATTGAGGCTCCTCTTCTAGGCATCTTTACCAATTCCCTCTTTCCTAGATGAAGCTTTTTTGTTTTTTTCCTGACTGTTAAGGATGAGTGGGTTGAGATTCAGTGTTCAACTTCCCTGCCCAGAACCAATCCTTGCTGGACAGCCTCACCTAGATTACTGAGACCACCGCTAGTACATGGAGGCCCTACTGGGACCTCAGAGCAGGGAGTTCTCACAGCATGAGGGAAGTCTAGGACTCATATGAACCCCCAAGAATGGCAATCCGGAAGGGCTTCCTCATCGGTTATCACTCTTGTGATTTCATTAGCCACAGACACCCCAGATCAATAATCTGGTGAACAACCCAGAATTTAGGAAATCTTGTGTAAGTTTCATGCCTCATCGATTGAGGGCTAGACAGAAGCTACTAGGGGAACATAATATTCTGGCTCATGACTTACTTGTTTTTGAGGAATATTTCTTCCGATTGTGGAAACTATGTTGGAAGTTTATATAAAAAGCTGTATGCCAGTATGCAGATTGCTACATGCACTGCATGCCCCATCTAGATGAGTGGAGGAGTCATCCCTACAACAGTCCCTTGTGCCTTTCACTTGACTCTACCTCAACCAAATCATACCAATCCTTCAAAGTCTAGGAAAATTCCCACTTTTCCAGAAACCCTTTCATCACTACTATAGCCCACAAAGATGCCCTCTTTGTCAGAAAGCCTATTTGTCAATGAATGCAGTTATTCATTCATGTATAAAATGGTGCATAACTAAAATAAGTTTATGCATATAGTTCCTAAATTCAGATATGAATCTCATGCTTAAATTGGACTGAGGGAGCTGCACTAAATCACTAAATGATTATGCCAGAAGGCACAGTGGTAAGTGCCATGTGGAATATAATTAAAGTGTGGTGGGAATGTTGAAGATGTAAATATCACTTTAAAATGGGCACAGATCAGGAAGGTATTTCTGGAAGAGGTAGTATTTGAGCTGAGTCTTGAAGACTTTGAGCACGTGACAATGGAAGAAGGATAGTCTATAGAGAGAAAGTAGCAACAGCAAAGGTGGGGATATAGGAAGTCACAGAATTTGCAATCTGGTGACATGGATTGAAATAAAGAGGGAAATTGGGGGCAACTTCTGACTGTGGCCATGATCCAACCAAGACACTTGTTTGAACCTGAGCTACTTCAGCCTGCAAGTCAAGACTTTGGGATCGGCAAGGGCACAAACCACAGCAAACATGAGAGTGGGTTTTTGAGCCATGAGAATGGATCAGATATAGATTCAGAGAGAATTTCAGGAGAAAGACATGCCTTCATGATCCTTCAGATGCCTTGGGTTACCTTGAGTGGTGGTATGTGTAAAGGACAAGAGTGGGGGCTCTGGAGTCAGATTACCAGAGTTAAAATCCTGCCTCTGCTATTTGCTTTACGTGACTCATGTTCTCTCTGTAAAATCGGGATTACAAATGGGATCCATCGCATAGTAGGGGGTGTGAGGAATAAAGGAGTTAATACATTTAAAGCACTTAGAACGGTGCACAGTGCCTCACTCGGGGTAATTCTCCTAACAGCTTTTAGCTGCAATTGTTTTCAGGGAATCCCCCAAGGAAATTCTGTCGGTATCAAATATGTTGGGACAACCTACATATCATAGGGGAAGGGATTGCTGGTTTCTCTTTTGTGCACTTACTTTATTGTGATATGGGGTTTAGTGGGTATTCCATGATCATGCCCATGAGGTGGTACTTCATCAAATACTATAAAAATAATCTGCAGGGCACCTGGGTGGCTCAGTCAGTTAAACATCCGACTCTTGATTTCGGTTCAGGTCATGATCTCCTCTGGGATGGAGTCCCTTGTCAGGCTCTGCACTGACAATGTGGAGCCTGCTTGGGATTTTCTCTCTCCCTCTCTCTGTCCCTCCCCAGCTTGTGCATGCACTCTCAAAATAAATAAATGAACTTAAAAAAAAATCTGCATTCATTGTAGACAAATCATAAAGTAGAGAAGAGGAGAAGAAAGATAATAAAGCCCATTCATATTATTACTCAACCACTGACAAAGTTTGGTATTTCTTCCCAGTCTTGTTTCTGTGTGTGAGTGTGAAAGTGTGTGTTTTTTGTCTTTGTTAATATTGAAATAACACCGTGTTGTACAGTTTTGCATCCTGCTTTAGTCTTAACATTATATCATAAGCATTTCATTTTTTAATTTGTTTTTTTTTTTTTGCATTATGTTTTCCACCAGTGTACATTGATGGTATATAAGGAATGTATGGATTTCTGTATATTTGATTTTTATCTCGATACTTTTTTCTAATAATTCTTGATTACCTTTTATGGACAATCAACACACTTGCTTTCTCTTCCTTTCCAATATATAAACTTGATTTTTCTATTTCTTGACATTAATTTTGTAATGATTCTAGGACAATAATAAAAATAGATGTAATGGTGGGGATCCCTCTCTTGCTCCTACTTTCATGGGATAATTTGTTACTTTCCATTAGCAATAATCCTGCAGTATCCCCCTATTCTTAGATGGCTACAGCTGGGTGTTTTCCTTTTAAATCAACAATGGATTGTAACCTGTAAAAGGTACTTTTTAGGCAACTGATCTAATATATACATACATTTACATATATTAGATCAGCCTCAATTTTTTGTAAGAGCTCTCTTAATCATGATAGACTACTTCTTTTAATATTCTGCTATTTAAAACTCTCTATAGTTATATTTAGCATTTTGTTTCTATAGTCATAACTAAAGTTGCTCTCTAGTGATATTTCATATATTTCTTCCTAAAATTTTATATTTGTAGTGTCAGGTGCGTGCTAACTTCATAAAAAGCATTGGGATGCTGGACGTAGAGGGTATGATGACATAAGTGAAATAAGTCCGACAAAGAACAAATACCGTATGATTTCACTCATAGGTAGAATCTAAAAATCAAAATAAAACAAAGAAGAAACAGGCCCTTGAATACAGGGAACAATCTGGTGGCTGCCAGAGGGAAAGGAAGGTAGGGGATGGGCAAAATGGGTGAAGGGGAGTGGGACGTATGGGCTTTCAGTTGAGGAACAAACATGGAGATGAACGGCATGGCACAGGGAATAGAGTCAATGGTGGTGTAAAGCGTTGGATGTGACAGATGGCAAGCGTTGTATGTGACACTTGTGGGCACAGCATAACATATAGACTTGTCCAATCACTATGTTGTAAATCTGAAACTAATGTAACATTGTGTGTCAACTGCAATTTTTTTAAAGATATTAGGAAAGTTAATTCATTTTCTGGAGTTGCAGGAAAGTTTATATAGAATGAGAATATTCTATTCATCAAAATTAAACCAAACTTCTCTCAACAGTTTTATGAGGCTAGAGATCACTACTGGGGCAATTATTTCTTTGACAATTTTTTTTTTTTAACTTTCTTCCCTGTTTCTGGTTTACTTGGGTATTGAGACTGTCCTTGAATATATTTTAGTTTATATTTTCCTAGAATTGTGCCCATTTTATTGAAATTTTCCACTTAAATAATATAGTTTAGGGTATTCTCTTAAAATTTAATTTTTCCTTTGTATTTCTGGCTGTAGCCCTTTCTAATTCCTAATTGTTTATATTCCACCATTTTTTTCTTATTTATTCCAGATGGAATGTCCCAGATGGCAGTCCATCGGATTCTTTAACTAGATGTATGGTTTTTTAAAGTTATTATTAACTTGAGTATAGTTGATACACAATGTTACATTAGTTTCAGGTACAACTTAGCGATTTGACAAGTTTATACATTATGCTACGTTTACCATATGTCCCCTTACATCGTTACTGCAATATCACTGACTGTATTTTTATACTGTGTCTTTTATTCCCATGACTTATTCATCCCATAACTAGGAGATTTATATCACATACATGTGTGTGTGAGTGTGAGTGTTCCCTTCTTTTTAAAGCGAACCAAAAAATGCTGTATTTATTCTACCAGTTGTGCTTTATATTTAGTAATATGGCTTTGATAGCTTTCAGATCAGCACAGACAGAACTGTTTCTTACAGCTGCACAATACTCTTTTGTAAGGATATATACCATATTAATTTACTAAGCCCTCTTGCGATGAACACAGGTTGTTTTCAATTATTTGCTCTTACAAACCAGGCTGCAACAAACAGTATCACACAAATGCCGTTTCTCACATGTGATCATATATCTGTTGGATAAATTCCCAGAAGTGGAATTTCCAGGTAAAAAGAAAACACGTATGTAATTTTGTCTCACAACTATTCTACAAATTCCCCTTGCAGCCAACCTTAGCCTGCAACCATACAGAGAATGAGATTTAAGGAAATGTGGCTCCAGCTTAGCTAAATGGCTAGAATTTTCAACTTTTAATAGAATCATCCATTTGCATTATGTAAAAAAATTTTTTTCTCTATTTTGAGTCATCTTTACATGATGAAAATTCTTTGATTTTCCCCCAAAACTTCCTGCTCTAATTTTTATACTTAAATCTTTGATCTATTTAGAATTTATTTCTGTAAAATACATAAGGTACGCATACAACTTCGGTTTTTCCCAGCTAGCTGTGCTATTGCCTCTCCAGCATTTATCGAATAGTACATTTTCCCACTCACGTAAGATGCCACTTATATCATGTATGAAATTCCTGTATTACGTCAGTAACGGACATTTCATTTCTCTTTTTCTAAAGCTTGTAAAGTGTTGCTTTACTTTATATTTTCCAGCTTTATTGAGGTGTAACTGACAAATAAAATTATAAAATATTTAAAGTGTTCAACACGATGGTTTGATACATTTCCATTGTGAAAGGATTCTCACAATCAAGTTAACTAACACATTCATCACCTCACATGTTTACCTTTTCCTTTGTGTCTGAGACTATGTAAGTCCTACTCTCTTAGAAAATTTCAAGGTCTGGGGGCGCCTGGGTGGCGCAGTCGGTTAAGCGTCCGACTTCAGCCAGGTCACGATCTCGCGGTCCGTGAGTTCGAGCCCCGCGTCGGGCTCTGGGCTGATGGCTCAGAGCCTGGAGCCTCTTTCCGATTCTGTGTCTCCCTCTCTCTCTGCCCCTCCCCCATTCATGCTCTGTCTCTCTCTGTCCCAAAAATAAATAAACGTTGAAAAAAAAATTTAAAAAAAAAGAAAATTTCAAGGTCTGAACCCCTTTACCAACCAGCCTCTCCCCATTTCTTAAAGTTCTTTTCCTAATTTCTTGATCCGATTGCTTCACCACCCTCTTTACATTCTGTTTTTCATCTATTCATTTAGGGCTATGGATTTGTTTCTGAACACTGGTTTGGTGATAATCCACATGTTCTCATGTGTGTTGGTTTCACGCTCCCCTTTTTCAGTCTCTGTGATGTTCTTCAGTTTAAGTTTTGATTCCCTCTGGTCCAACAGTTTCTTACAGATTATTCAAAACACGGGGAGTTGTTTTTAAAATTCATTTTTCCTTAAGTTGGTTTGTGATGAAATATTATTGCCTGTATTCTTTATTCTTTTTGAATTTTCTGAATTTCAGGTTTGTACTTTTAATTCTATTAATGCTATACATTTAATTCTATTAAAAGTTTATACATTTATACATGTTCTTTGGTGGGGGGGGTGTGAAAGTTTCAGGGGCATTTGGGAAAGGCATACATACCAATTAGTTCTCTTCCATAATTATATTGAGAGCTTTTACAGCCTTGCTTTCTTCTGTCAAATTAATTCTATTACGGAATGAAAGTCACTAAAATGCTCCCTGGCTACCACACTTATCTCATGTTATACTGTTGGTATCTATGGTGATAGCTGCCTTCCTGGAGCAAGTCTTCTATCTAAACTCTTTTAGGCATATGAGGGGAGAGCAAAGGTTTCTCCTGAGAGTTCTGCTTTTTAAAAGTAATCAGTCTAAAATAGTCCACATGCCAAAGACACACATTTTGGGGTGGCAAATTTTACCACCCTACAGTCTATTTGTTCTTTTAGGATAAATGTATTGAGAAGAAAGATTATATCCTTGGATGTTTCCTTGCAGGAAAAATGAAGTCAAAATTTGAGTACAATAGAACAGCCATTACTGAGTTCATCCTGCTGGGCTTGGTGGAGACACCAGACCTGCGGCCAGTTGTCTTTGTAGTCTTCCTCCTTTCCTACCTGCTCACAGTTGGGGGCAACCTCAGCATCCTGGCCGCCATCTTGGTGGAGACCAAACTCCACACCCCCATGTACTTCTTCCTGGGGAACCTATCGGTGCTGGACGTTGGGTGCATCACAGTCACTATTCCCTCAATGTTGGCCCGTCTCCTGTCCCACGAGCGTACCGTTCCCTATGGAGCCTGCCTCACACAGCTTTTCTTCTTTCACCTTCTCGTTGGGGTGGACTGCTTCCTGTTGACAGCCATGGCCTATGACCGATTCCTGGCCATCTGCCAGCCCCTCACCTACAGCACCCGAATGAGCCAGACAGTCCAGAGGATATTGGTGGCTGTGTCTTGGGCTTTAGCCTTCACTAATGCACTGACCCACACAGTAGCCATATCCACCCTGAACTTCTGTGGTCCCAATGTGATCAATCACTTCTACTGTGACCTCCCACAGCTCTTCCAGCTCTCCTGCTCCAGCACCCAACTCAATGAGTTGCTGCTCTTTGCTGTGGGTTTCCTAATGGCAGGTACTCCCCTGGCTCTCATCGTCACCTCCTATGCCCATGTGACAGCTGCAGTCCTACGAATCCGTTCTGCTGAGGGCAGGAAGAAAGCCTTCTCCACATGTGGCTCTCATCTCACTGTGGTTGCCATATTCTACGGTTCAGGTATATTTAATTACATGCGACTGGGTTCAGCCAAGCTTTCAGACAAGGATAAAGCTTTTGGAATTTTTAACACCGTCATCAACCCCATGCTGAATCCAATCATCTACAGCCTCAGGAACCCTGACGTGCAGGGTGCCCTCTGGAGAGTGCTCATGGGGAGGCGACCACTGGCTTGACAAGGTCCTGAGGTCTGGAGTGTCACTCCCTCCTTTTCCCTTTCTGGACTAAAGAAGAAATCCTCTAGAGCCAGTAACTAAGACTAACCGTCCAGAGTTGCTTCTGTCTCCCTGCACAGGAGGTTTTTTTGTTTGTTTGGTTGGTTGGTTGGTTTTTTTGTTTGTTTGTTTTAATTAGGGATAACAGTTATTGTTTCCCAAAGAAACCATGTGCAATTTATAGTCAATAGGTGTGTGGGCCATGTCAAGGCCAACCCCTTTGACAAATTACAACTTCAGACACTGTGTGCTCCTTTCTCTGGGTAGAAGCAAAATCTCAGAGCCTCGACTAGTACAGGTTCATGTCTCACAGGGAATGACTCTTTGGTTGGTTATAGTCTGGCTTCCCCAAAATATCCAAAGCCTTCCCCACTGGGGCGCCTCAGTGGCTCAGCTGGTTGGGTGTCCAACTTGGCTCAGGTCATGATCTCTCAGTTTGTGGGTTCAAGCCCCACGTCGGGCTCTGTGCTGACAACTCAGAGCCTGGAGCCTGCTTCGGATTCTGTGTCTCATTCTCTCTCTGCCCCTCCCCCACTTGGGCTCTGTCTCTCAAAAATAAATACATGTGAAAAAAATTTTTTTAAAAAAAGAAGCCTTCCCACCACGCCTTGCATCCATTAGTAGGTCATGTGATTCCCTCAAGTTCAGCTATGGATGGTCTGGTTTAAAAAAAATTTTTTTTTCAATGTTTATTTATTTTTGGGACAGAGAGAGACAGAGCATGAACGGGCGAGGGGCAGAGAGAGAGGGAGACACAGAATCGGAAACAGGCTCCAGGCTCTGAGCCATCAGCCCAGAGCCCGACGCGGGGCTCGAACTCACGGACCGCGAGATCGTGACCTGGCTGAAGTCGGACGCTTAACCGACTGCGCCACCCAGGCGCCCCAAGTCTGGTTTTAAAACATGGACCTAGAGATCAGATTCAATTTATTTCACCTATCAGATTTCTACAAACCAAAACAGGAACTTTCTTTTCTTATCACATGAAGATATCACAGGATATAGAGGGGACAGAGAGGAAGCTGTATGGGTATATGTTCTCTAGTACCTCTGGAGAGCATGATTCATGTGTGCAAATTTTTAAAACTCCACTAATAAATATGGTAAACCTTATAATACAAATTTAATGTTCCTCGTCTGTTTTTCCTGATATATTTCAAATCATTTGAAAAGATAATCTTTTGTAATGAAAATATTATTTACGCATGAAAAACCCCAAAATACTCCATATGAACTTCCTCTCTAAATCCTCTCAGTCCCAAAATCTTCCAGCTGAGATCATCCATATCTGTAAATAAAGCCATATAGTGATGCTCCCCTAAACGTCCCTTCTCGGTAGGAGAACAGTCTCTAACCTAGAATGTTCTCTCATCTTGCATGCTACATCCTAAGCTTTCATCCCATCAGTATTTGGCTTTATTTTCCTTCTAGCCTCCCTTTGAGATGAATCGCCTATTGTGGGCATCTCTACTCTGTCACTGATGTTTCCTGATTCCTTGCCCCAAAACATCCCTTTGACCTGAACTGTGTCCTAGCTTCTCTGTGAGTTTTCAGGGAAGTGAAAGGATTGAAAGGACTGGGTAAGACAGAGATGAAGAGAAAGAACATGAGGGAGGGAAGCAAAACAAGACTGGAGGTGAAGAGTTTGCAGGAAAATGAAGAAGAAAGAGGGACACGGGGAGAAATAGGACAGAACTGCAAACAAATGGGCTGAGAGTGAAGGCTCAGGGCACTGGAGAGGAGTGAATGGGGTACACAGAGAGTAGAGACGAGAAAGATAGAGAAATAGGATAAGATACCTTGAGATGGTTAAAAGGTCAGAGGAAAGAAGGGGGGAAACAAAATTAGTGGGTCAGAGACGAAAAAGTTGGGCTTCTGTACAGCGCTGCTTCCTGTTCTAGAGTGTCCAGCAATAACCAGTTTATGCGACCCTCACACTGTCATTGTGGTGTATCTTTTCTACCATGAATAAAGCAATTTTCAAATTTCACTGAAAGTGCTAAAAAGTGTCCAAGGGACACATTTTCAGTTTCTCTTACAAGAAAGTGTTCTGAGAATGTTAGGGAGGTTTATCAGATGACAAAAGAGATGAAAAGAAGTTCTGGGTATTCTGTCCACCTCAAATGTCACCAGAGTCTATGACTAACCAACCACCTTATCAACTTACTCTCTGCCTTTTGGGTCACGCTAGCCAAGACTGTCAAAAGACAAGGGGTGGGGGGGCGGTGGGGGGCGGGGCAGGGAGGAAGATCGCTCTTTCCTGATCCTTTCTTAGCCATCAGATAAACTTCAAGAATGCAAATGGAGCTTCCTCCAAGGGTCGAGGAAACTGTCCAGGAAGATCTACAACATGGTCTTCACTTCATCACTTCCTCTCATCGGCAATGTTCTCGACCTTGAATAAGTTCTCAACCTTGTCTGGGCCTGTACTTGACAGGCACAAGGTAACCATCAAGGTTCTTCCACTTGTAATCCCTTCTGATTCTACTAGTTTTAATGAACAAAAAGACTGTGTCACTCTGTTTACCCTGAAGAGTTACCACATCTTCCTACTACCATTTTTCCTACCCACCAGCATCTAACCCTGCTGCACGATGGAGCTTATTTACTTCCAAAACTCCTTGTGCCTCTAGCCTTTCTTCTATATGAACACTCATCTCAATGCTCACGGGATGATTTCATGTGTAATCACTGGAGTAAAATGGATCAACTTGTTCAGCATCATAAGTGATGACTCAGGCACTGATTCCGGGCATGCTGTCTACCCTCCAGAATCATAGGGTTTTATTACCGATTTGGGAGATTCCCTTTTCTTTGGAATTTGCCTGTTGTTTTTTTTTTTTAATTCCAAGTTATTATTCCAATGTATGTTTATCATACATGTAATACATCATATCATAAAGGTTCAAACAATACAGAATATCATTGTTGCTCTTTTATGCCATTCCTTCAGTAATCCAATTTTTAAAAAAGAACTAAGTGGCGGTAGCTGGTATTTGGCTTTCCACACAAATGAACACACGCTCACACTTGCATGCACGTCAACATGTGCAAGCACAACACTGTACTGCTTTGTAATATGCTTTCCCTCCTCTCTGTATTATTACAATTTTTTTTTTACATATCAACCTACAAATCAACTTTATCCATTTTGAAGGCTTCATGATAGTCCATTTTATGTGTAAACTATAATCTATTTAACAAATCCCTATTGATTTCATTTATTTCCTATTTTTGGCAGTTGTTAATAATACTGGAGTTAACATTCTCATTTGTATATGTGTTCATATAACTGAAATTATTTCACTGGTTATATTCATAAAAGGTGTGTGTGTGTGTGTGTGTGTGTGTGTTGGACCAAGGTTGTAGGGCGACCAGCTTTAGTTGGTTGATTGGCAGTTTATGAGAATGTTTCTTACCTCACTTGCTTTTACTGAGTGTTATAAGTAGAATTTTTTTATCTTTGATAATTAGATTAAATATTGCATTATTTTTAAATTAGAATTTCTTTATGAGTGTGATTCAATTGATTTTTATATATTTATTTCTAATTTATTTAGATTTATGCCTTCAAAATTGCCAGTTCATATTTTTTGCCCCATGGGGTAGTTTATCTTTATTTTAATGATTGGTGGCAACATTTCACATTTTAGGGTAGTATCTCTCTACCGTCTGTGTTGCAAAGATATTCCCTAATTTCCCACTTGTCTTTTACTTTGTTTAGGCTTCTTTTGCTCAAATGAAGTCTGATATTTTTGTGAAGTTTATCATGCTTTTTTTGTCATGCTTAGAAAATAATGACTTTTCCATCTAAATGTTGGTTAAATACTTATCAGTGACGTTTTTCTAGTACACTTACATTTGCTTTAATTTTTTTAAACGTTTATCATTTCTTTTTGAGAGAGAGAGAGAGTGTGTGAGTGGGAGAGAGACACAGAGAGAGAGACACGTAATCCTAAAGGCCTCCAGGCTCCAAGCTGCTAGCACAGAGCCCGACATGGGGCTCGAACCGACAAAGTGCAGGGTCGTGACCTGAGCCAAAGTTCACATGATTGCCTATTTACAATTATTTTTAAGTCAAATATTTAAAATACACACAATTTATTTTTGTGTATGTTCCAACTTTTCCCCTAGTGGATCAAAGTTGTCCAGATCCCATAAAATGTAAGCTTGCTTGTATATGGTGTACATGATAATATATATGGTTTATGTATAATATGTGTAATGTAATACAAATATAAACACAAATATACAACAGCAGCCAGCGAAATGAGAGAAGAGGAGATCCCCACTCGATTCCCCCCTCAGCAACAATATTTTGGACAGAAAAATTGTGGGGGCTCTGGGCTTTAGGTAAGAGACTGTGAGACCCTGGTGGAACCCAAGACTAAGAAGGTATATTTGGAGAAGGACATCCGCCCAGGTGGCTGTCATGCTGACAGTAGTCCTGGCTACAACCTAGAAGCAGCTCTGTCCCCCTGTGAACTCAGCTTGGCCCCGTTTGTCATTGGTCCCATCAGTGGCAACATCTGCCGAGAGACCCAGCAGAAGTCATACCCACCTGTGCCCTGGTTAACAGCCCCGCCAACCTTGACCCTGGCTGTGGATGCTGAAGCAGCTCCAGCCCTCTCAGCTGCCAGTCCCGCTCAGCTAGGGACAATGCAGGAGACACGCTCATATATGCCTCTCAGACCCTCAAACCCCGGTCCAACTGCAGACGCTGAAAAGGCCCTAGAACCTGGCTTCCGCACCTCACAGTCATGGGCCAGGAATACTCCCGCTCGTCCAAAGACCCACCAGGAGACACATGCTACTGTGCCTCCAGAGGTTGCCCCACAGACCTCAGTCCAACTGCAGATTAAAGTGGCCTGGGAACACTTGTGCCCACAAGGACCTGGAGGAAGACACACTCCCAGAGACAGGCATGCCAACCTATCTTTGAAGAGTCCCTATAACCAACATCTAGCTTCAAAGAGACATCTTGGCACTTTACTAGGACCAGCTTCAGGCATCCTGTCAGGATTTTAAATCTTGAATCCTGAAAAGTGCTCCCTCGTCAATGAACTCTCGCTATTCAGCCTCACATTCCACCCACCCCTTTGGTCCTCATGATCCACTCCCACATCTCTCCTTTGTCAACAAGAGGAGCTTCCAGTTCCTGCTGGGTTGCACTGGTGAGTGTATTCGTTTCTTATGGCTGCTGCTACCTAATACCACACACTTGGTGACTCAAAACAACAGGAGTTTATTCTCTCATGGCTCCAGAGGCCAAAGGTACAAAATGAGTCCTACAGGGATACCTTCAAATGGCAGCAGAGAAAGTTTGCTCCACAGGCTCTGGGGAGAACGCATTCTGAGTCTCTCCCAGATGCCAGTGGCTGCTGGCCTTCCTTACCCTGTGGTTCCCTCATTCCCTCTCCACTTCCAGCCTCACATTGCCTTCTCTTCTGTAGTCATCCCTCTGCCTCTGTCTCCTAAGTACTCCTGTGATAACATTTAGGGCCCACTTGGATGGTCCAGGATCATCTTCCCAGATGAAGACCCTTAGCAATCACATCATATCTCCAAAGGGTTGATTTCAGGGCTTAGGACCTGAATATCCAGGGGGCCCTGTTTCAGCCTAGTGTCAGATTCTTTTCAGTGAGTGAATTATTTCTCTGGCATCGTGAGTGGGATCGGCCTTTCTCAGAATATGCTGAGACATAATCCCAATTGTTCTGGAGGCATGGAGGAGACCTGGGAAAAGTTCTTGAGGAAGACAAGAATCATCTTGTAGACATCTGCTTCCTATGAGGTGTTTGTGTGGCCGTCACACACACAAGGAAGTTGATCTCCACCAGCAAAGGGGAAGGGATACTCTGGCCAAGTGACTGCGGGAGAGTCTGGGGGTTTGCAGTTCTCATGAGCAACCTCTCAAACTTCCCCATCCCCAGACGCAGGGTCTCACTCCTTCCTTAGCCTGGCCCTGGATTTAGCACAGGAGACTCCCCTAAGCTCCCGTGTGGATCTGCCACCCTTACAATCAGGTCCGATGCCTGATTTTCAGAGCTCTCTCCTTGTGGCTGCAGAAGAGTAATGCCTCATGAGCTGTGCCAAGGAAGTTTTCAGGCTTTCGTGACATACCCTGAATTGAATGTTGGCTCCCCTGGGCTTTGCGTTGTTTTTTCAGGCTTCTGGGAAAGTTAACAGAAGTGACCCACCCTTAATTCTTAAAATTCCGCAATTCTTATACTTTCCATGACTATCATATTAATGTGCTGGTGCTAAAACGTGGCCCAGTGTTTCTCCTTTCACCTGTACCTCATCCCAACATACCACAGCTGAGTCTCAGTGATGAAACTACGGTTATCACCAAGCCCACTTTCCCCCCAGCAGTGGCGAACGGTCCAGGTGCAGAATTCCATCTGCAGGATCTGCTTCCCAGGGCCACTCCCAGTACCAGCTGTCTCAGTCAGGCTCCCCCCAGAGCAGAGCCTGAGACAAGATGCGCGTGTGGCTTAACTGGGAAATCATCCCAGGGAGCAGGAATCCCGGGGAGGAAGACAGGGGTTAAGAGGAGAGTGAGATGAATGAAGAAGAGATGTCCCTGACCAAGGGACCAAAGTCTCTGCAACAGATGTCCAGCAGAGACTTGATTGAGCATGAGAATACGGAATGCTTCCCACAATTGTCTGAGGAATGGTTGTTGGGGTGTCTACCCATTGGCTCCCCTTTCCTATTGTCAAGGTGCTCTCTGCACTCTGGGCACTCATGCTCAGACCTAGCGAGTGCCCAGCCCCACCGCCAAAATTCATGGCATCAAAGGATCCCAAGGAAGAGGCTACCCTCTGTCGGCCTGCCACAAGCAAAAGCCTGAGGGGAACTGTCCGACCCAGCTGCAGATGAAACGAGAAGAAAGGCTGAGGGAGAGGTGAGGCAGACATCTGATGTGTCTGCCACAAGGTGCTTCCTAGAGGTGTTGTGAGGAATGACAGGGACCCAGGCGCAAAAAGTACGCAACATATTACCATGTGCCTAACAAACACCCACAAATGTTATCAGTTGATATGCTGATGTGTTGCCAAACTTCCATCATCAGCTTAGTGAATCATACGTGATTTAATCTGCAAGCAACGCTCTACGGTAGAGGATATGCCCATTTCACAGATAAGGACACTGAGGATCAAAAGGGTACAGCAGCTTGTCCAAAGTCAACCACCGGACGCCAGAAAACAGGTCTGTCCACAGTGCATTTCCTACTGCAGAAGGCTCCTCTGGTGGGGGAAGACAGAGACCCTCTCTTGGGGAAGGAGTGTTGAGTAAGTAGTGGTGGCTATAGGTGTCAGAGGAACGCCCTCCTTAACCCTCCTGCATCTTCTGTTTACTAGTCTGCCGCCTTCACCAGGGCTCTCCATCTCTCAGAGCCCGGCCTAGATAGTCATATTGGCAGACAGCTCCCCAGGAGGCCTCCTAGCCCAATATGGCTCTTCGATCCCCATTTCCAGAGACACTGCTGGGTGCCTAAGACACAGTCCCAGGGGCTCCCACTAACAAGGCCCTGAGGGGAAAAAACACCACATTTCTGAGGACTCATGAGGAAACTGGGTGTGAAGAACGCTTCTCCTTCCTGCCTCTCTTTTGGGGCTCCTTCCTCACCCCAGGCCCAAGACAAGTCTGGAAATTAGTTGATCTCTGCTCAGTGGCTCCGCTCGGGGTTGACATCTGAGAAATATACCCCTCCCTTAGCAAACCTATATCTAGTCCCGTTTATACCTCTAGTTTCCTGGGTGGCTTGAGAATGTGAACAAGTCCTGGGACCTCAGTGACCCTACCATTAAATGGAATTTATATCACCGTCTCTAACTACTTGCTATGAAGCTATGGCTAGAGATAAAGCCCTGTTCATCTTTTTAAAAGAAAGTTTGAATACCAGAAGATGTGAGGCACGGTTGCTATGTTTAGGAAGGGCTTGTGTTGTTTACGAAACAACTTGTCTTTCTCCCCATCTGTCTACTCCCTCTTTGGAGGGATAACACTGTAAGGGTTAATGCTAGGATACAGAAAATATCAGCTTGTTTCCTTGATTTATTGTATCTAGTTCCTTACCTCCTTTCTGGCGGATACGTGGATCTACATAACTCCTCATCTCCTTTCCTGAAGAGCCTCCCTTGTGTCTACGCCCGTGCCTAGGTGAGTGGACTCAGGGGTTCTTTCCCTGCTCTTCCAAAACAGTGATGGGGCCTCTGTTGCTGCCATCAGCTCAAATCTGACTTTTCATGAGGTACAATTGCTGCCTCTGAAAAAGAAACTGTTTTATGGGAAGATCTTAGGCTACGACCCAAAGATCCTGGCTCCTTTTCTGGACCCCTTCGCCCATACCCCCATTTCTTGGAAGCCTGTTCTCTGTTACTCTTAGGAGAGCATAGGAGAGCGGGATTCACTGAGTCTGATTCACTGCCTACGACCCATTGCATCGGGCAGCCTTAAACCTTCACCCCAGTCCCAGGTCCTGCTGAGCCTTTCCATCAAAAGGAACATGGAGGTATTCTTTGGAGTTCCAGAGCAGGGAGCTGTAATAGCTCAGGAGGGAGAACCTGGGACAATGCTTTGAGAATGCTAAATGCCTCTACACCTCCTGTAATTCATCCTAATTCACAAAAGTCTAGCCTCAGTTCCAATATGTCCCGAAAATCTTCCATGACAACTCTAGGTCACGCTGATGCTCTCTTTCTCTGCAATCCTATGAATGCTTGAGCCATCTATTTATCTATTTAATAAACACTGAGTACCTACTATATATAAAGCAGTATGATAAGTATTAATATTGTTAAACTGAATGAAACCTGCTTCTGGTTCTCATGTCATTTACAGAGAAGTAGGGGAGATACACTTTATAGAGAAATGACTTAGCTAGAAGATACATGGTAATAAATTCCATGAGATCATGTGTAGTGAGAGCTTAGGAGAGAGAGACAGAGAGACAGGGGTGCTTTTGACAGTGGGAACTCCCAGGCAGCCAGCCTTCAGTCTTGAAACACTTGGGATGGGGCGCCTGGGTGGCGCAGTCGGTTAAGCGTCCGACTTCAGCCAGGTCACGATCTCACGGTCCATGAGTTCGAGCCCCGCGTCGGGCTCTGGGCTGATGGCTCAGAGCCTGGAGCCTCTTTCCGATTCTGTGTCTCCCTCTCTCTCTGCCCCTCCCCCGTTCATGCTCTGTCTCTCTCTGTCCCAAAAAAATAAATAAAAACGTTGAAAAAAAAAATTAAAAAACAAAAAAAAGAAACACTTGGGATGTAGAGTTGGAAAGGGATCCATTGCAGGCAGAGAAACTGCATGAGCACGGAGGTAGAAAGTGACACAGTCACAATCTAATGCTTACGTGGAAAAAGGAAAATAGAGAGTAGTTCATTGCTCTTTATGTAGTATATGTACAGAGCTGTGGTCCATCCATTGATTTGTCCTTTGCAAAGCACTGATCAATCATCAATTTCAGAAATTATGAGCTGCCTGTGACTGGTCCTCCTTCTCGCCTATCTGGAGATCCTAGAATTTTAAGCATATTTTAGAGATCACTGCATCTAAGTTTTCCTTCATGTGAACCCATTACCCTTTCCCCTTCTGTTAGAGTCACTAGACTCCAACCGCTTCCCTCTGATTCCAGTGTATTCTATGCAAGGGAATAACATTACTCTTAGGAAGTTCGAGCTCTGCTCATCCCATCAGCAATAGAGAAATATTGATTTTTTTTTTAACCAGGATCTTTTATAATATCTGAAAAACGTGGCTCAATCTGCCTCTCTAAGTATGTGCCTACTTCCTGAGGATCTCTCCTTAGAGCGAGTGGTCAAACCGCTGTGTCCGAGTCAAGAATAAGTGGGAGGTTGGTGGCCGTGTGATGTAGAACACTAACGGTACCCAGCTGCAGCTGCCCCAGAGGTCATGCTTGCAATTTTGATTTCAGAGGTGAGTAGCAGATACTATAAAAACAATAAATAATTTTAAATTAAGCTGTTATAAAGTCTTAGTTGGCATCAAGAACATCAGCAACTTATTGACCTAAGGATTTTGAATTTATACTTCAGCCCTACGTTCCTCACCTTGGATAAATATACTCGGTTCAACTATCTGATGTCTGCAATCACGGGGCTGAGTCTTGCTATCTTTGTTTGAGTTTTGTTTCTAGAAGCTCTGAAGCCAAGATTTTCAAATGCTTTCTGGTTTCTCTGGAAATAGCATTAATTTTTCTATTGTAAAATCTGCTTATTGGTTTTGACTGATGCCCCAGAGTAAAATGGAGAAATCCATCATAATCTCACTGTCTGTTTTTATCTTAATTCATTTTCCCAATGCCCCAAGTATTTCAACCCTTTCAACCAGGAGAGGATGGAAGGGACAAAGTGATGATGGTTTGGGGCATCTCAGCTAAGAGCAGAGGCACTGAGTTGATGGAGGAGGTGAGTGATGAGGTGTAACTTGGGGAGTGGGAATATCATCACCCAGACAGCTGAGAACTTACCTGGGGTTTTTAACATGGGTAGTTTAAAGCATTAATGTTGAATAAATAAATTGGAGTGAACTGATATCTCCCCTCCTGGGACATTTCCTTACAGAAACTCATGGAACCAGAAGTTGGGGTTAACAGGACATCTGTTACTGAGTTCATTCTACTCGGCCTAGTGGAAACAGAACAGCTGCAGTCTGTGGTCTTTGTAGTCTTCCTCTTTGCCTATCTGCTCACAGTTGGGGGCAACCTCAGCATCCTGGCCGCCATCTTGGTGGAGCCCAAACTCCACACCCCCATGTACTTCTTCCTGGGGAACTTATCGGTGCTGGACGTTGGGTGCATCACCGTCACTGTTCCCTCAATGTTGGCCCGTCTCCTGTCCCACAAGCGTACCGTTCCCTATAGAGCCTGCCTCACACAGCTTTTCTTCTTTCACCTCCTGGCTGGTATGGACTGCTTCCTATTGACAGTGATGGCCTATGACCGATTCTTGGCCATCTGCCGGCCCCTCACCTACAGCACCCGAATGAGCAAGACAGTCCAGAGGATGTTGGTGGCTGTGTCCTGGGCTTTGGGTTTCACCAATGCATTAAATCACACTCTTACCCTAACCACCCTGAACTTCTGTGGTCCCAGTGTGATCAATCACTTCTACTGTGACCTCCCACAGCTCTTCCAGCTCTCCTGCTCCAGCACCCAACTCAATGAGCTGCTGCTCTTCGTAGCAGCAGCCTTCATGGCTGTAACCCCCTTGGTCCTCATCACTGTGTCCTATGCACACGTGGCAGCTGCAGTCCTACAAATCCGTTCAGTGGAAGGTAGAAAGAAGGCCTTTTCCACATGTGGCTCCCACCTCACAGTGGTTTGCCTCTTCTATGGTACTGGTATCTTCAACTACATGCGTCTTGGTTCCGAGGAGTCTTCAGGAAAGGATAAAGGGGTTGGGGTCTTTAATACTGTTATCAACCCCATGCTGAACCCTCTCATTTACAGTCTTAGAAATCCTGATGTTCAGGGCGCCCTGTGGCGGGTACTTGTGGGGAAGCAGTCACTGACTTAAGGTTTGACAATGTCCCTTCTCTCCTGCCTTTCCTGGGTTAAGGAAAACTTCCCGTGAAGGTAGTAACCTAGAAAATGGCCCATAATCATATCTCTAACTGCCTGAAGATTTGTGTGATGTATGTGTCCCGCAAAGAAATGCTATGTAATTCATTCATTAATTCATACAAGAAATATTTATTAAATTGCTTCTAGGATCCATATGCTTTCCTAGGGAACTGGTAAACAAAATAAACAAGAGTCTCTGCACTTATGCAACTCACGTTTTCATGAAGAAAGACAAAATACATAAAATAAATAAGCTTCATATATGGAATATCACACAGCGATAAGGGCTCTAAAGAAAAATAAAGAAGATAGGCAGATATGAAGCTAGGTTCTGCTGAGCAAGTGCCCCAGCTCAATTGCCACCTTGTGTATGGCTGTGCTCACTTTCTGAGTAAGGCTGAGGCCTTGAAAGCCCAGTAGTTCTGGAGAGCAATGGCGTATAAGGAAGGGCTATTTGGATAATAGGTAACCAATTAACCCAAGTAACCAGTAATGTCGCTGTGAAGGTTTTTTTCCCTGGTGGGGACATAAGATTCCATCTAGGTCAGAGTACAGAAAGAGCTTTTAAGCCATGGGCCCAGTGCCAAGATTATCCTATTCTACACTTCACCTTTCACCTCCAAAAAAAATCCATTCCTTCTCTTGACTATCACACAAGAACCCAATATAATGTTTAGTGGACAGGTAGGGTCTAGAGAGAGAAATAGCTCACTAAATTAAAACCACTTTAATACACACATGATATATCTCCAGGTCAAAAAAGCAATGTCCCATCTCCACCCCCTGCCATGTCTTTCTTATTGGATGAATCCCCTTGTTCACAGATATGATAAAGCCTTTGTAAGAATAAGCATTTACACGCCAACCAGGTCCTTCGAGTTTTCAGCAAGGAATGTACAATATAACCCTCTCCTCCAACATCTTATCTTCCCCTCCCAAACCCCCTAGCTCAGAAAATGCCCATAAATGAAGTTTCTGGGAGTGATTCCTCTCTCTAGCTTTATTAGTACATCAGTACAGCTCCAATCCAGAGAATTTCCTCATCTTGATGTTTATCCAGCCTTCAGCTCATCCATTTCCGATTTGCACCTTTTCTCCAGCCTTCCTTGGAAGGCTACTTACCCTGTCCTAGCAATTCTACCATCCCTCCAATGTATCCTTCCTAAATCTGCCCCATGGCTACACCTGGAGCCTGGCTTCCCTGTGATCTCTTCTTGGAGCCATGAAGCTGAGGATGGGCTGAGATGAGGATGGAAGAAAACACAAGAGTGTGGGAGGTAGGACAGGAGTGGGAGTGGATTAATGAAGACATACTGTGAGGATGCAGTGAGGGATGGGATAAGATGGTGAGCAGAAGGGGTGAGAAGGAAGGACAGAAATTAGGGGAAGGAAACAAGAGAATAGGAGATGAGAAAGGATGGGATGATTGGAATGATCAAGCAAGATGCCTCAGGAATGCTGATGAGCTCAGAGATAAGTATGGAAAAAGTGAAGAATGAATGGGACCGGAGAAGAGAGTAACATTCCTAGTATGGAAACACTTCCCATCAGCATGTGGCCATGTAATAACTAGCACCTTTGATGTTATTGTTGGGTTTCCCCTGCCCCTCATTCTAACTGGGCAGGGGAGGCAGGAAGTTGAAGTTTTGCTGAAGGTATAATGATGCAGAATAGTCTCGGTACTCCTCTTCTGCTTCCTCTGACTAGGAGCCAATCCTAGGAGAACAGAGAGTAGGGCTGGCCGGGGAGAAGGAGGGTGGAGGTGTGTGCTCAGGGTTCATTCCCCACAACCCCACTGGCCCAGTCAAGTTATCAGCCTTCCTGCCTTTGGGGGCAGTGCCTGCCAGTACAGTGTAAGGAGTACAGCTGAAGTATGTCTGTTTTCTGATACTCTTGGGTCTTCCAACACTTCATGGTTAAAGAGAACAAGCAAAATTCTTATGAGTAAAAATCAGGAATGTGGGTTGTAACCACTGCTCTGAGACCTTAGAAATTTCCTTTCTCTGGCTGGACTTGTTCCAACCTATACCTTAAAGAGCTGGGACAAGATCATCTCCTCCACATTAAATGACCCTTGATCACAATAGGCTGAGTGAATTTTTTCCTAGGGCTGAACCCAGAAAATATTTTGAGGACATTATCATTATTTCCACCACTCCATCTAACCTATGAGCATTTGACATGACCAGTCTTATCTATTACCCATCAAAGGTCCCCAGACCTTGGTAAGACAGCAGAGACAGGACTCTGGTCTTCTCAGCCCTAACTGCAAAGTCCAGCGTTCCTTGATGGCTGACACTCTATGCCCCTTGAGTAGCAGCATATCTTGCAGGAATGTGGAAACAGGATGCCTACCAAAGGAATGACTCAACTATGAAGACTGGCAAAGACAGGACCAAACCAGGCTGTGCCAAGATGGACCCTAGAGCTGACCTTTCACTCACTTTCTCCTTCATTATTGTACTAAAAGTCATGCCCACGGGTGGAGATTTAACAGGCTAATTACACATACGACGCATTAAGAAGCATGACCTTTAAATGCACAGGTGCCAATAAATCCCCACCTCTACATGCTTAAAAGACATCCTTTTCCCACCCGATAGAAAACTTTTCTTCTTCAACTCATGTAATTGCCCCTTCCTTTTCCTCATAAAAGCCCCTTGCTTTCATCCTACAAGCAGGGCTGTTTGGATTTCTACCGGAATCTGCACTCTCTGAATTGCGATTCTTTAATCCCAAATAAGTGCTCATTTGCCTCTCACTGTGGCTCTTTATTTTCAGATTCATAGTCTTTCCCTGTAATGCTTTATGATTTTGCGTCTCGCTTTGAGTGAAAAAAAAAAAGACTTTTTCCATCTATAGCAGGCAAGCTAGGCTAGTTTACATTGTGCTGACAAACAGCCCCTAAAATCTCGGGGGTTCTCAACAGCAAAGGTTCATTTTTTATTTATGCGACCTCAGTTATTTGATAGATCTAAAAAGAGTTGTTGTTTTTTGGTTGCTCATCTTTTTTCTTATTTTGAGGATGACTAACGACTTCCAAGTCTGAGTGGAAACCTCAAGTCTACATTCTATTTGATTTGGTAATTGTTTGTAGTGAACATTCATGGTCTTTCTGATTTTTAGTTCTGCCTTTCTATCAGCTCCCAGTTTCCCTCTGGCATCCAGGTGGTTCTAGGGAATGGGTTCCACCCTGTGGCTCCAGAGTGGAGATACCAGCATTTATCACTGGCCTGGCCATAGTGATGATTCTCCGTGGGCATGTGGTCTAAGCTAGTTTAATAAGATGCTTTATACTAGCATTTCACAACTGTGTTTCCATGACAGAATTAAGCCCTGTGCTTAATTCTGACAATTTTGTCAATTTTCTCAAAACGGACAATTTTTTTCAATTCTCCCAAGGCTCCATCGCTAGCAACATCCTAGATGCACAGGACAGAAGTTAACTTACTACATAGAATGCATACCTTAGGTTACTAGAACTGAATTCCTGAGGAACTCTGGTTGAGAAGGACTGCTCTACAAGTGCTCCTGATAAAGAAAATTTGTAACTTTTAATGTTTGTGGGCCCTGCTCCTGGGCTCCCAGGGAAGCTATACCTTTACCAAGATCACAATGACTTCATTCAACTTCAAAGCATGGGCAATCTTTCTGCCCTGAGCACACATTGTACATCTGCTTCATTAGCAAATAACCTAAAAGAAACATTCCAAACTAAAGATAAGAGGAAAAATCTTCCTAAGTTCTGTGTCTGCTCCTGTACCTCTGAAGCCTATGAACTTGCACATACTAAAAGCATAAGATAAAGGTTTTAATTTTCTGAAACGTCTTTGGCCATGATGACTGTAACTCTCAATGTAACAAAAAACATATATAACCCTGGATTAAACATTCCTTTTCCAAAGCACACTCATCTTTGTGAAGATTGTGTATCCCGGGCAGCAGGCTTCACTTGGGCTCCAATAAAACTCTTTTCCTTTTTTTTTTTTTTTTTTTAAGAAATTCTAAAAGGTTTGTTAATTTTGTGTCAAAACTCTCTCAGTCAAGCAAAGAAATAAACATCCTTGCCCTTGGAAGTCTGAGAGGCATCAAAGATCTACCAAGTAACCTGAGGGGCCAAAACACAGGAAAGCAAGGAATCCCAGAGAGACGTTGCTGACAATTGCACTGCTTTCCCGACAAACCATTTGCTGATTCCAAGACAGGGGCTGAGAGGCCACAAGCAGAGCTTCCATGGGGCGTCTGGAGCCGGAGAGGAGGAAGGAAAGTGGGGGTAAGACCTGACAAAGGGCAAAGGATGGTACACACTCCAGCTTTTCAATGGGGCTTCCAACATGGTACCTTCTGGAAGTAATACATAAGAGGAAATAGGCCAATGAGGAACACAAAGACAAGAGAAATGTAGCTTAAATTCAATCTTCTTACAGCTTGCAGCCCACTGATAGAAACCGGAAACATGCAGAGTGTGACCTTCCCAGGGAACTCATGGCTGCCTTACTTCCTTAACGTTTTTGTTTCATTAAAGACTAAAAGTAGGGGCGCCTCGGTAGCTCAGTCAGTTGAGTGCCCAACTTTGGCTCAGGTCATGATCTTATGGGCCGTGGAGCTCAGAGCCTGGAGCCTGCCTCAGATTCTGTGTCTCCCTCTCTCTCTCCCTCTCCCCTCCCTCTTTCTCTTTTTCTCTCTCTCAAAATTAATAAAAATTAAAAAATAATAAAGTAAAGGCTAAAAGTAACCTTATCATAACAGCAGCTAGCCCCTCAAGGCCCTAAAAGCCTTGCTTTAAAATTCCTTAGAAACTTATTTTAATCTCTAGCCCCCTGCCTCCACAAGATTAAAAATACATTATCAGTCCCTCCTCACAATCTCGGTGCAGCTCTTTCTTCCCATTGGTCCTGTCCCCTGCTATAATTAAATCACCTTTTTGTACCAAAAAACATCTCAAGAATTCTTTCTTAGCATTTACTCACAAAGCCCACTTCCTAATTTCATCAGTACTGAACCTTCTGTATACCCTGTTTTTTCCCTACACATACATACCTATGATAACGTGTAATTCATAAATTAAGTACAGTAAGGGATTACCAACAATAATAAATAAGACAATTATAATAAATAATAATAAAATAGGGCAATTGTAATGATAAACCGTGACAAAAATTATGTGAATGTGGTCTTTCGCTCAAAGTATCTTATTGAACTGTACTCTGCCCCCCCCGCCATGATGTGAGATGATAAAACGCCTACGCGATGAAATGAAGTGAGGTGAACGACATAGACATTGTGACCTAGTATTAGGAGACTATTGACCTTTTGAGGTCAGGAGGAGTATCATCTGCTTCGACCGTGGGTACCAGGAACCACAGAAAGCAAAACCACACTTAAGGGGAACTTCTGTATAATCAGAGTTTATGTCCCAGGCCTTTTAACTAGACTGTGGGGAAAATGCCTACAGGTCCTGTGGTACTAATAGCTTCTCACAATCGGCCACAGCTCAAAAGGCCAAAGTAAGCACTCTTAACACTCAGGATTTTAAATAAAAGATATTTTTATTGGGGTGAAGAGGCAAAGAAGAAAACAGAAGCACCAGCGGCCCCTCCCCCTCCGGCTAAATGTGTCCAAGGCAGATACTCCTATGGTCTGGATGTCATCCCTTCCGGATGATCAAGAAAAAAGTGATTTGTTGTGGACCAGAACTTTGGCTCCTGAGGGACACCATCCTACCAGGCAGGGAGGGAGTGATGCACCCACTGCAGCAGCCTGCTTGTGGCCAGTGCCTGCCTTCCAGTGCCTTCCCCTGGATTGTCAGATGGTCAAAAGGCAGACAGGCTTTTTTTTCTCGTGGGCACAGCTTGGCTGACAGTGACAGGTCAGAAGCTGAACTCACCAGGAACCTTGTCTGCTTTTGTAGAACAATGTTGCTAAAGGAGCACAATGTTGCTTTTGCTTTTGCAGGTTGTACTTAAAAGTTCAGGCACTTCCTCTCCTTCCCAGATCCCACAAGGCCCATAAATACAAACAAAATAGAAACAAGATCTTGTGACCCCTCTTTGTGAAAGTCCAGGTCATTATGACCTCTGTGGAAGGTGATTCAGGAAATATATCAAAGACTCTGAACAATAAAGCATTTGGCCCTGGCAATTCCATTTCACCAATTTCCCCTAAGGAAAAAATCAAAGAAGGGAACAAAGAGGTACAGATGAGACACTTACTGCCATGTTGCAAACAAGGGGAGAAATGAAAGCAACTAAATATTGAACAACAGTGTTAAATGAATTCTGCTGTCTTCATTAAATCACCCACTGAAAGGCTGCGTAGGCAGTAAGTGGTAATGCGGCTGAATATTTACTGACCTAGAAATGTATTATTAAGTGAAAAAGCAAGTTTCAAGACAATTTGAATTATTCGGAAAAAAATATGATTATATATAATTACCAGAGGTCAAAGTTTAGAATTTATACCAAATCGAATTTATACCAAATAGCTGCTTGGGGCAGTAGAAATACAGGTAATTATTTGGGGTTTACTTTGATTTTAATATTTCTGCCAGAAGTGTACATTGTTGGTTTAATAAAAACAATAAAAGTTAAAACTAACAAACATCCCATGGTACCTCATTGTCTGCAGACTCATCTCAAGCTCCTCTACAAGGCATTTGAGGCCATCTGAAGTCCCTCCCACTGGCGGCTGCTTGTTCACCCAGGACACTCGGCTAGGACGTTCCCCTCACCTGTCGGGCTGTTTCCTGCCTCTCTGTCTTTGTCCACCTGTTCTTGCTTAATAACAACTGCACTGGCTATGGGCCAGGCATTCCTCTAAGGGCTTTTGCACATTATCTCATTTTCCTCACGGCTACCCTCTGAGTGACATGATGCTGTCGTACTCAACAAAAAGATGAGAACACAAGGCTTAGCCAGGTGAGGTGACTTCCATGACCACACAGGTATAGGTAAGGCTGGGACGAGAGTGCTGGCTGGCTGAGCAGATAGCAAGACTCCCGTCCACACCATTCCCCTCCTCTGTCACAGTGATCTTACTTTGTCCCGCTTTCCCTGGGTAGCTCTTAACATGGCATTACTTAAGTCTCAGGCCAGCTGTCAACCCCCTAAGGAAGCCTTCCCTGAATCCTCCCTCACTAACAAGCCAAGCTAGGCTTTCGTCCTCCGTGCCCCTCAACCCTCCTACGCAGAGCATGACCACTGCCATCAGCCATCGCATTAAAATATTCTTCTTCCCGTCTATTGTGAACTCCTGGTTCATGTTTGTAACCCAGTTTGAGCCCCCTAAGAGGCACTTGATCATTATCAGTTAAATGAATTGAACCTCAAATCAATTCATTTCCCCATCTGTCAAAATCTGATCTGGCTCCACTGATTCATCTGCAAAGGATTGCTCTTTCTTTGGAACTGCCACAGTTCAGTGACTTACCAGTTGCTACTCAGTTTCCATTCATTGCATTTTACATGGCTGGAGCCTAAGTAGAGATTGAGTCTTACAGTTCCCTCCTGCCTTCTACTGCCTCCACCGCCATTCCTGTTCATGCATGTGTTGATAAGCTGGGGAGCTTTATTCTGAGTGAAGGATAGAGTGGTAGCAAGCAGGAGAGATGGGACAGGCAATGGAGTGAGGAGCCATAATAACAAAGGACAGGATGGACTGCCCAAGGTTAAGGTCTTCCCACAGGGAAAAGGAAAGCAGGAGAAACACAGTCAACTATTGCTTTGAAGCCCAAGAGATGAAAACCAACCCAGAGCGGAGGAGAAGCACTTGTCTGCAAGCTTTGCCTGAACAGTAGGGTCTGTGTCCAGAGAGAATATGGGTTGGCCCTAAGCAGTAAGAGCTGTGGCCAGCAGAGCTGGGAATGGACAACCTACCCAGTGCATCTGCCACAGAGTGGTACAAGTCTTCTTCTCCAAGTGGCTTATAGGCATCAGGCCCCTTAGAGAGGGCCAGAGCTCAGAACCATGAGTGGATGTGTGCTAGAGAAAACCAGAGACCCACCCCTCCCCAGGCCATAACTGGGCATATTTTGAAAGGCTGGGAGGGTGGCACTGTGATCCTATGGTCAGGATCCTGCAAAATTCTAGTATTCACGTTAGCATAACCTTATTTATTGCCAAGGCTGGTGAGGTCTGGGGAACTCTGGGTTACATGTAGGTGTCTTTTCTTCATCACAGATATATGAGCTTATTCTGAGATGGAGCTATGTCCCACTCACTTATGTGTCTCCCATAGGATAATGCTTTGCACATGGTAGAGGAAATTCCCAGTCTCCACTTCAATGCCCCAAATTACCTCATGTCAACCTCTGGAAGGCTTTCCCTAGGAGCAGTCTTCCCAGAGCCCCATGCATGTCCTTGTTCCTCAGGCTGTAGATGAAAGGGTTCATCATGGGGGTCACCACAGCATACATCACTGTGGCTACTGAGTCCTTCATGGAGTAAGTTTGGAGGGGCTGCAGATATACCATACCAAGTGTCCCATAGAAGAGGGAGACCACAGCCAAATGTGAGGCACAGGTGGAGAAGGCTTTGTACTTCCCAGTCACTGAGGGTATTTGGAGAATAGTTCTGACAATCCGGACATAGGACATGATCATGAATCCTAAGGGGGTAAGGAAGATAAAGCAGCCTGTGGCAATCAGCACCATGTGATTGACTTGGGTGTTAGAACACGCGAGCCTCAGCAGGACATACATCTCACAGAAGATGTAGTGGATCTTCCGGGAACCACAGAAGGTCACCCTGGTCATGAGGAGGGTGTGGGTGAGGCCATAGAGGACAGAAAGTGCCCAACACAAGGTGAGGAGCAAAATGCAGAGTCCAGGGCTCATGGCCGTGGTGTAATGGAGGGGGCGGCAGATGGCCACATAGCGGTCATATGCCATTGTGGCCAGGATGAGGTTGTCCAGGGCCACCAAGGAGACGAGGAAGTAGAGCTGCGTCAGACACCCTGCATAGGAGATGGCTTTGTTCTGAGACTGAAGGCTCACCAGCATCTTGGGGATTGTGTTGGTGACGAAGAAGAGGTCGGTGAACGAGAGGTTGGCCAGGAAGAAGTACATGGGAGTGTGCAAGCGGGGATCAAAGCTGATGGCCAGGATGATGAGCACATTTCCCACCACTGTGACCAGGTACATGGACAGGAACATCCAGAATAGGATCCGCTGCTGCTCAGGACTCTCCGAGATCCCCAGGAGCAGGAACTCGGACACTCTACTCTGGTTGCTTCCATGCATTTTCCCAACTGTCCGCAACATAGGCACCAATGAATATGAACATTCATAATAAGCAAAATTAACTATTTCATTAGAATTAAAATGTCTTAGATTAAATTTTATAATTTTAAAAATTTATTATCAAAGTATAATTGATATGCAATTTATATTAGTTTCAGGTGTCCAACGGGATTTGAAAATTCTATACATTATACAACACTCACCTCGGTAAGTGTAGTCATCTGTCACCGTATGATATTATTACAATTTTATCGACTATATTACCAATCCTATACTTTTCATTTCTGCGGCTTATTTTTTAACTGGAAATTGGTACCTCTTAATCTCCTTCACCTATTTCACCCATCCACACACCCACCTTCTGGCAGCCACCAGTTTGTTCTCTGCATTTAAGAGTCTGTTTGGTGAGTTTTTTTGTTTGTTTCTTTTGGTTTTTATACTCTATGTGTAAGTGAAATCTCAGGCAAGGGAAACAAAAGCAAAAATAACCTACTGGAACGACACCAAAATAAAAAGATTTGCACAGCAAATGAAACCATCAACAAAACAAAAAGTCAGCCTAGTGAGTGGGAGAAGATATTTGTAAGTGATACATGTAATAAAGGGTTAATATTCAAAATATATAAAGAATTTACACAACTCAACACCAAAACCCCCAAACAATCCCATTAAAAAAAATTTTTTTTAACGTTTATTTATTTTTGAGACAGAGAGAGACAGAGCATGAACGGGGGAAGGTCAGAGAGAGAGGGAGACACAGAATCGGAAGCAGGCTCCAGGCTCTGAGCCATCAGCCCAGAGCCCGACGCGGGGCTCGAACTCACGGACCGCGAGATCATGACCTGAGCTGAAGTCGGATGCTTAACCGACTGAGCCACCCAGGCGCCCCCAAACAATCCCATTTTAAAAAATGGGCAGACCTGAATAGATGTTTTTCCAGAGAAGACATCTAGATGGCCAACAGACACGTGAAAATATGCTCGACATCACTCATCATCAGGGAAATGTAAATCAAAATCACAATATCACCTCACACCATTCAGAATGGCTAATATCAAAAAGACAAGAAACAAGAAGTGTTGGCAAGAATGTAGAGAAAGGAACCCTAGGGCACTGTTGGTGGAGATGCAAACTGATGCAGTCACTGTAAAACACAATATGGAGGCGCCTGGGTGGTTCAGTAGGTTAAGCATCCGACTTCGGCTCAGGTCATGATCTTGCAGTTTGTGGGTTCAAGCCCCATGTCGGGCTCTGTGCTGACAGCTCGGAGCCTGGAGCCTGCTTCCAATTCTGTGTCTCCTTCTCTCTCTGCCCCTCCCCCTCTTGTACTCTGTCTTACTCTATCAAAAATAAATAAACGTAAAAAAAAAATTTTTTTTAAACCCAGTATGGAGGCTCCTCCAAAAATTAAAAATATAATATTTTAAGTTAACAACAAACTAATAACAGGCACAAACACATAATGGGGAAAATCTTTACGCAATTCAGTCATTCCAGCAACTTCCATTCTGGCATACCTAATATTACAGGAATAACGTCTATGTCTTATTTAAAATTCTATCATCTTACAATACTCTAGAAACATTTAAAGATCTGGGGTGCCTGGGTGGCTCAGTCAGTTAAGCATCTGACTCTTAGTTTTGGCTCAGGTCATGCACCCCTAGGGTAGTACTTTAAATTGCGTTATTCAATAAATGGTATTGGGATAGCTGTCTATTTAAGGGAAAACATTAGACCAACATTTCATATTGTACCAAAAACAGTTTAAAAGTATTTAAGATTAGGGGCACCTTGCTGGCTCGGTTGGTTAAGTGACTGACTCTTGACTTTGGCTCAGGTCATGATCTCATGGTTCCTGGGATGGAGCCACACCACACGTAGGGCTCTGTGCTGACAGTGTGGAGGCTGCTTGGGATTCTCTCTCTCTCTCTCTCTCTCTCTCTCTGCACCCCCTCATCACTCATGCTCTCTCAAAATAAATAAATAAGCTTTAAAAAAAGTATTTAAGATTAAAACAGTTTATTGTGTTTTTTTCTTTTGAAAATCTACTGTAAGTGGAATAAAAGCTTTCAAAAAAATGAGAGGATATAACTAGACTGGATTTAATTTACCAAGTGGAGATAAATAACCACTTCCCATATTTTGATGTCTTTTTTGTTGAGACAAAGAAGGACAAAAAAGCAGTCAGTCTTATGAAGTCCTGAGCAAAGAGCCTTGTAGATAGCGATGTGTGTGCAAAGTCCCTGAGGAAGGGTTTGCTGTGTCTACAGAATAAGTAAGGGCCAGTGTGGCAGAGTGAGGAGGGTATCGGTGAGATATGAAGTCATGCAGGCCAGCAGGGTCCAGAGCAGGCTGTCTTGTTAAGGTTTTAAAATTTTATTGTAAGTGCAGTTAGGAGCCGTAAAGGATTTTAAGCAAAAGAGAGTATATATATTCAGCAATTATCTTTCTATTTGTAATTTATGATAGTATTGTAATAATCAGATATGGATGTGGCATTTTTGATCAGATGCTTTTTCACTGTTTATCACTGATAATAACTTTCCTGATATTAAACCATATTGTTTTTTCTTATTTATAAGTAGGATTGGCCCATAGCTTTCTTTTTGTATGTGCCAGTCTTTTTACTCTTTATTATGACATCTGTGTTAACTTCCATTTTAAACTTGTATTCACTTTATTGTTAACTTCTAATTTGAAACGTACCCATCCCCTTAAATATACATTTTTAAAGATATTCATGGATTTTTTCCAAATAAAATTAGCTTTTTACTGTATTGCAATCTATTAATTATAAACAAAAAAATTTATTATGGAAATTCAAGCAACACAGAAAAATGTAAAAAAAAAAAAAAAGAAAGAAAAAGTAAAAATCACCCCAGATTCCATTAGCATTTTGGTGAAATTCTTTCAGTTTTTTCATTAAATCATTTTTATTCACTCAACAATGCACTGGAGAACATTGTCTAAATCAATATTTTCATCATTTTTAACGGTTGTATACTATTTCATTTTATGATAATACCACACATACTTCTATCAATATTCTGATGATGGATATGTAGATTTTTTCCCCCATTTTCTGTTACAGAAATATGGTGAATATTTTTGTACATACATGTTTGGATATATTTTTATAGCCAAAGGGATGCATGCTTTCCATTTTCATACATATTGCCAGAGTGTCCTCCAAAAAGATAGTTTCAGCTCCCACTCCCCAAAGTAATGTCATGGAAACTGTCAGCCTCCTTCATCATTGCCAATCTCACTTGTGAAACACGTTTTAATTTTTCCAGCTTTCATTACAAGTAAGTCAAGCTGAAGAGAAAGAAGTTTTTTAATTAACTCAATACCTCAAGGAAATAGCAAAGTGGACTTTTTAAGGCTAAGTCACAAGTATTGAGAAAGGTATCTCTTGAAGAAGCAAGCACAATAGTCTTAAATTAGACTGGCAGCTATTGAAGATACTTGAGATCCAGGAACTTGATGCTTTTATGCTAGAAATCACTGTGGTCATGCTGAACATGGAAGCAAATACCAGACTGCTTATACCTGGTCTTCCAGTGTTCTGTAAATTGAATTTTGTATTTCCTGAAGGTCATAGAAATCTGCTATAAAGTACATTTTCACACACACACACACACACACACACACACGGAGTTACTCTTGAAAAAGATTTTCTCCACATTACTGGGTATTTTCCACACACACCAAAAAGGAGAAAAATGTACACTCAGCAGTGTCATTTTGTGATTCTGGAAACAAACAAACAAAAGAACATGCTTTTGATTAAGTACTTTTTAGTTCTAGAAATTTATCTTAAGACTATAGCCAGAAAAAATGTTAAAAAAAAGTGTATGTATGTGTATCAGAGCCTTGTTAGTAATAGGAAAAATGTAGAAACAACATAAACATTCAACAGTAGATATTTTGCTTAAAAAAATTACAGAATAGGGGTGCCTCGGTAGCTCAGTCAGGTTAAGTGCCCGACTTCAGCTCAGGTCATGATCTCGTGATCCCTGTGTTTGAGCCCCGCATCAGTCTCTGTGCCGACAGCTCAGAGCCTGGAGCCTGCTTCAGATTCTGTGTCTTCCTCTCTCTCTGCCCCTCCCCTGCTCATGCTCTGTCTCTCTCACTCTCAAAAGTGAACAAATGTTAAAAAAAACAATACAGAATAGGCAAATCCGTAGAGACAGAAAGTAGACGAGTGGTTGCCAGGGGTGGTGGGAAGGGTGAAATGGGAGTGACTGTTAATGGGTACTGGGCTTCTTAGGGGAGTCACGAAAATGTTCTAAAATTAGGTTGTGGTGATAGTTGCACAATTCTGTGACTGTATTAAAACCATTGAGCTGTATACTTTAAATGGGTTAATTTTAATAGTATTGACTTACATCTCAATAAAGCTGTTCTAAAAAATTATGTAATCCATTAAATATATCCATGATTATGGGCATCCAAAGTGATTAAAAAAAACTTTCTCATTTATATATGCAAAGATTTTTGCAATAACAGCTAAATTAAAATTTCAGCTTCCTCTTACACAATAAAATAGAAAACGTGCAGGTTAATCTGTCTCGAGCTAGTGATGTGTACCCCGTGTTGTGATGATGAGAAGGAGGAACAGGGAAATACACCCTCCACAACCAGCTGGGTGCCTGGATTCAGGGCTCTCTCAGGCTCCCGACTGATAGGAGTGAGGTCGGAGGCAGGTAACAGGGCTGGACACTCAAGGGACATTGGCCCATCTGCTTTCTAGTCCTCAAGGCAAGTGTCCCCCACACCTTCGTGTGCATCAGAATCACCTGTGATGCAGATTTTTAAAAGAGGTTCAGGTCCTTGAGATGAGTCGGTGTCTCTGTGCTGAGAACCAAGTCCTTTTTAGCCATCACCTGGTGGTTCTGATTGTACAGAAATGCTGTTCTGAATCTGTACGACTCAGCAGGTTGAACACTTGTGTGGTCAGGTGGCCTTAGAGGCACAAACCCCTCTGCAGGTCTGCTCAGCAGGAGGGCAGAAGCTGTAGGCACAGTTCAGAAAAGGGCTCCAAACACGGTGTTGGAAAACTGGCCTTTCTCACCTCTTCTGTTGCTCCCTAGCTGCAGCAGCTTGAGGAGGCCATGCAACGTCCCCAAGCCTCTCCGTCCCACCCGTGAAGCCTCCTTGCAGGCTTGGGAACTACATGCAACAGAGCACTGAAAAGATTGGAGGGATTGCTAATTACCTTTAAATACTAAAAGTTAGATTATATGAAGAATTTTCAAAGTATGTGAGTGTGTTTGTGTGACTGAGAAAGTGGAGAGGAGAAAAGATAATGAAAGGAAGAGAGAGAGAGAGAGAGAGAGAGAGAGAGAGAGAGGCTATGATGTCCAAACCTTACCCACAGCTCTGTGCTGGTCTTAGAGCTCACTGGTTCTGTTGCCTCCACTTTTCTCCTCCATTCAATGAAAATTCACAGTCAGAACATGAAGCATCTTAAGTAAGACTGTGGGATTCAGGGCTGGAGGGTACAGGTGAAAAGTAGAGGAGCTGGTACCTGGATCTTTGGTCCCCTAATAGAGGAGACCAACTGTAAGTCTGTGGGCACCCCAGCAAGGCTGGGGGACCCAAGAGCTGGCGCCTGAGTCTCAAGTTCAGGAAGGAAGGCGCTCAGGTGCCTGAGTCTCAACTGAGTCAGGACTATGTCAGGCCTATTTGTTAGTTTTGGGGCAGCCTCAGGGAAGCAATCCCAAGGCAGCTCCTTCTGACAAACATGGGTAATCACTCCAATGAACAAGGCTATTGGGAAATGGGTTTTATTTACAAGAAGTAAACCAGATTCTCCTTCTCTCTTCTTTCACTTTGTTGCCTCCCCCACCAGCCCACTCCCCCTCTTTCCTATTTTTGATGGATAGGATGATTTTAGAACTCCCAAACCATAGATCCTTTCAGCCCATTCTCTCTCTCTCTCTCTCTCTCTCTCTCTCTCTGTTTAATTTTTTAACGTTTACTTATTTTTGAGAGAGAGACAGCACGAGTGAGAGAGGGGCAGAGAGAGACAGAGACAACAGAATCTGAAGCAGGCTCCAGGCTCCAAACTATCGGCATAGAGCTGGATGGGGCACTCGAGCTCACGAAGCATATCATGACCTGAGCCCAAGTCGGATGTTTCACCGACTGAGCCACCCAGGTGCCCCAGCCCGTTGTCTCTCTTACCAAACTCCTAGCACCACTGATTCAGTGATGAAAGGATTCTAGATTCAAACAAGCCCATCTACCCCCCTCCACACCATCTAAATAGAGGAACTGGAAGCTTTGCGCACTGGCAGTATCGTAGCCAATGAGGTTTATCCGAGGCGCGATTATTGCTAATTGAAAACTAAATAGAGGAACTGGATTTTTAGCATCCCTGTCTAAAGAACATTTTGTCTTGTCTTCGTATCTCCCTTTGATGGGGAGCTCACTACCTTAAAACCAATTTCAAGGAAAATGCTTCCAGCTTCATGGTTGGAAGTCTCATAGACTTCCATGCGCAGTCCCCATCTAGGACAGAGTAATGCCACAGACACACTGCTAGGGGACAATGATCTCAGGTTGCTCCTGGCTCCACTACTAGTTGGGCTGTGATTCATTTATTGACTTGTTCTAGGCCTCAGTTTCCCCCCCTTGAAATCTAACAATAACAAGCCCTCCACTGGTCAAATGATGAGGTGGTCAGAGCTGCGTTGGTGCCACCACCCAGCGACCCCATGGGGGCAGTGTGGAGAGTTGGGCTCTTGCTGCTGCTGAAGTCCTTGCACTCAGTCTTCACAAGCCAAATCCCCTTTTAGGAGCAGCCCAGACAACCAACACCCCTCATCAAAAAACAACCTCAGTTATGGGGGTCTCCCCTCCCTCCTTCTTATTGTATTCATGTATATTTACTGATGGCAGGCATTGGGCTAGGTGCTGGGGAAACCAAGAATGAGATGGACATGATTGCCTCCCTTCATGGAGCTTACAGACCGGTACAGAAGAGATCTTCTAAAAGCAAACAGACAAGGAAAAAACTAATCACGACAATGAGTGTCCCCAGGAAACCATAATCTGAGACAGAGAATAACTGGAGGAGGAGTGGCCACTTTCGTAGATTGGTTGGTCAGGGAAAGTGTGTCTGAGAGACGTTCAAGCTGCCACCGGAGGGCCAAGAGGGTGCCAGCTCCTCTGAGAGTCGGGGAAGGAGCCTTCCAGAGAGAGGGACCAGGATCTTCAAAACCACAGACGTGTGTTTGAGGGCTGAAAGAATGTCAGTGCTAGTGGTTTGTTAGCAAGGCTGTGAGTGGAACAGGTTGAGATGGAGAGGTGTGTAAGGGCAGATCAAGCCAGAAAGTCATCCTGGTTTTCATGCCATAACTTCAACGAGAAGCCACTGAAGCATTTTCAGCTGGGGGAGCGGGATGGTTTGGTTTAGGTTGAATGGACGACTCTGGTTGCTGCAAGGAGACTGGGCTGGAGGCAGACAGGAACAGAAGCAGAGAGAGCAGCGGCCCAGCAAGTAGGGAAGGTGGCCTGAGCTAGGATGGGAGCAGGAGAGATAGGAAAAGAGATGATCTAGCTATGTTTGGAGATGAAATCGTGAAGCCTCAAGAGGGGACTGGATCTTAGAGGTACAAGAAAGGTTAAAATCAAGGATGATCCTTTATTTCTGACTTGGGGGACCTGGGGAGGGAGCATAATGAATTAATATAGAGAAGAGTTTGAGTTTCTGAGAGGTGAGCAGGGTAGATGGCAAGAAGGTATTAAGGTATAAAACCTCTTAGGTGGTGGCACACATTTGGAAGACATTAGCATATAAAAGATACCTAGAAGGGGCACCTAGGTGGCTCAGTCCGTTGAAGGTCTGACCCTTGATTTCAGCCCAGGTCATGATCCCAGGGTCATGGGATCAAGCCCCACATCAGGCTCTGTGCTGAGTGTGGAGCCTGCTTCAGATTCTCTCTCTCCCTCTGCCCCTCTCCCCAGTTCTTATGCTCTCTCCCTCTCTCTCTCTCTCTCTCTCTCAAATGAAAAGAAAAGATGATTAGAGCCATGGAGACATATAATTTGACCCTATAATTCCATGGCTAGGGATACATGTCCTGATAAATCATTCAAAATGGAATCAGCTTATAAACAAAGATATCCATCACAATACTGTTTATAACTTTAAAAATAAAAGAGCTTCGGGGCGCCTGGGTGGCGCAGTCGGTTAAGCGTCCGACTTCGGCCAGGTCACGATCTCGCGGTCCGTGAGTTCGAGCCCCGCGTCAGGCTCTGGGCTGATGGCTCAGAGCCTGGAGCCTGTTTCCGATTCTGTGTCTCCCTCTCTCTCTGCCCCTCCCCCGTTCATGCTCTGTCTCTCTCTGTCTCAAAAATAAATAAAAAAAAAACGTTGAAAAAAAAATTTAAAAAAAAAATAAATAAAAATAAAAGAGCTTAAATGCCCATCAACTAGGAAATGCTTAAGCATATGATGGTACTTATGACAGGTGAAATATTAGGCAACACATTTATGAGCATGAAATTTCTTATGTGATAAGACAACAAGAAGGAACACTTTCTATATGTACACAAAAATATTAAAAGTAAATATACCAATATGTGGCATGCAGTTGTCTCTGGGTGATGGGATTAGAGGTGATATTTACTTATGCTTGTTTCCCAATGGACCAAGATCTAGGGTATCTCTGGGTGAGAATCACTCATTCCTCTCAAGGTCTGCAGGCCCCAGCCCAAGATTTGGGGCCTAGAAGACATTGCTAGTGTTTGCCTATTGGGAGGTTATTTGGTTAAGGTTCCATTCAGCAACATTTGGCTTCCTCCATACTCCTCAGCTCAGATGCTAATCACTGAGAAACTACTACAGTCCATGGATGCTTGCCCAATACATTTGGGATTGGGAGTTTCTTGAACAGTATCCGGAGGAGTCTCTGAAGTCCCTCAGAGCAGCATGACATTGGATAAAACTGACATACAGTCCTCCAGAAACATGATTGCTAGTCACCAGGACTTTAAGTCTCTCAAAGCTACACAGAGACACAAAGAAGCAACCTTAACTAATTCTTTGAACATGAGTTGACAAATACATCTGGACAGTATGCCATACGCTTTCATGAGCACTTAAAGGAAAATATCAAGGCCCTTGTCCTCAGTCAAGTATTCAGGCACTCACTTTTTATCTGCAGACATTTGCTGATACCTAATGGGTGTCGATCCCTGCCCTGGGTGATGAGGTCACAGAGCTACACCACATATGGGAGAAGTTGGTTTCCAGGTCTCCTGGGACCAGGACATAAACTTGTGCAAAGACAAGATATCTCAGCCTGGATTCTCTTGGAACCCAGAGACAGGGCTGGCTCCATGGAACCCCCCAGGGAACTGAGGAATTAGGCTGCGAAGTGGCATCAGGGGAATCGCACCAGAACCAGTCATCAGACTGCCTCAAGGCTCCATCTGCTTCCTCACTAATGAGGCTCCAGAGAATTTCTGCTTCTTTTGGCTTTCAGGTTCTGACTAAGATGCTGAAATCGCTCACTAGGGAAAGTCTCTGCAACCCAATGAAGCCACAGAGTAAGTAAAAGTTTAGATTATTATTTTTTTTTTAATTTTTTTTCAACGTTTATTTATTTTTGGGACAGAGAGAGACAGAGCATGAACGGGGGAGGGGCAGAGAGAGAGGGAGACACAGAATCGGAAACAGGCTCCAGGCTCTGAGCCATCAGCCCAGAGCCTGACGCGGGGCTCGAACTCACGGACCGCGAGATCGTGACCTGGCCGAAGTCGGACGCTTAACCGACTGCGCCACCCAGGCGCCCCAGTTTAGATTATTTTTAACGTCTCTCTGAGAACCTGGTCCTGGAGGCCCTCAGAACAAGTTATTACTCTCTGAAGCAAAGTGGGGCACAATCTTTGACCTTTCCCCATCCCAAACAGGGATCTCCAAGAGAGGGAAAATAGTGGTGGGGAAAGTGGTGGTTGCTGCTGTCTCGATTTCTGTTTTCTTTGGGTGTAGAATTGAGTAAATTATAGACCCCGATTCAAGGCACATCACCTCCATTCCTTGCAAAGCATGTCTCTGGCTTCATTGTCTTTTATAAGCTCCAATCTCCACTCACTTCTTTTTCCCCTATATAGGCAGCCACTTCGATATACACATGTATCCCCGAAGAATACATCTGTTTGTATGCCGTGTGTTTTATATACACAAAGAGTATTATGTTGTAGATCCCATCATGTTTCTTACTTTTTTGCACTAACACTATTTTTTATGATCCATTCTCCTTGCTCTATGGACACCAACTCCCTGCTTCTCTTACCTCTTTCCAATCCATTCTCTATATACACCAGAGTAATTTTCTTAAAGCTTAAGCTGGTCCCTATCACTTTCCTGCTTAACTCATCTCAAGAACTTCCTATTACTATTAGAAAAAATGTAAAACAGCCTATAAGTCCTGCCTGGCCTCACTCCTACACGTATCTACAAGCCCAACCACTATCCTTCTCTTTCTATTGTTCCCAAAACTTCAGCGGTACTGACTTTCTCTCAGTTCTTTGAATTTACAGAGCTATTTCATCTCAGAGCTTTTGTCTTTGTTTTCCCTCTGCCTGGAACTCTTTCCTCAACTCCTTGAATGGCTTTCTCTTTCTCAGCCTTTGAGCTTCAGCTCAACTGCATAAATTGATACAACCATTTTGGAGAGTCTTTGGCAAAACATTATTATTACCTTGGGTCAGGTTCCCTGGCTTACGGGAATTGTGAGAGTGGTCTATCGAAGGAGTGCCCTCAGAAGAAGATGGGGGTAAGTAGGGACTCAGTACTTTAGTTTCAGCCTGGTCTTCAGAGGAACTCAAGAACATAAATTGCATCCAATGAATCAAATCCATCCAGAGGTAAGGAGCTAGCTTTGTCTACCCAGTGTCAGCCAGTCCTTGGCCACTGGCTCCCCTCTACTTCCCAGGGCAGTAAAAGGCGGGGGGAGGGTGGTGCTTAACTTCTCCCACCAGAGAAAGGGCAGTCATAAGTCATTAGCAGCCAACATTCACAGCAGCTGGTAGGCAGGGATGAACCAACCAGTGAAAAGCACCAACAGCATGCACTAGTAGGATTTAAGGTGCACCTCGCCCTCCTTCCAGCAATTCATACTTATCAATATACTCTAGAGAACTTTCATTCACGTACCCAAAGAGAAATGTCCAAGAAAGTTCATTTCAGCATTGTTTACAATGGTGAAAGCTAGAAATAACCGAAATATCCTTCAACAGGAGGATAGGTAGACAAATAGTAGCATAAACCTATTACGGCAGGAAAAATAATGAACTTGAGTATGTGGATCAACATGGACAAATCTCAAGGACATAATCTGAGTGAAAATAGCAAGTTTCAGAATACATACTGGATGATACCATTGAAATAAAATTTTTAAACATGAAAAACAATGCTACTCCTTTTGTGGGTACACAACTTTCAAGTAAAATTATAAAAACATGCATAAGAATGACAAATACAAAGTTAAAGATAGTGATTACCTCCGGAGAAGGAAAAACTAACATGGGATTAGGAGTTCAAAAGTTCTCTCAACTGTAATTCTAATGTTTTATTTAAACACACACACACACACACACACACGCACACACACAAGGGCACCTGGGTGGCTCAGTCAGTTCAGCCTCCAACTTTTTTTTTTTTTAATATAGTTTATTGTCAAATTGGCTAACATACAGTGTGCCAAGTGTGCTCTTGGTTTTTGGGGGTAGATTCCCATGGTTCATCGCAACAACCTCTTTGACCTCAGTCACAGCAATTTCTTGCTTAACACATCTTCAAAGGCAAGGGAATTAAAAGCAAAAATGAACTATTGGGACTTCATCATGATAAAAAGCTTATGCACTACAAAGAAACAATCAACAAAACTAAAAGGCAACCAATGGAATGGGAAAAGATATTTGCAAATGATATATCAGATAAAGGGCTACAAGCATCCAACCAACTCTTGATTTCAGTTCTGGTCATGATCTCACGGTTTGTGAGTTTGGGCTCCGCATTGGGCTCTGCACTGACAGTGCAGATTGGGATTCTCTCCTCCACCCTCTGACAATAAATAAATAAACCTTAAAACTAACTAACTAAATAAATACACACACACATACACACACACACACAAATACACACAAAATGACATTTTAAGATTACTAAGCTGAATAGTAGATACACGATTATTTTTATTCTATCTACCAGCCCATGTATTTGTAATCTCACTTTAAAAAATTATAGAGGGGCGCCTGGGTGGCGCAGTCGGTTAAGCGTCCGACTTCAGCCAGGTCACGATCTCGCGGTCCGTGAGTTTGAGCCCCGCGTCAGGCTCTGGGCTGATGGCTCAGAGCCTGGAGCCTGTTTCCGATTCTGTGTCTCCCTCTCTCTCTGCCCCTCCCCCGTTCATGCTCTGTCTCTCTCTGTCCCAAAAATAAATAAACGTTGAAAAAAAAATTTAAAAAAATAAATAAATAAAAATAAAAAATTATAGAGAACATCTATTCATGTGGCTCTATGTATACCTAGAGTGATACTTCTTTTACCTAGTAGTCCACTGTATGCATCCACCAGATTTTATTTATCCATTTGCCAAAGTGGTGAACACCTAACTCCACACTGCTATAAATAACACTGTGATGAATAGCCTTGTGTATGTTTCTCTATAGACTCTAAGACATATTCTCTTAAGCATACACCCGGGAATGAGGCTACTAGGTAATAGGAGATAGACAGATGATAATGACAGATAGATCGATAGATTCATGGATGGATGGATATGTGTATATATACACTATATATATATATAATGTATATCCTAGTAGAGATAATCAGGAGAGAAATCTATAGGTACTTAGCAGAATTTTATATATATTTCATATATATACATTTAATTTTAATTTTGCTCTATATAGTTAATTTTAGTTTTGAAAAAGTATGTTTATATCGAAATACATAAAAATACATCTATAAATATATATAATTTTAATTTTGCTAGACATATTTAATTTTAATTTTGTCAAGGACTGATAGATTGCTCTTTTGATTGTCTCTACTAGTTTACCTTCCCATCATAGTACATGCCGTTTCTACTTTTCTCATATTCTCACCCACTTAGTATCATCAGACTCTAGTTTGACAGTCCAATTGGTGTAAAGATCATCCCATTACTTTCTGATTTACCAGTGAGGTTTAACATTTCTTCATATTTTGTTAACAATTTGGGTTACTCTTTATGAAATTTCCTTCTTATATACTTTACCCATCTTTGTTCTAGATTTTATTTCTATCTTCCTTTGGCAGAAGCTTCTTATAAATTCTAGGTATTACTCCTTTGTTGGTTTTCTGTTTTTTCAAGTTTATTTATTTATTTTGAGGGAGACAGAGACAGTGCAAGGGAGGGAGGGACAGAAAGAGAGGAGACAGAGAATCCCAAGCAGGTTCCATGCCATTAGCATGGAGCCCTACATGGGGCTCAAACTCCTGAAACCATGAGATCATGACCTGAACTGAAAGCAAGAGTTGGATGCTTAACCAACTGAGCCACCCAGATGCCTCTCCTTTGCTGGTTTTAAAATAAAGCTTCAGGACACCTGGGTGGCTCAGTCGGTTAAGCATCTGACTTCCACTCAGGTCATAATCTTGCAGGTTTGTGAGTTCGAGCCCCGCAAGGGGCTCTGTGCTGACAGCTCAGAGCCTGGAACCTGCTTTGGAATCTGTGTCTCCCCCTCTCTCTGCCCCTCCTCCGCTCACATTCTGTCTCTCTCTGTCTTTCAAAAATAAACGTTACAATAAGATAAAATTAAGCTTCTATGAACATTTGTGTCCAGGTTTTTTAATAAACATAAGTTTTTCTCTCTCTGGGATAAATTCCAGGGAATGCAATTGTTGGGTTGTATAGTACCTGCATGTTAGTTTCATAAGAAACTGCCAAACTACTGTGTAGACTGGCGGTAACATTTTACATCCCCACCAGCAAAGTATGAGTGGTGCAGTTTCTCTAGATCCTCACCAGCATTTGATGTTGTCACTGTTTATTTTAGCTATTCTGACAAATGTGGTTCAATCAGCCTTTCCCCAATGGTGCTGAACATCTTTCCATGTGCTTATTTGCCATCTGTGTATCCCCCGTGAAACGTTTGTTCATACCTTTTGCTTATTTCCTGATTGTATTTTTTTAACTGTTGTATTTTGAAACATCTTTATACATTCTAGACACTAGTCCTTTGTCCCTTTTACCGTTTTGAACAAAGTGTAAAAACCTCACTCCCTTGAAGGAATCCACTAAATAAAAGCTGTGATTGCCTTCTGACATTTTGTGCTCCTTATACAGTAGGCCCACAGGAAAAGATGGGTGTCACTTTCCTAACTAGGACTATTGACAATGATTAGCAGGAAGATAGGGTTGCCACTACTTGGGGACAGGAAATAATATGCCTTAAACCTAGGGTACTCACTTGGGTATTTCTTAGTGCTTCCATGTACAGTAATAAATGTTAATGAACAATTTCAGTCACCTGCTACAAAAAGATAAGAGTAAGAACTCACACCCTTCAGGCATGAAGGTCTTATATATTCTACCAGTGGAGAGTAGAGATAACAAACTTTATTTATAACCTTGGGACAACCTACAGTAATGGGGACTGTGTCTTGTCTCACTACCCTTTTGCTTAAAACTTTCCAGCTCATAACTGGCCATCACCTTGAAGGCTATTCTGAATTATGGGTTGTATACCTACCCTAGTTGGGAATAAGTGAAACTCAATGGATTTTAACAAGAGCAAATGGAGTCCCTTTATTATAGAATATAAATATTTATTTATTTAGAGTCATAAACTCTTTGCCATCCAATATTGACCTTACTTGCTAATATTCTGATCATTGGCCCACTTTCCATGACCTTGCTAATTGAATTTTAGTGAACTAGAATAACAGGCTGCACGGACTTTTAGAATTAGAAACATTGCAAAAGACATTTCTCCTTGTGAAAAGTGATAAGTAAAATAAATGAGTAAAGAAGCAACTCTTAACATATTAACTTTAAAACACGAAGCAAAATCTTGATTTTCCTTAACAATATCAAAGTCATGAAGGGACTCAGGGAGGGGAGTTGTCATAGACATATGTGGGCATCAGAAGTGAAAAGCCTGAGGTAGAGACTTCTGAGGTGAGGATCTAGAGAAAAGCCTGAGGTAGAGACTTCCCTGGAGGGCATGGAGGACACCTGCAGTATCACCTCGGAGGTCCCTGGCCCAAGGAAAAGAAGACTTTGCCCCTGAGACATCTCGCCAGGGCACACTTCATGTCCTTGTTCCGCAGGCTGTAAATGAAGGGGTTCAGCAGGGGAGTTACCACTGTGTACATGACAGCAGCAGCCGTATCCTCTTCTATGGAGTTGGAGGAAGAGGATGAGGGGCACAGATAAGCCCTGATCACTGTCCCAAAGAAGAGGGCAACAACAGCAAGGTGGGACCCACATGTAGAAAAGGCTTTGTGCCTTCCCTGGGCAGAGGGGACTCTGAGGATGGCTGAAACAATGTGGATATACGAGACCAGGATGAGTATAAAGGGGATTAAAATGACTGCTCCTCCCAAGAAGAGCAGCACAAGCTCATTGACCTGAGTGTCAGAGCAAGACACTTTCATCAGAGGTCCCAGATCACAGAAGAAGTCAGGAATGATCTTCTTAGAGCAAAAGGAAAGCCGAAAGATGAGGAAAGTGTGGGTCATGGCAACAAGACTCGTAAGGACCCAGCAGGCAGTAACCAGGAGGGTGCAGCGCTGGCGGCTCATGACTATCTTATAGTGGAGAGGGTGGCAGATGGCCACGTAGCGGTCATAGGCCATTGTGGCCAGGAGAAAGATGTCCATGTCCCCAAAAGTCAAGAAGAAGTAGAGCTGGACCAAGCATCCCGCATAGGAAATGGACCTGCTCTGGGTCTGGATATTCACCAGGGCCTTGGGCACGGTGGTGGAGGTGAAAAGGATGTCAGCACAGGACAGGCTGGCGAGGAAGAAGTACATGGGTGTGTGAAGACGTGCGTCAGTGCCAATGGCCAGAACAATGAGCAGGTTCCCAGTCACGGTGACCACATACATGCACAGGAACAGCAGGAAGAGGATGCGCTGCTGCTCTGGACGCTCGGAGAGTCCCCACAGGAGGAACTCCAAGATGCTGGTCTGGTTCCCTCCTGCCATGAGCCCAGAAGCTAGAGAAAGAGACCTCCACTGAGACCCACTAAAACTCTCTAAACATACTTTACTCTAGATGATTGATAGGTATGCCATTCTCTGAACCTGAGAGAAGAATGAATGACCGTATCGTATCTGTACTGATCACACATTGTGTGCACTGTATATTTTTATTAAAACTTACTAAATACAATGTGCTAGGAAGTGTGAGAGACACAATTGAAGAGAATTAAAGTAGATTTCTTTCCTGGTTTATTTCTCCACAGTCCGTTCTGTCCCAGATTTCTTTAGTTGTAATTTCTGTTTCTTCAGCTATACTCTCAAGGGCGTCAAGAAGTTTTCATTCATTCACTCATTCATTTATTCATTCATTCCACAGAGACTAAGCACCAGCTCTGGACCTGGTAGAGTGCCAGGCAAATAAGACACTAATAATCCTTACCTATGGAGAATTTTCAATCTAATGGGATAGACATAACTGGCTATGTTGAAATCCTATAAAAAATTTTTAATGTTTTCATTTATTTTTGATAGAGAGAGAGAGAGAGAGAGAGACAGACCACAAGCAGGAAGGGGCAGAGAGAGAGGGAGACACAGAATCAGAAGCAGGTTCCAGACTCTGAGCTGTCAGCACGGAGCCCAATGCGGGGCTTAAACTCATAAACTATGAGATCATGACCTGAGCTGAAGTTGGACACTTAACCAACTGAGCTACCCAGGTACCCCTAAGTCCTATAATATTTTGATTCAGGGTTCTCTACCCATTCAACTGCCCACAAATCACTCTCAGACCCCAGACAATCTGTTCTGATCCTCCATACCCAAAATTTCATATCATCCATTCTTTCAGAAATCAATTTAACAATCAGCTTTTTAATAAAGATATGTACAGGTAACTCTTCTTCAGTTATCTGTGATAACAAAAAAGAAACCATAATCTCCAATCTCCCAAATCTCCAAAACTGGTTGTGTACACACAGACACACACACACACACACACACACACACACACACACACACATTTCTGAGACAAAGCAGACTGAGGCAGAAAAGGAAGGCTTTCTGGGCCATAAATGTAGTTCAGGATCTTAGCAGATGGATGAGGGCAGCCTATCGAGGCAAACTCTTGAACAAAGGCCAGGCAGTAGGAAGCCCTAGACAGGGTCAGAGATGGGGTGGATAGGTTTCGAGTGTGAGGTAGAGGAGGGATTGTAATGTAAGAGAATGTTAGAAAGGGAACTAAGAATCAAATTTGGGAGTGTTTGGAATGGAAAGTAAAGAATCTGGAACTTTATTCTGTATGTTAGAAGGACCACAAAAGCTATTTTGAGCGGGAGGTGCTCTCAGTGCTTGAGTGGGCTCAATACATGAAAATCGCACTTTCCCATGCATGGAACCAACTGAGGGTTAGTCATGGAGTCAGTCAGTCAGATGGAGAAAAAGAATCATCTTTGTTACTGAAAAAGACTAGGTTGGAGAATCCATCTCAGCTGTGTTCACTAAGTGAGTTTTGTAATACTCCTCCAAAATTAAATCTATTTTCCCTTTCACAGGCTTAGCTGGACTATCATGGGCCACTGCACAGGGGAAGAGCCTGCATTAGTAAAACATGAAATGTGGAAGAACAAAACAAAGTGAGTTTTTCCTGAAAGTGATCAGATTCCTAATGAGAACAGAGAAGCTAAGGCCCAAAATTCAGCATTTAGAGAAGTCACTCCAGGTATAAGGAGAGCAGAGGGCCAGGGCTATTAGTCTAGAAAGATACATCCGTCCTCCAACGTAGATCGAGACCATGGAGGAAGGGAAGGGGGGGAAAAGTTAGAGAGGGAGGGAGCCAAACCATAAGAGACTCTTAAAAACTGAGAATAAACTGAGGGTTGATGGGGGGGTGGGAGGGAGGGGAAAGTGGGTAATGGGCATTGGGGAGAGCACCTGTTGAGATGAGCACTGGGTGTTGTATGGAAACCAATTTGACAATAAATTTCATATTAAACAAAATAAATACATAAAATAAAAAGTTAAAAACATAATAAAAATAAAAAGTAAATAAGAAGAGGGGCACCTGGCTGGCTCAGTTGGTAGAGCATATGACTTTTTATCTTGGGGTCATGAGTTCAAACCCCAATTGGGGGTAGAGTTTACTCAAAAAAAAATTTATCCTTAAAAACACTTTAAAAAAAGAACAGAGAACACTAAACAAATTAATAAGATATGTGTGTGAATGTATGTATATGAATTTTAAGTATAAATATATATGTATGTATATGTAAATGTGTATATATAACATGTATCACTGTGTTCCAGTAATAAATACACTTTACTTTCAAGTTCCTAAAGAGCATCTAAAAAATAGACAATACACAAGGCCATAGAGAAAACTTCAAAAAATTCCACAAAGCAGTAATAACTCAATTCTCTGACAAAATTGCAACAACAGTAGACATTATTAACAAAGTCAAAAAACAAAAATAGCCATTCAACCTGGAAAAAAGTTTCAAATACCTCTATTAACTCTCAAGTCCAAAAGAGAAATAAAAACCTAAATTTCAGAGTTTTAGAAAACAATAATAGCAATGCTGTGTATCAGAGTCTATGCAATATAATCAAAGTAATCAAAGGAAAATTCATTGCCTTAAACACTTATGTGAGTAAGAGTAAATAATACATGAATTAGACACCTGACACAAAATGAACAACAAAAATAAACTGTATGTGGACAATATTAAAGCAAACGTGGAGTTTAAAATCAGAAAACAAATAAAGTAAAACCAACACAGAACAACAACAAAACAGTTTTTTGGTCTTTTTCAACAAGTGGTGCTGGGACAACTGGGTATCCATTTGCAAAAGAATGAATTGGGACCCCCTACCTTAGATCAGACAGAAGTAACTCAAAATGGATCGAAGACCTAGCTGTAAGAGTTAAAAATATAACAATCTTAGAAGAAAATATAGACATAAATCTTCATGACTTTGGATTAGGCAATAGTGTCTTAGATATGACACCAAAGCACACTCAAAAAAAAAAAAAAAAAACAACCCAAAACTGCATCTCGTCAGAACTTAAAACATTTGTACTTCAAAGGACACCATCAAGAATGTGAAAAGAGATGTGGGAAAGAAGATGGCAGCGTAGGAAGATGCTGGCTTCACCGCGTCCTGCTGACCACTTAGATTCCACCCACATCTGCTTAAATAACCCAGAAAGCCGCCAGAAGACTAGCAGAATGGACTCTCGAGCCAAGCGTAGACAACAGGCCCATGGAAGAGGGGCCCCTCCCAAAGCGGAGCCCCCCCTCCCCCCGCCAAGGCAAAGCGAGCTGAGTCTGCCCCTCTCACCCCTGTGCACCTTGCTGATCCACCCCGGCTCATACGCCAGATCCCATCAAAGCAGCACCACAAGCCTGGCAGTGTGCAAGTAGCCCAGACAGGGGCCACACCAGTCCACAGTGAGTCCTGCCCCTGGGAGAGGGGAAGATAAGGTACACACCAGTCTGACTGTGGCCCTAGCAGTGGTCTGGGGACAGATATCAGGTCTGACTGTGGCCCCACCCACCAATACAAGTTACTCCAGACAGCACAGGGGAAGAGCCCTGCAGTCCTGCGCCACTCCAGGGACTATCCAAAATGACGAAACGGAAGAATTCTCCTCAAAAGAAACTCCAGGAAGTAGTGACAGCTAATGAACTGATCAAAAACGATTTAAGCAATGTAAAAGAAAATGAATTTAAAATAATAGTCATAAAATTAATCGCTGGGCTTGAAAAAAGTATAGAGGACAGCAGAGAATGTATTAGTACAGAGATCAAGGGACTAAGAAACAGTCAGGAGGAACTAAAAAATGCTATAAATGGGCTGCAAAATAAAATGGAGGCGACCACAGCTCGGATTGAAGAGGCAGAGGAGAGAATAGGTGAATTAGAAGATAAAAGTATGGAAAAAGAGGAAGCTGAGAAAAAGAGAGTTAAAAAAATCCAGGAGTATGAGGGGAGAATTAGAGAACTAAGTGACACAATTAAACGTAATGATATATGCATAATTGGGATTCCAGAGGAGGAAGAGAGAGGGAAAGGTGCTGAAGGTGTACTTGAAGAAATCATTGCTGAGAACTTCCCTGATCTGGGGAAGGAAAAAAACATTGAAATCCAAGAGGCACAGAGAACTCCCTTCAGACGTAACTTGAATTGATCTTCTGCACGACCTATCATAATGAAACTGGCAAAATACAAGGATAAAGAGAAAATTCTGAAAGCAGCTAGGGACAAACATGCTCTAACATATAAAGGAGACCGATAAGACTAGTGACGGATCTATCTACTGAAACTTGGCAGGCCAGAAAGGAATGGCAGGAAATCTTCAATGTGATGCACAGAAAAAATATGCAGCCGAGAATCCTTTATCCAGCAAGTCTGTCATTTAGAATAGAAGGAGAGATAAAGGTTTTCCCAAACAAACAAAAACTGAAGGAATTTGTCACCACTAAATCAGCCCTACAAGAGATCCTAAGGGGGATCCTGTGAGACAAAGTACCAGAGACATCACTATAAGCATGAAACCTACAGACATCACAATGACTCTAAACCCATATCTTTCTATAATAACACTGAATGTAAATGGACTAAATGCTCCAACCAAAAGACATAGGGTATCAGAATGGATAAAAAAAAAAACAAGACCCATCTATTTGCTGTCTACAAGAGACTCATTATAGACCTGAGGACACCTTCAGATTGAAAGTGAGGGGATGGAGAACTATCATGCTACTGGAAGTCAAAAGAATGTGAAAAGACAACCCATAAAGTGGGAGAAAATTTTGCGAATCATATATCGGATAAGAGATTTTCATCTGGAATATAAAAAGAAAAATCACAGCTCAGAAAGACAACTACTATGATTTTAAAGTGAGCAAAGGATCTGTGTAGACATTTCCCCAAAGAAGACAGTCAATAAGAACATAAAAAATGTTCCATGTCATTAGCCATCAGGGAAACACACATCAAAACCACAATGAGACACCACTTCACTCTCCTCTAGAATGGCTAGAATCAGTAAATCAGATAAGAAGTGTTGTGGAGGGTCGGGAAAACTTGGAACCCTTATACATGGCTAGTGTGGATGTAAAATGTTTCAGTGTCTTTGGGAAACAGTCTACAAAAGGCTTCTCAAAAGGCTAACCATAGAATTACTCATATGACCCAGCAATTCCACTCCTAAGTATACCCAAGGGAAATAAAAACATACATCCACACGAAAACTTGTACACAGATGTTCGTAGCAGCATCATTCATAACAGAAAAACTGAGAATGACCCAGATGTCCATCAACTGGTGAATGGATAAATAAAATATAGCATATCCATAAAATGAAATAGTATTTTGTATTAAAAAGAAATGAAGTACTTCTACATGCTACAACATGGGTGTACCTTGAAAACATTACACTAAGTGAAAGAAGCCAGACACAGGACAACATATTGTATAATTCAGTTTCGATAGAATTTCCCAAACAGGCAAATGTAGAGAGACAGCAAGTAGATTGGTGACTGCCTAAGGCTTGGAGGGATGGATACGTGGGGGTGATAGCTAAGAAGTGTAGGGTTTTTTCTGGGGGTGATGAAAATGTTGTAAACTTATTATGGTGATTGTTGTACAATTCAGTGAATACAGAATATGATAAAAGCCATTGAACTGCACACTTTGCATGTATTGGATGGTATGTGAATTGTATATACTGGAAAAAATCAATCTAAGAGATAAGTCACTTGTTAACCCAATCAAGCAACAATAAAAGGGGAGGAGTAGGGAGAGAAACACACAAATAAACTAAATAAGAAATGACAAGGGGGATATAAACTGAAAAAGAAATTATTTAAAATCACAAGACTATTTAGCTAGAGTCCATGCAAATCAATTTGTAATTCTAGATGAAATGAAAAATCCTTGGAGACTACGATGTACCAAAATTATGAGATCAAGCCCCACATGGGGCTCTGCACTAACAAAGAGATTTTTTTATAGCACAGTACTATAAATGTGTTTTCCTTATGATCTTCTTAATAACATTTTCTTTTCTCGAGCTTACCTTACTGTAAGAATTCAGCACATAATACATATAACATAACAAAATATGTATTAATTGAATGTTTATGTTATGAGTAAGGCTTCTGGTCAACAGTAGGCTGTTAATAGTTAAGTTTGGGGAGAGTCTAAAGTTAGGGACAGATTTTCATATTGGGCGGTTCAGCACCCCAACCCTGACATTGTTCAAGGATCAAACGTAATCCTCCTTCAGGGACGGTGGAAAACAACCAACAAAAATACAATATAGCCTACCTGTCAAAGAGCCGCTCCCTAAAGAAGTGTCAGGATCACCGAGTTGAACAGGAGATCCCACAAACTTTAAAAGATAGACAATTTCCTTTCCTTTCCTTTTTTTTTTTTTTTTAATTTATGTATTATTTTGAGAGAGGGAGAGGGAGACAGAGAGAACAGAACCGAGAGAGAAAGAGAGAGAGAATCCCAAGCAGGCTCTGTGCTGACAGCATAGAGCTCAATCTTAGAACCTTGAGATCATGATCTGAGGCAAAATCAAGAATCAGGTGCTTAATTGACTGAGCCACCCAGGTGCCCTGGCAATCTCCTTTTCTAGTCGGAATATAGAAAGAGAAGACAAACTTCCAAAATCTTATCATAAAGCAGGGATAATGCTGATTTTAAAATCTGATAAGTATTGTACAAAAAAAGATTTCTGGAGGACATAAGAAAGTCAACTGAAAAACATTAAGACTAGTGAGAATAGTAACATGTAGAATCGACATAAATGAATCAGTCTATCCATATATAAAAACAATATCCAGTTAGGAGATGTTTTGGAAGAGAATAACCCATTTATAATAGCAAACGAAAAAGGCTAAGTACCTAGGAGAAAAAAAAAACACTTAAAAACAAGTGTTTAAGACCAATATGAGGAACACTTTACAACCCTAAGTAAAGCATTGATTCAGGTAAGAATAAAGAGGATATCAAACGGGGGTAAAGCCATTCAGTGAATGGTTGATGGGGAACTGGATATTTGTATATGTCAAATTAACACCACGCAGATTCTTTCCTGGTCACAAGCGGGGAAAATGTGACTTTACAATGGAGGAATCAGGTCATCATTTCACAATTCCAGTGGTGAATCTTAGTATCGGCCAATCATGACACACAATATAACATGATGTGTTTTAGCCAAAAACATTTAACTTAAATGTTATCAAACTGCTAGAATAACTTCCAGTTACAGAAATACAGGATGTGAGAGGAAGCTGGCTTCAAAAGGAAACACTCACAGAAGTCCTAAAGGTAGGACACCACAGGAATGTCTCTTAAGCTTTTATGTGCATATGAGTCACCAGGGGCACAGAAGTCAATGCAGATTTGCATTTCAGTGGGTCTGGGGGCGGGGAGGGGGTCTGATAATCTGCATTTCTAACAAGCTCCCAGGAATGCCGCTGCCCCTGTCAGTGAACCTGACTTTGAGAAAGAGGAGACTGGAATAATCACTTCAGTCAGTCACTGCTGGGAAAAAATGAATTACTAGAGAGGAAGAATCTATAACAAGATTTATAACAACCAGATGCAATGCAAGGTCCAGGATAAAATTCCTATTTTGACAAACCAACTGAAAAGGACACCTCTGGGGATAAGTGGAGAAATTTAAATATAAACTAGGAGTGGATAATAATAAAGAAATGATTATTAATTGGGTTGGTGTGAAAATGCTATGTAAGGCACATGGAAAAGGTTTTTTTAAAGAGATATACGCTGAATATTTAGGGATGTAATATGATATCTATAATTTACTTTAAAACATTTCAGCAGAAAAATGTGAATTTATAAAATCTACATAAGGTACAAATAATATTAACATGGAGACTCCAGCGGAGATCATCCGGTTTGAAAATACAAACTTGAAATTTTCTCCAAAATTTGAAATGAAAGGAACAGAGATAAAAATAATGGGCAAGGAAATACAGTTAGAAAACCAAATTCCAATGTAAGAATTTAAGAAACCCCCTAAAAAATAAAGCAAAATATGTGAGTCTGATGTAAATCGTATTAAATTGGGAAGAGTCCTGCATTTGAAAATCTAACTGGTTCTCTAAATTCCGCACATAATTATTGAAGGATAAAAGACCCGCAAATTGTCATATCCTGGAATGTTTAAATGTCAAAGATAAACACTTCTGAAACAATTTTAAGTAGTGATCAACATTTAGTGAGAGCTTATTCTCCAGAGCACTTTCCTGAGTGTACTTGTTATTGTCTTGTTTAACCTTTACATCACACTACAAAGGAGAAACTATCAGCACCATTTATAGAGAAGGAGACTGGTGTTTAGAAAAATTAAGTAAAAATAAGTTGTTTAGTTCACCCAGTTTGCAAGTGGTAGAGTCAAGACTCAAACCCAATGCCCTGAAAATCTAAAACCTCAGTTCTTACCTTCGGTTACATCAAGTTGCGCCCCCTCGTCTCCTAGGTAAGCGCAAAGCTTCTTCCTCCCCCTTCAAAGGGGAGGTCTGCCTTCAGGCATTGCCAGTTCCAATGGACAGCAGTCATTCAGTGGACAGATACTACTGAGTGTGAAGCAAACGCCCGGGTGGTGGGAACATCTGAGGAAACAGAAAGATGATATAAAGGAGGCTGGATGAAAGATCTATATGACAGATTTTCTCCATGCTAGCAAAAACAAGCTAGAAGTAGAAACGGGAAAATTTCACAGGGGCAATAGCAAAACTCCTAAGTGCAACAAGAAAGTGTGAGACGTATAGGAAGAAACCTAGAAACTTGGATGGAAGAAGATCAGTCAAGAAACAAAAAAATGGAAAGAAGTACCATGTTCTTAGCTGGGAAGAATTTAATAACATAAAAATTCTAATCCTCCCCAAGTTGAAATCTAAATATAATAGAATTCCAATTTAATTACTGAGTCTCAACATTTACATCTCAGCTCAAAATCTTTCCTCAGAGTCCTTTCTTGACAACTTCCTTTTAAAAAGCCACTCTCACACCCCATTGAGTGCTCTCTCCATCCTGTGGCAGTGCTTATTAATTTCATGGCACTCACTACACGCTGACATTATATTGTTCACATGTTTCCTTTTCCTTGGTCTTTTTTTCTCTCTATGAAATTTCCTTGTTTGGCTTGCTCACAACTGTGTTGCCTCAAAGAGTGGTGGTCATAGGCTAGAAACTCAATATGCACTTGTAACTTGTAATGTGTGTGTGTGTGTGTGTGTGTGTGTGTGTGTGTGACAGAGAGAGACAGAGTATGAGCGAGGGAGGGGCAGAGAGAGAGGGAGACACAGAATCTGAAGCAGGCTCCAGGCTCAGCTGTCAGCACACAGCCCGATGCGGGGCTCGAACTCACGGACCACAAGATCATGACCTGAGCCAAAGTCCGACGCTCAACCGACTGAGCCACCCAGGCGCCCCTGCACTTGTAACCTGTAACAGGGGGTCACATAGGATACCACATGACACATGGAAGAGATATTCAACCTTCCATTAACAAAAGGAGAGAGGGAGGGAAGCAGAGTTACCTTTGAGAAGTTACAGGTCATTGTCATGAAGGACAGATCCTGTCGCTGGGGAGGATCCAGAAAAGCTCAGAGTCTCCGGGGAGGACAGTGTGCAGAGACTGAGCAGGGGAGAGAGCTGTGGGGAAGGGGCTGCACTGTCCCTGCTGCCACATGTCCCGGCAAGCAGCAGACAGGAGCAGAGAGGAGGGGAGGGTCACCCTGAGGAGCGAAGGAGAGCAGGGCCTGGATCCCGGACAGGGCAGGGACAGCAGGATGCAGTCATCTCTGAGAGCCGTGTCCCCTTACCTGGAGAGGGCAGGACCCAGCCCGCTGAGACTCAGAGCACTTCCTGTACATGAGGTGCGCCTGGGTGGCTCCGTTGGTTAAGCCTCTGACTCTTAGTTTCCGCTCAGGTCACGATCTCACAATTTGTGAATTCCAGCCTCGAGCTCTTGGCTTGGGATTCTTTCTCCCTCCCTCTCTCTCTGCTCCTCCCCCATGTGCACTTTCTCGTGCTTGCTTGCTCTCTCTTTCTCAAAATAAATACACTTTTTTTAAAGAGCATTTCCTGTACATGCAAACTGAGCAGAGCAAGTTCCTGCCACTGCCTCCCTGCTGACAAGGGGACAAGGGTGGGGGGAGGACCGTGTTAAAGGCAAGGAACTTAAATTCAGTGAGTTATTCTAGGGGTCCTGACTCAACTTCCTGAATCCCCTCCAGAGACTGGAGATGATGCTAACATCCTATGCTGAGGAGGAAGCTGAGGCTCAAAGAGGCTGAGTGAGAGGTCCCAAGGTTGCACACTAAGTGGCAGAGTCTGGGTGTACTCTTTATCCTGTGACTCTGAATGCCAGGCACTGGTACCCTGTGCTGTGGAGGAGAGAAAGACTGGGCAGAGCTGACACTTGGCCTCAAATAGCTTCCTACTGGCCAACTGGTTGCCCATTCTGATTCAGGGCTCTCCCACTGACAGTCGGACAGATGCTACTCAGGGCTTCCTGAATTCCTCGCATCAGTGCTTGCCTGACCCCAAGCGTCTCCCTGTGACCTGTCCATTCAATGCCACTATTGTTAACCTGACACTGTGCCTACTGTGTCAGCACCAAATATGAATACACAGGCTCCCCTCAACCCCATCCCTAGTCCTCATCTCTGGATATCTTCGATTGTTCTTCCTTCTGCCTGGAACACTGTCTCCACCACCACCTCCCACCCTTGTTCCTTCTCTCAAGTCCTGTGCATCCCTGAGGTCTCAGTACAAACATCCCTAAGATGATTTTTCAAGCTTTCTTCAGCTTGCTGGGTGTTCCGATATTAACCTCCACTGCCCATATTTTAACACTGCTAAAACTTACAACACTTACTTCATTAAATCCAGCCTCTCCGCCAGAATGAAAGCTTCAAGAAGTCAGGGTCACTGTGTGCTGTCTTCATCATGTTCTCCCTTCATTGTGTGATTCCCTAGTGCCTAAGATAATGTCTGGCACCAAAGAGATGTTCAATAAACACAGGATGCCTGGGTGAACGCAGGCATGAACACTGGAAGATGGATCATTCAGTTCTTCCATTTTACCTCCAGAAAACTGAGGCCCACAACAGTGAGAGAAACAAAAAGCTAGTTTCCCTGAATTCATGTGTGGGTGGAGGGAAGGGTTCTATCTGCTGACCTTATATTCAAGAAGTCCAGAACCTTGTATTGTCTGCAACTGGGAGCAATGACTAACTGTAGGCTTGCCTTGACACAAAGGAAGTGATGAGTACTAATTCTCCATTTACACCTAAACCTGAGACCACGTCGGTAGTAAGCAAGGATCAGTCCCGTAGGAAGGAATTCTCAGACAAAACACAGACTCCCTTTTTGATGGTACCCAACTTTCTGAGTCTCCCCATGGGGGCTGGAGCATGAAATCCACAGCCATCCTGAAAGATTCACCCTGGCGTTTTCTGTGTGTGAAAGGAAACACTTGTCCCGCCAGTCCCTCCACCTAGCCTGGGGCTCTAACCCCTCCTGCTGTCCTTGTTTGTGAAGCCTTCCAGGACCCACCAGCCTACAGCCTTCATAGTCTGCTTTCCCCCATCACTGATTTTCTGTGCCCCTCATTTGGTTACTTTCATAAATTTCCTTGTGAATCTCTTGTCTTCTGGTGGAGAAGACTTAACACCATGCTTCCTCCCAAATAGTGCAAATGTCAGGGTTTCATTATACTTTCATTATCAAACACTTAGGTCTTTGTTTTTCTACTTGACTTTGACCCTTTTTTTTTTTTTAATTTTTTTTCAACGTTTATTTATTTTTGGGACAGAGAGAGACACAGCATGAACGGGGGAGGGGCAGAGAGAGAGGGAGACACAGAATCGGAAACAGGCTCCAGGCTCTGAGCCATCAGCCCAGAGCCCGACGTGGGGCTCGAACCCACGGATCGCGAGATCGTGACCTGGCTGAAGTCGGACGCTTAACCGACTGCGCCACCCAGGCGCCCCATTGACTTTGACCCTTTAGAAATGGTGAGGATGCTTTATTTATCCTCATAGTCCTCACTGCACCTAGGACACGCTTGGTCTGTGTTTGCTGTTGCTCATAGGAGCTGTATTGGGGCTTCTCCCACCTCAGCTGTGAATCTTACCTTCCTGCCTGTGTCTGTCTCAGCCTCCATCAGCAATGGCCCACTGCCTCTTCTTCCATCCTCTACATCATTGGAAATTAATATGAAAACTCAGAGGCTGATGCTGTTTGGAGCAGAGAATGTAAGAACATGCTTGTATCCAGATTGCCTGCCTGTGCCACAGCCAGCCTTTCCTACACCCCAGCTGCAGTAAGGCTGCAGGCAAGAGGGTGTTTGATCATGAAACGGGACCTCTGGTGTAACCCTAGGTTCTCAGATCTGGTCTGGAAGGGGACTTGTGTTATTTATTTACTTCCCAGGTAGCCCCAGTATGAGTGCACCAGGGGCCTTGAGGGAGTTTGAAGCTTAGTAATTGCCCCACACCCTTTACATCCCCTCAGGAGCAGTTTCTGGGAAGGGAGAAGGATGTGGTCCAACAGTATGGGGATTTCCTCTTAAAAAAGTTATTACCTGCTTGTCTCTTGGACTGAACTAGAGAGCCACCCTGTCTATCCAAAACATCTCCTGATATATGAAATGACAGTCTTTAACTGATTCACAAAAGGTCTCTGCTAAAATTGGGATATGTTGTATAGAAGGAATCACCCTTTGAGACAGAAGAAAATGTATGAAGCCATGGTCATTATCAGATTTTTTTCCCTCAGTTTCTATGCGAAAGTCACTGTAAACTTGGTGGAGGGATGAGAGAAGAATGAATATCGGAACACGATGTGTTCCTCATGACTGTGAGGACTAAGGGGCACCAGGAACAGTGGGTTCCAGAAAACTCCAGGCTCTGGACATGCTTGCTGCCTCACCACAGATCCCTGATGACGCCGGCTCCTGGACTCCGCAGTTGCCCTACCCCAGAGAGACTCCACGCTGGTCCTCTGAGAATGGCTCCTGGTGGTATGATCAGAGCCTAGAGCTGGCACAGCCACACCCCACCAGTATCCATCCCTGTGGCCAGTGCTATCCTTGCCCTTCCTCCAGGAAAACACTGGAAAGAAAAGCTCAGTCTTAGAATATGCATAAAGTTGTCTTAGAACTGTTAACCCATAGCACTAGAAAAAACAAAGAAATAACTAGAGTATGTGTTTACAGTCCCTTTTTGAATATAGAATGAGGATTTTTGTCAAAATACTGTGTCCAAGAATTGCTTAGTCTACTTCTCCTGCTCCTTTTCAGTGTGGTTATGTTATGATGTTATGTTATGTTATGTTATGTTATGTTATGTTATGTTATGTTATGTTATAGTTCATAGTATTTTGACTATATACCCTCAGGTTAATAACACATTTAACTATAAAAATTATATTTTATTCCTGTTAATGATTTGTTTTCCACGGTGGAATGGGCTAGCAATTCTGAAGCTACTTTATGCCTTTTCTACAATTGTGGAAAACAAAAGCCAGGTTTCTTACTGTTGGCAGGAGGAAATTTCAAATGTGGAAAGGGGAAAGGCTAGAATGAACCCCATGTGCTGGACTGGAACTGGAGGTATACATGTAAACTCATGGCTCTGAGATGCTGGGTACATAGTCAGATAGAAAGATAATAAGTATATCAGTAGATGATAGATCAATCGATCGATAGATAGATATTAGATGATGATGAGAGACATAGATGATAGATTAGATAAATGATGATGATAGATAGATAGATAGATAGATACACTACAGATAGGTAGAGAGAGAAGTGTGTGTATATGTGCTATGTGTATGTATACATACATGTATTTCTTAGCTCTGTCCACTGAGTGGACCTAGAAGCAATGCACCTCAATGGCAATGAGGACACTCATCATTCAGAAATCAGTTTTGAAATAACAGGAGGGACTTTATGCCCCAGGTCTGAAGTGGGAAAGGAGGAAGCAGTTTTCAAAGCACAGAGAGAGAGACAGAGATGTGCAAAGATGGCTGCTTGGCAGGAGCTGTGACATTTACATAAGGATGCAGTAGCCACAGATCAATATATTTAGGAAAAAATTCTCCAACCTCACTCTCTTTCATCCCTCCAACTCTGCTGCAGTTCTCGGATTGGCTAGATCCCACCAGAAGGCAGAGGATAAGCAGCCCACTGGTGAATTCATACTGATCAACTTTCCAGAGCACAGAGCAGGATGGAGAGAAGGAAAGGATCTGGAGAAGCAAATGGAAGCTGTCCATCCAGCATACCATCTGGTCTCATCTAATGGACCCCCGTGTTTATCATTAAAGTGTAGGCCCTCTCTGTTAACAAAAGTGATATAGGAAATAAAAACAAAGGATAGTTGCTCTTTGTAGCTGCAGAAGGCAGATGGAATTCTGGGCTGTACGTCTAGTTAAAGGTGTGGTTCACTTGATCTACCGTGATAAGATGTTAAGCTGAGAAAATGCACAAAATATCCTTCTTATTCTCTTTTCTAATATGAAGGCTTGTGTGAAAATTTTCAGCTGTGTCTTTTCCATTGTCAGTTAAATATGAAAATGTTCTTGAAATTTTTTCAAGATACTTGATTTCCAGGATTATTTTTGTATTCTACAGAATGAAATCTTAAACCCATAAGGGTCTGTCATGCATGTTAAACCAATGGCCTCAATTATTGATTACTGAATTACCTAAATTATGTTTTCAAATTCGTACCTTTGATATCTGGGACTGTATGTAGTGCCAGCTTCCTCTGATAGTTCTAAGAACTTGGAATAAAACTCATTTTCCCTTTCTATTTAAAGTTAAAATAGATATCTGACTCTGGGAGATTTCTTCTTTTAAACTGAAAATATGAGAATCAGAATCTCTTTCTGTGATGTCATAGAGACCACAGCTTATTTGACTTGATACAGTGACTTCTACTTTTTTTTTTTTTTTTAATTCTGCTAGGAGATACCTATTTAAATAGTGGAATTAGATACTTAAACCTTCATTTTTTCATTTATAAAGTCAAGAACAAAACAATAACTTAACACAAAAATCAGAATGTGTTTTGCTTCCTGCACTTCTTCCCAGTCTTCAAATTCATGGTCTTTGCTAAATTATGCAGAGATTTAAAATGCAAGTTATTCGGGGCGCCTGGGTGGCGCAGTCGGTTAAGCGTCCAACTTCGGCCAGGTCACGATCTTGCGGTCCGTGAGTTGGAGCCCCGCGTCAGGCTCTGGGCTGATGGCTCAGAGCCTGGAGCCTGTTTCCGATTCTGTGTCTCCCTCTCTTTCTGCCCCTCCCCCGTTCATGCTCTGTCTTTCTCTGTCCCAAAAATAAATAAACGTTGAAAAAAAAATTAAAATGCAAGTTATTCACAATAATTAAACTTGTGCTGACAAAATGCTATTTTAAAAAAGTATTTTTTATATTAATTTAATTTTGTAAACACATGTACAATAGGAATAACCTAATGGATATAGAATTTTGGGTTGTGAAGTATTTCTTCTAAAATTCTGATAATACTTCAGTATTTTATGCCATCAGTATGTTGTAGGGAGAAGGCTGAAGCAAGTTTGAATTTCTTCTTTTTTTTTTTTAAGAAATCTGTTATTCCCTGGCACTGAAATTTTTATTCTTAAAAAAAAAAAAAAAAGCTATTCCTATCAATAAAATGTATCACTAGGATACATCTAAGAATATTGTCATTAATACTCTCCAAAGTATGGTAAGGATTTCACTCTGGATTCTCTACAATATTACATTTTACTACAACTTTAAGTGTTGTTTTTGTTCTATTTGTTCTTGGATTTTCTCCCTCTGGAATGACTCTTATTCTAAGTAGGCTTCATGCCCCGTGTAAAGACCAACATGGGGCCTGAACTCAGAACCCTGAGATTAAGACCTGAGCTGAGATCAAGAGTCTGACACTTAACTGACTGAGCCACCCAGGTGGCCCTGGAACAACTACTATTCTTAAATTAGGGTTCCACATTCTTTCCAACACCCAAGATTTCTCTTCCGTTTTATTGTTTTCAACTCCATCTATTTTTTATGTATTTATTTTAATTCCAGCTAGCTAATATTGTTTTAAACTCCTTTTACAATCTTCATCTGAAAGGACTTCTGAAGCCTGTCCTACACATTACTAATTTTTTTATGTCAATTCTGCCTAAAAAGTCCATTAAAATCTCATATTTTTGTTCTTAATCATTTGTCTGCTGTTTTCAGATCAGTTTCATTTTCATCAAAATTTGTTTCTGATTTATACTATATTTTTCATGTCTTAAGAACATGAAAAAAATAATTTATAAAAAAATTTGTTTCCTATCTTAAATTGTTTGCAAGTATAAGTTTTTCTTACAGTATGTAACTCTTTCTCTTACTCTGCAAATACATGTCACACATACATCATTCCTTTAAAAAAATATTTAAACGAGCACAGATTTACTCCAGCCTGGATTTGCCAACAGACAACCCAATTTAGCCTCTGTCACCATATAGAGGTTTTTCTCTTTGTGGAGAAGAGATGGTCAAAGATTCTTTCATAAATTAATGAAAGCTGTAGCCACTGTCCACAGATAATACTTGCAAATATTCTAGTGTTAAATATCATTTTATTCATAGTTCTGTCCAGTACCGTTGCATAATTCCTTGCCCCTGTGGCTTCCTCGTAATTGAAATATGTAAGTAGCAAGAGAATCTGGAAAGGAAGTCAACATCAAAATGTGATTACTAGGAAGAAGTAGTATCGTGACATGTCCTATTATCCGAGCCTGGGGATCCCAAGTCTTGGACACTGGAGCATGATCTGAACACAGGGCAGTAACAACAGAGCATTGAATGATGTGGCTTGAAACACGTCTAGAGCAAAGTGCAGTGAAACCATGTTGTTTTAACATCTATGGCAGATGTGCACAGTTTGCTGGAAGATTTTGGAGAGGTGTCCAACAGCTACAGTAGTAGATCAGGAGTTAATAAAATAGCAGTTAACACTAAGTACTAACTATGTGCTACACTCTCCTGAGGACACTTAAGCGATTAACTCATTTGATCCTCATAAAAACTTTATGGGCATATTAGTAGTAGGAGCAAATAGGTAGCACTCCTATTTTAGCGATGAGAAAGTATATTAAATAACTGTCTGAGGTCAGTTATAGCCAGTAAGAGGCAGAGCCCGGATGGGGACCCAGCCAAAGCTCGCAGACTTCACCACAGCCCTCTAAGAAAGGAAGTGACCTCTCTGCCACAGAAGGGGCTAAGTTATAGGATAATTATCATCAATCAAGCCTGTTATAAATGTGACACATACATGAAGCAGACTAGATAAACATCTAAGTCCCATCCATCTCTGTGAATGCCATCAGCATGCTAGATAAAGTACAGCACCTACAATACTCTTCTCAAGTCAAATCCTAGAGAAAAGATGAAATCGAATTCTTTATCCTTGCACACTTAACACCACAAAAGCTTTAGAGTAACTTGGAAGAAGGATCGGGAACAATGACTAGCTGTCACAGAGTCTTTGTATCCCAAGTGGTGGTTCCAAGTTTGTGTTGAATTGCAGAGGGGGCCACATTCCAACAAAGAGGCTAGAATAAGTCGGCCCAGGACTGGGGCCATAGAGACACCTGCCTGACACCATCTTGCCTCTCCTTCCTCTGGAAGAGAACTGTGGGAAAGATTACCCCTGAGAGCCACTGTGTCCCCTCAGGAGACAAGTATAGGAGTGTGTCACTATGTCTCAATGATTATTTGTGCTTAGGCCTGAATGAACACCTGGGGGAGTCATTTGTCAAAACACAATAACCTGGTGAATATGCACAATTTTCTCAATGCTATAACATACCTTTCTTCCCCGAAGAAGAAACCAGAGTCCTCATCTTCAGGCTCCATCCATGAGAGCTCCTGCTATCTGTTCCACATATGGAAAGCTATGGCCTCCTCTTTACAAGACATCCCAGCTCTATCTCCTCCCCACCTAGAACAAAAGATTCACGATCCAGCAAGCCTGTCCCCCAGAATGAATGCTAACAAACACTAGACACTGGCTGCAAACTTCCCACTCATGGAAAAGGAGTGAAGGCCACAGGACCAGGACACTTGCTGACAGCATCTGATCTGTCTCCCCAGTGAAGTGCCCAGCTCCTGTGGATGTTGAAGATTCTTTATGACAGTGACATCAAAAGATACAGAGTCAACAACTGCACTACCTGTGTTATCTCCTTTGACGTTCACAAAACCCCCAGAGGTAAGGAAAATTATTTTGTCATTTTATCAGATGAAAAAAATGGTGAATGGAATTGCCTGGAGTCACACAGAGAGGTAGGTAGGAGCAAAACTAAGACTCATACCTTGGCTCTAGAATTCGATTCTCCCATCCAAATACTAACCAGGCCCGACCCTGCTTAGCTTCCGAGATCAGACGAGATCGGGCGCGTTCAGGGTGGTATGGCCGTAGACTAGAATTCGATTCTCAAGATTTGGTGGACAAAAGGGAAAGACAAGGTGGGCGGTAGGAATCCCTTCCCTTCTGACAATGGTTACTTATGGCCTCTTGTCCATGAAAACAGGATCAGGAAGGGGTAGTTATGATTAGTTTTGTCACGTCTAAGCCCTTTCTGACTCCTGAAGTTTTGTGAGTGCGTGCGTGCATGAGTGTGTGTGTGTGTGTGTGTGTGGACTTGCAAGAGCCCAGTGTCTCATAGGGGAGCTCCAGACCCATCTTGCACTCCCACACTCTGCAGTGCTTGCTTAACAGCCCCTTCAGAAAAGTATGTTACTTCATTGTCAAAGTACTGATGGCCTGAACTATCAGGGACACCCAAAGCACACAGAGGACTTTTGTTGGTCTTCTCTGCTACCACTGATGCCAGCAGGAGGCATTTTGCCTCTTGTTTCCTGAAAGACTGTCCTTGGCACCATCACACTCATTTGTGCTCTCAGAGCACAAACACTTCCCAGGAAGAATAATTAGTGGCCAGCATTGCCCGGGAACTGGGTGTCTTTCCAGGGAACTTGAGACTGTCACTGCCTCTGGCATTCACGTTGGTGCATGTCCTGCTCCTCTTCTGGGGAAGATAAGATTCTGTCACCTCTTTCTCCTGGGCTTCTGCAGGAATCATCTCTCCCCATGATCACCCCAACATCTTGTTCTGTGCTTCTACATCCTCAGTCCCTGTGCTCAGCACTCCTCTCCTTGGGGTCCCTGTTTCTTTAGTTCCTGCAGTGATTATAACCTCATGCTTTTCAGGTGCTGCTTTTCTTACATTCTTTCACTTTATTTTTTTTCTAATTTTTTTAATGTTTATTTTTGATAGAGAGAAAGAGCATGAGCAGGGGAGAGGCAGACACACACACACACACACACACACACACACACACACTGAGCTGTCGGCACGGAAGCCTGATCAGGGCTTGAACTCATGAACCATGAGATCATGACCTGAGCTGAAGTTGGACGTTTAACCAACTGAGCCACCCAGGCGCCCCCATTCTTTCACTTTCTAATTTGATGTCCTTGAGGTGTCTCTGTGTACCACCATATTGTCATTTTGAAATGTTGCCCTATTGATCACTTTATTTATCCATCCAAATATCAATTTTATATTAAACCAAAAGATGCCTATGCCTGTTGCCACAAACAATTAATGCAGCCCACATCTACTATACTGATCATACTTGCCAATGAATATAGAACAAAGTGGTCACATTATTTCAAAATCCTCCATGATGTTAACCCAAACTTCTTCTCCAGACTGATTTTTTTTTCCTGATTGCATCCTGTGGTCCTAATAAAGATATAGAACTCATTTTTGTCTAAATGACAAATATATACATATATATATATAAATACTTTGTCTTTGAAATTTTCTCCATGGTAAGGAAATTAGACTCCATCTGTTAGGTGATGCTAGACACTGAGTTATTTTGAAGAGATGCACGTGATCACCTTTGCTTAGTGTAGATATAATTTAAGGTCCAGTAAGCAGATGTCTCTATAAAGAAGCCTGCCTGAGAAAGGAAGAAAATAGATAAGAAATGGTGTGGTAGCTGGAAAGAGTTACAAGATTGAGGAGCATTCACTGAATGACTGAAAGGACTGTAACATGTTTAATGGTGAGTGGGAAACAGCTGGTTTTGAGGGAAATCCTGCAGAGAGCAAATTCTGTAACTGAAAGACTGGTGGGGCAATACAGCTGAGGAAATAGAAGAGAACTAGGATGAGAACATATGGGATAGATGGATGGATACTTTTCTTCTGAGTCTTTGGGGAAAGTGAACAGGATGGAAGTAAGTGTATGGAAATGACGTGCAAGGCGAATATGAGGGAATGCTATCCCTCTCATCCTAGAGATAACTGCTGTTCTACAATGGGTAATATATTCCCATTCAGGATGTATGCACTTTACCTGCATATGCATGTATTATTTTATGTGTTAAAATCCACATATATTTGAGTTAAGATGGTGGAGTAGTATGGGAACCCTGAGCTAGTCTCATTCCTGAAACGCAGCTAGATCAGCATCAAACCATTTTGAACACCTAGGAAATTGATCCAAGTATTAATGCAACAATCTGCATAATTTTAGCCAGAGAACTTGTTAGGTATTGTGTGCAGAGAAGTAATTGGGGTAGAGAAAAGGCTCAGAACCATGGAGGATAGGAGCATTTTCACAGAGAAAGGACAGGGAGAGAAATAGAATGGGGAAGAGTGCAGCGCATCGGGATCTTGCAAGACAAGCACTCCTATCTGTTCCCCAAAACCATTGATGAGGGAAAAGGAGAGGGTTTCAATACCACCTGGGTTCTATAAATAGTGGAGCACAGAGTCTGAAAGTTCAGAGCTCAGTGCTGGTGGTGCTCTGGTGAGGCAGCAGGGAGACTCCACAAGAGCAGGCAGTGGCGTCTCCCATGTGCCACACTGGGAGAAGCACTTTCCCTGCTTGGAGTGCATTTTGTAGAGGCCATACAGCCTCCCCATAGGCAAAAGTCCCTGTAGACCAGAGAGCGGCCACATTTACTGATATTGGAACAAGACACCAGAGGGCAGCAAAACCTGGCGCTGGCTGTGTGTTGTTATTTGCCATAAATTCTGGGCTTCTGCCACTGCAAAATCACGAGAACATTTTCTGGGATAAGCCAGCATCTGGTCATTGCTTGGGGAGACCCTCTCCAGAGAGTCATTGCAGGTTGAGCCATGGGGCTCTCTGAAGTGTGGGGTTTTGAAACACAACCCCATCTGAGATAAAACTCTGGAGGGAGGTACCATCTGGGAGGCTGGCAGCTTGGACATGGATAGGGTAAAGGCAGGGAGCAGATGGAGGCCCGAGACAAAGGAGGGGTGCTAGGTCATGAGTCAGTGAAGGCACAGGCTTCCTATACCAGAAACTAGAGAGCTGGATGAAGCCATTTTCACTTCTAGCATGCACTCATATGCGCACATCACACAGATCAACCCCAATAAGCTAAGCAGCATCACCAAGTGGAGAATGGAGCTGTTTCACCAAGTCTGCCCACCGATATCTTCCAGGCACCTCTCCCAGAAGACCAGTACAAATCCCTTCCACCTGCTTATTAGTCTTCAGACTATAGTGTGCAGCCAAGTTTCATTTCTAGGGGAAATGGATGTAACTTCATTCAGGTTTTATTCTGTTTGCTGGTTCATTTATGCATTCATTTTCTTTGCTTCTGGTTTTGTTTATGTTGTTTTCTTTTTTCTTTTCTTTTTTTTTCCTCTTTCTTGGATATAGAAAGAGCAAATTATTTTTTATTTTTTATTCTATTTTATTATTTAAAAAATTTTTTTAATTTATTTAACTTTTTCCCCCTTTTCTCTTTTTTCTTTAGTCTATCCAGTTTCTACTACCCAACAAACAGACTGCAACACACCTGGGATCTAGCTTCTTTTATTTAATTTGTTTTGTTTTGTTTTCACTTTTTTGCTTTTTACCTTTTACTTTATTAATTTTCTTCTTCCTCCAAAATGACAAAATGGAGGAATTTACTCCAAAAGAAAGAACAGGAAGAAATGATGGCCAAGGATTTACTCAACACAGATATAAGTAAGATATCTGAACTAGAATTCAAAACCACAATTATAAAAATAATAGCTGGAATTGAAAAAAGCATAGAAGACACCAGAGAATCCCTTTCTGTAGAGATAAAAGAACTAAAGACTAGTCAGGCTGAAATTAAACATGCTATAAATGAGGTGCAATCTTGAATGGATGCTGTGATGGCAATGATGGATGAGGCAGAGCAGTGAATCAGTGAGATAGAAGATAAAGTTATGGAAAATAATGAAGCCGAAAAAAAGAGAAACAAAGGCAAAAGGATCATGATACAATACTTAGAGAGCTCAGTGATTTATTAAAGAGGAATAGCATCCATATCATAGGAGTCCCAGAAATGAAGAGAGAGAAAAAGGGGCAGAAGGTTTATGTAAGCAAATTATAGTTGAAAATCTCCCTAGTCTGGGGATGGACACAGTCATCAAAATCGAAGAGGCACACAGAACTCTCATTAGATTCAACAAAAACTGACCATCGCCAAGGCATACCCTAGTCAAATTCATAAAATACACAGACAAAGAGAGAATTATGAAAGCAGCAAGGGGGAAAAAAATCCTTAACCTAAAAGGGAAGACAGATCAGGTTCACAACAGATCTGTCCACAGAAATTTGGCAGGCTAGAAAGGAATGGCAGGATATATTCAATGTCCTGAATCAGAAAAATATTCAGTCAAGCATTCTTTATCCAGCAAGACTGTAATTCAAAATAGAAGGAGAGATAAAGAGTTTCCCAAACAAAAAGTAAAGGAGTTTGTGACCTCTAAACCAGCCCCACAAGAAATTTTAAGGGGGACTCTTTGAGTGGAGAAAAAACCAAACCAAACCAAACCAAAACAAAACAGACCAAAAACAACAAAGACTAGAAAGGACCAGAGAACATCACCAGAAACACCAATCCTACAGGCAATACAATGGCACTAAATTCATACCTTTCACTAATCACTCTAAATATAAATGGACTAAATTGACCTATCTGTATGCTGCTTACAAGAGACTCATTTTAGACCTAAAGACACCTGCAGATTGAAAGTAAGGGGATGGAGAACCATCTATCCTGTTAATGGACATCAAAAGAAAGCCAGAGTAACCATACTTATCTCAGGCAAACTAGATTTTAAAACAAAGACTGGAACAAGAGATGACAAAACTCATTATATCATAAGTAAGGAGTCTGTCCACTAAGAAGATCTAACAACTGTAAATATTTATGCCCCCAACTTGAAAGCACCCAATATATAAATCAATTAATCACAAATATAAAGAAACTTACTGATGGGATGCCTGGTGCCTCAGTCAGTTAAGCGTCCGACTTCAGCTCAGGTCATGATCTCGCAATTCGTGGGTTTGAGCCCGTGTCGGGCTCTGTGCTGACAGCTCAGAGCCTGAAGCCTGCTTTGGATTCTGTGTCTCTTCTCTCTCTGCCTCTATCCCACTAATACTCTATCTCTCTCTCAAAAATAAATGAACATTTAAAAAAATTTTTTTAAATAAAAAGAAACTCACCGATGATAATACCATAATTGTAGGGGACTTTAATACCCCACTTACAACAGTGGACAGATCATCTAAGCAGAAAATCAAGAAAGAAAGAATGGCTTTGAAAGGACTGAACAGATATATTCAGAACATTTCATCCTAAAGCAGCAGAACACACATTCTTCTCAAGTACAAATGGAACATTCTCCAGAACAGATCACATACTGGGTCACAAATTAGCCTTCAACAAGTACAAAAAGATCAAAATCATGCCATGCATATTTTCAGACCATAACACTATGAAACTTGAAATCAACTACAAGAAAAAATTTGTAAAGACCACAAAAAGTTGGACATTAAAGGACATCCTACTAAAGAATGAATGGGCTAACCAAGAAATTAAATAAGAAATTAAAAAGTACATGGAGTCCAATGAAAATGAAAACACGACAACCCAAAACCTCTAGGATGCAGCAAGGGTGGTCATAAGAGGAAAACAGCAATAGCAATCCAGGCCTTTGTAAAGAAGGAAGAAATGTCTCAAACACAACCTAACCTTACACTTAAAGGAGCTGGAAAAAGAACAGCAAATAAAGCCCCAAACCAGCAGAACAAGGGAAATCATACAGATTAGAGCATAAATCAATGATATCAAGATAAGAAAAAAGCAGTAGAGCAGATCAGTGAAAACAAGAGCTAGTTCCTTGAAAGAATTAACAAAATTGATAAACTCCTGCCCAGATTGATCAATAAGAAAAAGGAAAGGTCTCAAATAAATAAAACCATGAATGAAAGAGGAGAGATCACAACCAACGCTGCAGAAATACAAATAATAATAAAAGAATATTATGAGCAATTATATGTCAACAAATTGGGCAATCTGGAAGAAATGAATAAATTCCTAGAAACTCCCAAAAGTGAAACAGGAAGAAATAGAAAATTTGAACAGACCCATAACCAGTAAAGAAATTGAATCAGTAATAAAAAACCTCCCAACAAACAAGAGTCCAGGGCTGGATGGCCTCCCAAGAGAATTCTACCAAACATTTAAAGAAAAGTTAAAACCTATTCTTTTGAAGCTGTTCCAAAAAACAGAAATGGACGGAAAACTTCCAAACTCATTCTATGAGGCCAGCATTACCTTGATTCCAAAAGTAGACAAAGACCCACTAAAAAGAATTACAGACCAATATCCCGGTCTGTATGAATCCGGATGCAAAAATTCTCAACAAGATACTAGCAAGCCAAATCTAACAATATATTAAAAGAATTATTCACTGGGGCGCCTGGGTGGCGCAGTCGGTTAAGCGTCCGACTTCAGCCAGGTCACGATCTCGCGGTCCGTGAGTTTGAGCCCCGCGTCAGGCTCTGGGCTGATGGCTCGAAGCCTGGAGCCTGTTTCCGATTCTGTGTCTCCCTCTCTCTCTGCCCTCCCCCGTTCATGCTCTGTCTCTCTCTGTCCCAAAAATAAATAAACGTTGAAAAAAAAATTTATAAAAAAAAAGAATTATTCACCACAATCATGTGGGACTTATTCCTGGGCTACTGGGCTAGTTCAATATTTGCAAATCAATCAGTGTGACATGTTGCATTAATAAAAGAAAGGAAAAGAACCATATGATCCTCTCAATAGATGCAGAAAAATTATTTAACAAGATACAGCATCATTTCTTGGTAAAAACCCTCAAGAAAGTAGGGGTAGAAGGAACATACCTCAAGATCACAAAGACCATTTATGAAAGACCCACAGCTAATATCATCCTCGATGGGGAAAATCTGAGAGCTTTCTCCTTAAGGTCAGGAACACTACAGAAATGTCCACTCTCACCCTTGTTGTTCAACATATTGTTGGAAGTCCTAGCCTCAGCAATCAGACAACAAAAAGAAATAAAAGGCATCCAAATCGGTAAGGAAGAAGTCAAACTTTCACTTTTTACAGACAATATGATACTCTATGTGGAAAACCCAAAAGACTCCCCCCAAAAAACTGATAGAACAGATACACGAATTCAGCAAAGTCACAGGATATAAAATCAATGTACAGAAATCAGTTGCATTTCTATACACCAATAATGAAGCAGCAGAAAGAGTAATCAAGGAATCAATCCCATTTAGAATTGCACCAAGAAGGATAAAATACCCAGGAATAAACCTAATCAAAGATGTAAAAGATCTGTACACTGAAAACTATAGAAAGCTTATGAAAGAAATTGAAGAAAACACAAAGAAATGGAAAATCATTCCATGCTCATGTATCAAAAGAACAAATATTGTTAAAATGTCAATACTACCCAAAGCAATGTGCATATTCAATGCAATCCCCATGAAAATAACACTAGCATTCTTCACAGAGCTAGAATAAACAATTCTAAAATTTGATTGGAACAAGAAAAAAAAAAACCAAATACCCAAAGCAATCCCAAAAAAGAAAACCAAAGCTGGAGGTATCACAATTCTGGACTTCAAGCTGTATTACAAAGCTGCAATCATCAAAACAGTATGGTACTGGCACCAGAACAGACACACAGCTCAATGGAACAGAAGAGAAAACCAAGAAATGGACACACAAATCTACGCCCAAGTAGTCTTCAACAATGCATGAAAGAATATCCAACACAAAAAAGTCTCTTCAGCAAATAGTGTTGGGGAAAACTGGACAGTGACATGCAGAGGAATGAACCTGGACCATTTTCATGATACATAACAATGAATCAAAATGAATGAAAGACCTAAATGTGAGACAGGAAGCTATCAAAATCCTAGAGAGGAAAACAAGCAACCACCACTTTGACCTCAGTCACAGCAACTTCTTACTAGACATGTCTCCAGCGGTAAGGGAAGCAAAAGCAAAAATGAACTACTGGGACCTCATCGAGATAAAAAGCTTCTGCACAGCAAAGGAAACAATCAACAAAACTAAACAGCAACCAATGGAATGGGAGAAGGTGTTTGTAAATGACATATCAGATAAAGGGTTAGTGTCCAAAATCTATAAAGAACTTATCAAACTCAAAAAACAATCCAGTGAAGAAATGGGCAGAAGATATGAGCAGGCACTTTTCCAAAGACATCCAAATGGCTAACAGACATATGAAAAGATGCTCAACATCACTTATCATTAGGAAAATACAAACCAAAACTACAATGAGATACCACTTCACACCTGTCAGAATGGCTTAAAAGAACAACTCAGGAAACAACAGATGTTGGTGAGGATGCAGAGGAAGGAAGGGGAAACGTCTTGCACTGTTGGTGGGAATGCAAACTGGTGCAGCCACTCTGAAAAACGGTATAGGGGTTTCTCCAAAAATTTAAAAATAGGGCTACCCTACAACACAGCAACCCAAAGCTGAGTTAAATAAGTCAGTCAGAGAAAGATAAATATCACATGATTTCACTCATATGTAGAATTTTTAAGAAACAAAGCAGATGAACATAGGAAAAGGGAAGGAAAAATAAGATAAAAACAGAGAGGGAGACAAACCTTAACAGACTCTTAAATACAGAGAACAAACTGAGGGTTGCTGGAGGGGTGTTGGTTGAGGGATGGGCTAAATGGGTGATGGGCATTAAGGGGGGCACTTGTTGGGATGAGCATCACTGGATGTTAAATGTAAGTGATGAATCACTAAATTCTACTCCTGAAACCATTATTACACTATGTTAACTAACTTGAATTTAAATAACATTTTAAAAAAATATTTTAAAAATTAGTATTTACATATATTGTGTAATACGCTAAACATCTTATGGCAACTTGTTTTTTCCCATCACACTATGGTTTTTAAAAGTTGTTCCAGGGGCGCCTGGGTGGCGCAGTCGGTTAAGCGTCCGACTTCAGCCAGGTCACGATCTTGCGGTCCATGAGTTCGAGCCCTGCGTCAGGCTCTGGGCTGATGGCTCAGAGCCTGGAGCCTGCTTCCGATTCTGTGTCTCCCTCTCTCTCTGCCCCTCCCCCGTTCATGCTCTGTCTCTCTCTGTCCCAAAAATAAATAAATGTTGAAAAAAAAATAAAATAAAAATAAAAGTTGTTCCATAGGAATACAATCCATGTTGAGCAATATTAATGAGCTAATGTTGTAAATAACTTATCCGTTACTAAATTTTCCGTATGAAAATACACATCCTTTGAATATCTTCTTGAACACAGGTGTAAGAATTATCAGCTTTCCTAGATATGGGATAACTGCTTTCCAATGATAAAATGAATTTTTCTTCCCTAGCAGTTGGAACTGTCAGACTTTACAGCTGCTCCAAGATGAGGATGGTAATTGAATTTTATTTTAATTTGTTTGAACATTTCTATATTCTTCTATGACTTGCTTTTTTATGACTTGCTAATTCAAGCCATTACTTCCTGCTGGGTTTTTGCTCTACTTCTTAGTGTATAGGAATCTTCTGTATTGTGAACAACAATGTCCTATTGATATGTGTGCAGCATATACCTCTTCCAGTCCATGATTTGTCATTCTTTATGGTGTATGTTTCATACAAATGTTTTACTTGGTTTTTCTTTCTTTCTTTCTTTCTTTCTTTCTTTCTTTCTTTCTTTCTAGAGAGAGGGGGAGAGAGTGCAGGTGGGGAGTGGCAGAAGGAAATGGAGGAAGAACATCTTCAGCAGGCTGCACACTCAGCAAGGAGCCCGTCTCTCTGTCGTGGGGCTCCATCCCGCCACCCCAAGATCAGGACCTGAGCCACCCAGGCGCCCCCATACAAATGTTTTAAATTACAAGTAGACAAATGTCACAACATTTTCTCGGATATGTTGTGCACGTTGTGTCTGGATTAAGAAATCAATCCCTAGCCTGATATCATAAACATATTTCTTTTAAAGTTGGTGAAGTTTTGCTTTCCACAGTCAATCCATTAGGACTCATTCTTTGTGTCATTTGTTATGTACGATACCCGGTTGTTCCAGCAGTTTTTACCAACAGTTAGCACAACCACTCCCTGATTCTGAATCAACCATGTCATCTACCAATTGCTAAGAAATACTTGATCTATTTCTAGGCTTTCTGGTCTGTTACACAGATTCATTTGTCAGTCCCTATGGCCAGAGCTAATCCACCACATGAAGTACCAAGGGAAATAATTTCCATAGCTATAGGGCATTCCTCTCTCCTTATGCTCTTCCTATAGTTGTATCAGTTCTTCTTTGCTCTTTGTTCTCATGCATGAATATTTGGGTCATTTTACTAAGGTCCATTTTTAAAAGAAACCTGTGGTATTTTGACAGGAATTGCAACAAAGCCTAGATTAACGGAAGAGAATTGACATGTTTAAATCACTAGTCTCCATAAACATTGCTTAAGTCCACATTTTTTATGGTATTCTTCTTGTCCTTCAGCAAAGTTTTGTAATTTTATAATCCAGTCTTGGACTTCATTTTATTTTATTTTATTTTATTTTATTTTATTTTATTTTATTTATTTTATTTCATTTAAATTCAAGTTAGTATACAGTGTAGTCTTGGGTTCAGGAGTAGAACCCAGTGATTCATCTCTCTAATCTGACACCCAGTACTCATCCTGAAAAGTGCCCTCCTTATTGCTCTCACCCATTTAACCCATCCCCTCCAGCAACCCTCAGTTTGTTCTCTGTATTTAAGAGTCTCTTACAGTTTGCCTCCCTCTCTGTTTTTATCTTATTTTTCCTTCCCTTCCCCTATGTTCATCTGTTGTGTTTCTCAAATTCCACATATAAGTGAAATCATGATATCTGTCTTTCTCTGACTTATGGACCTCATTTCTTAGAATTATTTCTACGTGTCTTAAATTTTCTGTTTCTATGGGGAATAGGAATCTTTTAGAGATAATATTTTGCAATGTATTTTTATTTTTATTTATTTTTTTATTTATTTTTTTTTCCAACGTTTATTCATTTTTGGGACAGAGAGAGAGCATGAATGGGGGAGGGGCAGAGAGAGAGGGAGACACAGAATCGGAAACAGGCTCCAGGCTCTGAGCCATCAGCCCAGAGCCTGATGCGGGGCTTGAACTCACGGACCGCGAGATCGTGACCTGGATGAAGTCGGATACTTAACCGACTGCGCCACCCAGGCGCCCCTGTATTTTTAAAGTGTATCAACAGTATTGATTTTTCAACATTGATTTATAGCAAATAATTGTTCTGAATATTCTTAATTCATATAGGGAGTCTCATGGGTTTCTTCTGTAGACAATCATATTTTTCTGTGAATTCTTTCCATTTTGTTCTTTTTCTTCCAATTCTTATATGGCAAAAATTTCTTCTAGTGTTCTCTTCCTAGATAGGACAATGCTTCCAGCACTTATGCCAAAGGCTCAATATAAATTCCCTGATGTATATGGATTTTTGGCCAGATTTTCCAGAGATGCCACAGCATCGGCTCTAGCTTACAGCTCCTGCTCTGAGTTCTTTTTCTTTCTCCTACCTCTGTAATACCATTTCTTTCTTTTAGATTTAGCTCTGTGTTTTTTCTTTTCCTTTAATAATTAATATAGATTGTCTATATGTTTTAATAGGGATATACCTATCAACATCAGCTAAGTCTGTTGTGTTACCAACACACTGCCTCTAAAATATTATACTTCTCTACCATTTCAGCTAACCATAATTTCTGAGCCATCCCATTTATTGAATCCTCCCAACCCTGAAATAATATGGTCCTTTGTGTACAGGAGAAAGGGCATTTAAGAGAGAAAATCAAATTCATTTAGGTGCAGAGATTTTTTAAAAATGTATATCATTTTTAGAGGGAGATAATTTTAGCTGCTTCCCCTTGCCAACCATATAATTTCAATGTGTACTATAGGAGACACTGAGAATTGGTAATTAAATTAATTACAGATAGATTTAATTATTGAGTCCAGGTCTCTTTAGAAAATCTAGTGAATTACTTAGTATATCCTGGACCACAGTAACAAATACATGTAAAATATGCAATAGTTTACACAAAATACAGTTATTTTTCTATTGTACAGTAGTCCAAGTGGGTGTGCCTGGTGGTGGGTAGCTTTCCTGCATGAAGAGTACTAGGGACACAGGCTCATTCCACCTGTGATTCCACCATTCCCATCAGCCTCCTGGCCATTTACATCCAGCTGGCCCAAGGAGACAGAGAACTTGGAGGAAGAGCAGAACATGGATGGATTGGCTAGAACTCAGTCACTTGCCGCACTCCAGCGCAAGGGAGGCTGGGTATGCAATCTAGCGGAATGCCCAGGAAGAAAAGAACAAAGGGGATTCAGGTAATATCCTGGTAGTCTCTAGCACAGTTAGTATGCCTCAGAGCCCAGGCGGATGAAAGGGGGGAACCTTCTTCAGCAGAGAAACAATTAAGAGAGCACTACAATATTTCAGGTAGAAATTGATGGTGGTCAAAGCTAAAGCACTGAAACAATAAGTATAAAATTTATGTACACACAAAAAAGAAAACTTATGTATGAATTATTTAAAAGGAAGAATCAACAAGATCAGGTGTAGAGGTGAGGGATAACCTAAGTGACAATGTCTGGTAGCATCCCTCTTGGGAGAACCCATGAAATAAACATGGCTATATTCAAACTATTGAGTACAAACATATTGGTGTGTAAACTAGTATTCTAAATAATCTCTGGAAGGGAGATGAAAATAAGATATCGTTCTCTTAAGCATTTTGCTGTCTACTCAGGGAGGATGTGCAGAGGATGAGGTTCAGTCGGACATGTTGGTAGGATAACTGTGCATGGAAATATGGGAAGAAAAGACAGTCTACCCACAGATACCTAGAGTCTACTAAGCAGGAGATGAAGCCACAATGGAGTTGGATGGGTCACCAGAGGAAATAATAAAAAGAGGTAAGGCAAGGTCAAAGAGAAAAACTTGATTCCATAAATTTAAGGGTTTGGAATAAAGATAAAATCTATTGAAGGAGGTGGTGAATATCTACTTTCAAAATTGACTACCTGGAGAGTAAACACCAATTCTTCCTTTGTTACAAGCTAACTCCAGTGGTCCTGTGATTTACAACTTTCCATGCCAATGTAGACAGACACTGGTTACCTCCTGGCTCTGGGTTCACCCTCAGTCTGGACAGTGGAACAATATCTAATTGTTCACAGTACCCTGGTACTAACCACCCCTTGCATTGGAGAGTTTTTGCAAAGAATCCAAAACACTGTCCTTTCATTTCCATGTGTAATAAAATTATCATGTGATTCTTCCTTCTCCATTAAGTTGTAAGGTATTACAGAGTAAAGACTATGTCATATATGACTAAATGGATAAACTGTTTTTCACATATGTATAATTTTTCCACAAAGCCTAACAAACTTTCTAACACAGAGAAATTAGGTCCAGTGACAAACAGGGATTTTCCCTGCAACGTATTGGCTATCTATGCATTTAGTAAACCCAAGTATAGACGCAGCAACCACAGAAGTTAAAAATGTTGGTTTAGAATATCATTACATACAATAAATTTACTAATAATGCTGGATTCCTCTTCCCTTTCTACTGAAGGATCCATGAGAAGAGATAACCAGTCCTTTGCCCTTGGTTTCATTCTCCTGGGACTTACTGGTCAGCAACAACAGGAAAATTTCTTCTTCATCCTCTTCCTCTTCATTTACCCCATCACATTGATTGGAAACCTGCTCATCATCTTGGCCATTCACTCTGACATTCACCTTCACAACCCCATGTATTTTTTCCTTGCCAACCTCTCCTTTGTTGACATCTTATTCTCCTCTGTAACCATCCCAAAGATGCTAGCCAACCATGTCTTGGGCAGCAAAGCCATCTCCTTTGGAGGATGTCTAACACAGATGTATTTCATGATTGACATGTCTAACACAGATAGCTATATCCTGGCTGTGATGGCATATGATCGTGCCGTGGCCATCAGCCGCCCACTTCGTTACACAACAATTATGAGCCCACGGACTTGTGTCTTGCTGGTTGTTGGGTCTTGGGTGGTTGGAAACGCCAATGCCCTCCCCCACACTCTGCTCACAGCTAGTCTGTCTTTCTGTGGCAACCAGGAAGTAGCCAACTTCTACTGTGACACTGCCTCTTTACTCAAGCTGTCCTGTTCTGACATTCACTTTAACGTGAAGATGATGTACCTAGGGGTTGGTATTTTCTCTGTGCCATTACTATGCATCATCATCTCCTACATCCGGGTCTTTTCCACAGTCTTACGGGTTCCATCCACCAAGGGTGTGCTCAAAGCCTTCTCCACCTGTGGCTCCCACCTCACTGTTGTTTCTCTGTATTATGGGACAGTCATGGGCATGTATTTCCGCCCTCTGACTAGTTATAGCCTGAAGGACGCAGTGATAACTGTGATGTACACTGCAGTGACACCAATGTTAAATCCTTTCATCTACAGTCTGAGAAACCGAGACATGAAGGCTGCCCTGGGAAAACTCTTCAGCAAAAGACTCTCCTCATAACCAAGTGAGGACATATTGAGGAATGCAGTCATCAATTAGGCTGCACTTGAAAATCCACCTGCAATCCCCTCCCCCTCCAAGAAGCCACTTTTGTTTCCAGCCACTGAAGTCTTATCAGATCTTGTAACAGTTTCATGAGACATCCCATTGAGATTATAGATATGTAGATGTAGTGTTCCTTTTTCAGAGTTACAGCAAAGGAATATTGGGATCATGTCCCAGCTACGCTACTGACTAGCACTTCATTTCCGTATCTAAATAATAAAAATAAGAATGTCTTCCTTGTCTGTCATAGGGTGTGAGGATAACAGTACTTCATGCTTTGAAGGTTGTAAGTCCCTATTGAAATGTCTATTGGACTATTGTAAATTGGACTATCATGCTTCATCATCCCTACTTTGCTTGTGAACCTTGAGGGCAAGACCTATCTTAACACATCACTCTATTTCTTCCAATGTTGGTCATTAAAGTGCACCAATAAATACATGGAGGTGAAATAAAGGAATGCAATTGAATAAATGTAGCCTGATAATGATCAGGCATGATCAGTTTGACATTCGTTCCCATCCATCATATATCTGCTATTTCTGAAAGTTACTTTTGATCAATTTTTTTAATTTTTTTTTTTTTGAGAGAGAAAAAGACAGAGCATAAGCAGGAAAAGGACAGAGAGAAAGGAAGACACAGAACCCGAAGCAGGTCCTAGGCTCTGAGCTGTCAGCACAGAGCCCAACATGGGGCTTGAACTCATGAACTGTGAGATCATGACCTGAGCCAAAGTCAGACTCTTAACCGACTGAGCCACCCAGGCGCCCCCACTTTTGATCCATTTAAGAAGGAGAAATCATACCCACTATTTTTATTATTTAATTTTTTTTTATTTCAGTATAGTTGATACACAATGTTACATAGTTTCAAGTATACAGGTAGTGATTTGAGAACTTTATACATTGCCCTACACTCACCACAAGTATAGCTACCATCTGTTGCCATACAATGCTATTACAATATCATTGAGTATATTCCTTATCCTGTACATTTTATGCCTGTGACTTATTCCTACCATAGCTGGAAGCCTCTATTTCCCACTCTCCTTTACTCATTTTGCCCATCCCAATGATACACAAATGAATATGGAGATGCAGTGTATATATATATATATATATATATATATATATATATATATATATAGGAATATTAGCCATTAAAAAGAATGAGATCATACCATCTGCAGCAACACGGAGGGACCTTGAATGTTTTATGCAAAATTAAATGTCAGACTGAGAAAGACAAATGCCATATGATTTCACTCACTTGTAGAATCTAAAAAAAAAAAACAAAAACAAAACAAATGAATAGGGGCACCTGGGCGGCTCAGTTGGTTAAGCATCTGATTTCAGCTCAGGTCATGATCTTGCAGTTCGTGAGTTCAAGCCCCGCATTGGGCTCTGTGCTGACAGCTCAGAGCCTGGAGCCTGCTTTATATTCTGTGTCTCCCTCTCTCTCTCTGCCCCTCCCCTGCTCGCACTCTGTCTCTCTCTCTCTTTCTCTCTCTCTCTCTCTCTCTCAAAAATAAATAAACACTTTAAAAAAAGGAATAAACAAACATATCCATTATTTCTTAATACAAATGATTTAAAACAAAGAATTAGATACTTTCATGTATTCTGAAAGTGACTACAAGAAATAAAAGATGGATGCTGGTGTAACCTTAAAGTTATTAACTACAGGAAGAAGTTACTTCCATTAGAACAGAAGGCTCTAAATGGAAACAGTGGTGCTCCCAGGACCTGGGAGCTCAGAAGAATTTCATATCTGGTGCTCAGGTCTTTGAGAAAAGTTGCCAACCTTCTGCCACTTGGTCCTCACCTGCTGAAGTGACCCCAACTTTCATTCCTGGGGGATCTGACTCCTCAGTAGTACTTCCTGTCTTTTTGGGTGTGTTGGGAAGGGCTGTTGACATAGTTTCTATTCTATTTCTGTTCATGGAAATACTAATGCATCCCAGACATGGCGACAGGCATGGGCCTCCTGGCAGCCCAGTATGTGGTATCAACACAATGTCCTTCTAATTGGGATCAACCACTCAACCAGCAGAGGAATCATTTATTTTCTGAAGAGTCCATAGAGTCTTGCTGCAATCTGGTTAATCTTTTCATAATAATATAAACTGAAATATGTAAATCCCAAAAGATTATTATTGATAACCTTTTCATAAGGCTATTAGCAACTAAAGAACCAAAAATACACTTTGTGACAATAGACGTAGATGCAATAAAAATGCATTAAAACAAAAACATGAGAACAACGAGTATAGGATTCAAGATGAAAGGTCATCCAAGAGGAAAGACTGAAGAAGATGGAAGGGGATAGCAACATATAGAGGTTATTACTAAATCCTAATTGTCATGTTGGGTGGTGGGTCAATGAGTGTTTACGATATTTTTCTTTAAAAAAATACAATACTTCTCTTTATGAATTAATCAATACATAGATGATGGATAGGTAGATAGACATACGTAGATACATTAAAAAGAAGAAGAGATCTGCATGAAGCAATGAGGGGGGTTTGTCTTTAATCCAGGATTGGAGACAGAGAGCAAGCAGTAAGGCAGTAGTGGAGTGGGGAGACCAAGAATTTAATCGGGCATCTCAGAACCCCCTAGGAAGAGACAATGAAGATATAGACAAAGAATCCAGATGCAAAAGTAATGAGGACATAGAAAAAATAGAATACAATAACTTTTATAACAATAAAGGATGCCTGTAATAAAAAGAGTGAAGGAGAGAGTGATTTTTTAAAAATTATTTGCACTTGGGGCAGATTTTAAAGGGTTCCTGTGGGACATCTCATGGAAGTATTAATAAATTGTACAATGAAGATACGAAACATCGCACCAAAATTAACAGAGCATGAATCAGAGTGGAGTTGATACATGGAAAGTTTAGAAATGGATGAGATCATCTAGTGGACTCTTGTAGAATGTCTAAATTTCAAGAAAGTGCTCCATAATGGAGAATAAAGATTCGTGTGGCAGAAGAAATTTGTACAATCTTGACTGATGTCCCTGCAAGTCAGGCTGTGTGTCTCTCTCAATGTGCTATCTGTCAAAGACCATTGCACTGTATGCTTTCAGTGTATTGCAATTATACTCTTGAGTGGTCACACAAATACTTGTTTGGAAAAAAATGAAACAGTAGCCTTCATAAGGAACAAAGTGATGAGTGCTGCAAAGGAAGTTCAATATGCCATGTAGCCTCAGAAAAATTAAGAACTAAATATTTATTAAATTGGATATTCATTAAACATCAAAAAATGTGTGTGCATATGTATTTTATATCACATATACAATTGTCTTTTTTAATATTCAAAACAGTCCTGCAACATAGATAATAATGGCCCTCTTTTACAGACAAGAAAACCAGATCTCTGAAAGGTGATGTGACTTATCTGATGTCTTTCAATTAGAAGGAACAAGTGAGGATTTTGAACCCAGCTTTCCCGATGCCTAATATGTTTCATTGATTCAACAGCTGGCCCATAGAGAAGATATGAAATACTAAGGAGAGATATCTAAGGAAGTCGGGATGTGTGCAGGAGACATGACCAGGATTTTGACAAATATTAGCCACAGCAATAGGTGAGCTACAGGGCAGAGGGGAGAAACACAGACTCACATAGATGGTATCAAACTTTATTATTCTTTGTGCTTTAAAAATAATATTTATCATTACTTTCCTTTAGTTATGAAAATAATGAATTCTTATCTACAATTTATTGAGCAATTTTATGTGCCTGGCCACATGTGAAGCCCAACACGTGAAGTATTCACTTCATCTTCATGCTTTAAAGCAGGAGAGAGAAGTGGTCCTTTATCTAGGTTCCCAGTCTCATCACCATCGTTCAATACATCCAAACGTACCCAATGCCATTACAAAAAATGCCAAGGAATTCACAAAGAGAGATGACAGTAATATAAATCACAGCTATCACGTTCTGTTCATGCCTCCGGTTTCCCAGGAGGTCCTGGGCATTGTTAAATGGTGTGGCACTGGGCCATGGGCCTGGGCAAAAAGCAGAGCAAAGGAAGTGTTTCTATTCTAACATTACGCCTTCCCTATCCTGAAGAAAGAGATAGCAAGATAGATATCCTCTGAGGACAGTTGTTCGTTCAGGCTACAGAAAGGAAAAGCCTTCCAAATCATTTTTAAAGCACGTGTACTGGTGATTTTAAAACCTGATAAATATTGCACGAAACTAAAACCACAGATGATATGGCTTGATGCAAAAATTCTCAAAAAATATGAGAAGGGGCCAATAAAACATTAAAAGAAGACAATATCTTCCCACATGGAGCTTATTCCAGGAGTGCAAAGAATAATACACATTATGAAAATTCCAATTAGGAAATTACATATTAGGAAAAATAATGGGAAAGCTTCAGATATTTAACAATATTCAAAACCCATTTCTCATTAAAAATCATCATTAATTGGAAAATCGTTTGATGTTTCAGTAACATGATATTATACATATCTCCATTAAAAAGCTAATTTCATAACGGGAGAAGGGAGGCATTTATACTCAAGTCATGAGAAACATGAGGATGCTCATTGCTAAAATTCCTAGTTTTTTTAAGAGTTGAACTTTCCTTTTTTTTTCATTTTTATTAAAATTACTGTTAGTGAAAATACTGTGTAATATTAGTTTCAGGTGTACCATTTAGTGACTCAACACTTCCATACATCACCCAGTGCTCATCACAACAGGTGTACTCCTAATCCCTATCACCTATTTAACCATCCCCAACCCACCCCCCTTCTGGTAAACATCAGTTTGTTCTCTATAGTTAGAGTCTGTTTCTTGGTTTGCCCCTCTCCCCCGCCCCCCCCCCTCCCCGGTAGTTTGTTTTGTTTCTTAAATTCTACATATGAGAGAAATCATATAGTATTTGTCTTTTCTCTGACTGACTTATTTCAATTAGCATTTCAAATTCCTATTTAAAATTATATTTGAGGGGCACCTGCATGGCTCAGTCGGTTAAGCATAGGACTTCGGCTCAGGTCATGATCTCACAGTTCACGGGTTTGAGCCCCGTATCAAGCTCTGTGATGACAGTTCAGAACCTGGAGCCTGCTTCAGATTATGTGTTTCCCTTTCTCTCTGCCCCTCCCCTGCTTGTGCTCTGTCTCTGACTCTGTCTCTCTCTCTCTCTCCCAAAAATAAATAAACATTAAAAAACATTTTTAATTATATTGAAGGATACATTTACTGCAATTCATCAAAAGCAGTGCTAAAGGGGAAATTAATAGATAAAACTGCTTACAGTAAAAAATAAGAATGATCTCACATCAATAACCTAACTTCACACCCTAAGGAACTAGAAAAAGAACACACTAAAACCCAAAGCTAGCAGAAGAAAGGAAATATAAAAATTAGAGCAGAGAGGGTCGGCTGGGCAGCTTAGTGGGTTAAGTTTCCAACTCTTGCTTCTGGCTCAGTTCACCGTCTCATGTGGTGAGATCCAGCCCTGCCTTGGGCCTCACTAAGAAGTTTAAGTTCTCTCTCACCCTCTCTCTCACCCTCTCCTCCCCCACTCTCTCTCTCAAAAAAAAAAAAAATTGTTCAGAGAAAAATGAAATAGAGAATAGAGAAACAATAGAGAAAGTCAATAAAACCAAAAGTTGGTCCTTCAAAAAGATCAACCAAATTGACAAAAAATTAGTTGGATGGCCTAAGGAAAATAGAGGATTCAAATTTCTAAAATCAGGAATGAAAGTGGGGGCAGCGGGCCTTCACTGTGGGCAGGACTAGTCAGCCAGGTGGATGCCGCTGCCCTTGGCCCAGCAGTGTGCCCCCTGCCCCAGTGGCGGCAAGGCTATGCTGGAGGTTCAGAGGAAATGGGGCCAGTGGCTAGGTCCAGACAAAGTGGGAGGCTGCCGTCCTGAGGCCAGGGTTCAGGAGGAAAGCAGGCAAAAGAAGGGAGTGGTGGCCCTTCTCTCTAAAACAGAGAGAAGAGGCAAGTCTGTCAAGGGAAAAAGAAAAGTTACTGAAGCCTGAAGTGATGATCCAGTCATCACTTAAGCCACTTGCGGAAGAAAGAAGGCTTCAGAGACCTTGGGAGTTAAAGGCAGGGAGCCAGAAGAGTATTTTAAGTCGATGCAAAGCTCAGTAGTGAAATTACCTAGTGATCGTCATCGTATTGAAAACAGATCTTCACGGGAAGGCTTGAGCAATGAAGCTGAAGAAAAGAAGTTAAGCTGTCACAAAACAATACTGATGACTGAGTACCATAACAGAAAGAAACTGAATCTTCAAGTAAAGAAAAATTGGATTCCAATATGAATTGTTTGTCTTCATTCACTCTCTCTGGTAGAAACGACTTTAATGATTATAAAGGAACCTATAATCACTGATGATAAAAAGATGAAGTCCGAGGAACCTAGCAAAAGTGGGTCAGAGGTAGTTTTTTTTTGTTGTTTTTTTGTTTTTTGTTTTTTTTTGGTGCAAAAAGGTGATTTTATTAAAGCATAGGGACAGGACCCGTGGGCAGGAAGAACTGCACTGTAAGTGTGGGGGTGATGGATTTATGAGGGGGGGTGGGAAGAGGGAGTTCCTAAAGGGATTTTCATATGCTAAAGACTCACAGATTATTGGAGGCCTAGCTATTGTCAAGCTAAGGTTGTTTTTGCCTGCAGCAAAGCATTAACCTTAAGACTGTAGGGAGTTCCTGGGCACCTGGGTGGCTCAGTAGGTTAACCAACTGACTTTGGCTCAGGTCCTGATCTCGTGGTTCCTGAGTTTGAGCGTGGCATCAGGCTCCGTGCTGATGGCTCAGAGCCTGGAGCCTGCTTCAGATTCTGTGTCTCCCTCTCTCTCTTCTCCTCCCCTGCTCATTCTCGGTCTCTCAACAATAAATAAACGTTAAAAGAACAAAAGACAGTAGGGAGTTCTGTTGATGGGATTGTCTTTTTCTGATAAATTGGTGGGAACTCTTAACAGTTTAACCATTTGGGGTTTTTTGGTCCTTTCCTGTTCTTGGGTAGCCTGGAGTGTCCAAGGAATACCACACATATCCCACCCGCAGGGGGGTGAGGGGGGATTGCAGTGAGGGGTGTGCTAGCTTGTGCTTTGCCCCTTAGCCTGCTTCCTGCTCCCTCATCATATACCCCCAGAACAATTTGACCCTTAAATCCTTAAAGTTGTTGAAGGTGAAACGGAAAGTAATTTCTAATACCTCTGAAGATACTCAGCTAACTAATGTGACTCAAAACTCAGCAGGAAGTAAAAAAAAATTAGAGGGAATTTGACAAAACTTAATTTGACAGGGCTTCACAGTATGACCAGGAAGCAAATAACTCTACAGGCAAAGTTATTCATCGAAAGGCATGTATTGCTGGGGTACCTGGATGGCTCAGTTGGTTGAGTGTCCAACTTTGGCTCAGGTCATGATCTCACAGTTCATGGGTTTGAGCCCCCACATCAGGCTCCGTGCTGACCACGTGGAGCCTGCTTCTGATTCTGTCTGTCTCTCTCTCTCAAAAGTAAACTTTAATACAAATCAAACCACACTCCGATATCACCTCACGCCAGTCAGAGTGGCCAAAATGAACAAATCAGGAGACTATAGATGCTGGAGAGGATGTGGAGAAACAGGAACCCTCTTGCACTGTTGGTGGGAATGCAAATTGGTGCAGCCGCTCTGGAAAGCAGTGTGGAGGTTCCTCACAAAATTAAAAATAGATCTACCCTATGACCCAGCAATAGCACTGCTAGGAATTTACCCAAGGGACACAGGAGTGCTGATGCATAGGGGCACTTGTACCCCAATGTGTATAGCAGCACCCTCAACAATAGCCAAATTATGGAAAGAGCCTAAATGTCCATCAACTGATGAATGGATAAAGAAATTGTGGTTTATATACACAATGGAATACTATGTGGCAATGAGAAAGAATGAAATATGGCCTTTTGTAGCAACGTGGATGGAACTGGAGAGTGTGATGCTAAGTGAAATAAGCCATACAGAGAAAGACAGATACCATATGGTTTCACGCTTATGTGGATCCTGAGAAGCTCAACAGAAACCCTTGGGGGAGGGGAGGGAAAAAAAAAAAAAAAAGAGGTTAGAGTGGGAGAGAGCCAAAGCATAAGAGACTGTTAAAAACTGAGAACAAACTGAGGGTTGATGGGGGGTGGGAGGGAGGGAAGGGTGGGTGATGGGTATTGAGGAGGGCACCTTTTGGGATGAGCACTGGGTGTTGTATGGAAACCAATTTGACAATAAATTTTATATATTGGGGAAAAAAATAAACTTTAAAAAAAAGGCATGTATTGCTAAGCAAACACTTGTGGTTCCAGAATTGATTAAAATATTGAACACAGGACAGCTGACTATTTTTAAAATTCCATCACTTAAGAATAACACAGAAAAAAAGAAAAGAAATAAATGCCAGATCATGAGAGAGAGGAGCATATGATTCCCTAGAACTTCTTGACAATTTACCTAGAGCAGAGGTAAGACAAAACAGGAGTAAAGAAAATATCTCCACAGGAACTTCAGGACCTCAATCATTGAGTATTCAAAATAGTGTGACTCCAGTGCAAGCTAAGTCTGACTCGTGCAGCTGCAAGGATTCCTGTAGTATTTCTCCAAGCTTTTAAAGCAAGGTAATGATAATAAACCATCTAACTACACCTCTGAACCAGGCAATATTGTTTTCAATAATGAAGCTGTTTCTCCCACAGTTGAAAGAAATACTTTTTCTTGTGATCTTGGGTTATTAGAAAAAAGGTCTGTCTTCTGCTCTAATGAACAAGAAACGTTCAAACCAGTTTCCTCTGAAGTTAGTGGCAGAGAAGTGACTAAGAACTTCTCAGAACTTAAAATGGAGTTTCCAGATATTCTTAAAGCATATGAAGGTGATGTCCTCTTAATTGATGTCATTCAAGATGACCCACACCTTTCTGGGATCGCCAGTGAAGGGCATTCATTTATTTCAATGGTTCCTATGATAAGCCAGGGGCCCAGTATTTCTAAACAGCACCAATCAACAGACTTTAAGCACATAGAACTTCCAGAAAAAAAGAACCAAGCGATGACTTGAGAGAACTTCCTATACTGGATCCTGCACTGATGAAGTCAGAGATCTATGCTTCACTGTCAGCAGCAAAGAGAAAACATGATTCCAAAGATGAAAACATTTCCTTAGGGGAAATTACTAATGAGACCTGTAAAAGCGAAAAACTGGGACAACTCAGTAAACACATACAAAGTTCAGACTTGGATGAAAAGGAACTTTCATATATTAAATATATTCTTACGTTACTTATCACCAGGGAAATACAAATCAAAACTACGAAGAGATACCAACTCATACTCATACTCAAAATGGCCAAAATTAACAACACAGGAAACAACAGACACTGGTGAGGATGCGGAGAAAGGAGAACCTTCTTGAACCGCTGGTGAGAATGTAAACTGTGCAGCCAATCTGGAAAAGAGTATGGGGGTTTCTCAAAAAGCTAAAAATAGAACTACCCTACAACCCAGCAAGTGCACTACTAGGTATTTACCCAAAGGATACAAAAATACAGATTTAAAGGGATACATGCACCCCAATGTTGATAGCAGCATTATCAACAACAGACAAATCATGGCAAGAGCCCAAATGTCCATTGACTAATGAGCAGAAAAAGAAGATGTGGTATATATGTATGTATGTATGTATATATATATATACCGGACTATTGCTCAACCATAAAAAGAATGAAGTTTTGCCATTTGAAATGACATGGATGGAGCTGGGGAGTATTATGCTAAGCGAAATAAGTCAATCAGAGAAAGACAAATACTGTATGATTTCACTTACATGTGGAATTTAAGAAACAAAACAAATGAGCCCAAGGTTGGGGGAAAGAGAGGCAAACCGTAAAACAGACTCTTAACTATAGAAAACAAACTGAGGGTTACTGGAGGGAAGGTGCACAGGAGGGTGGGCTAGATGGGTGATGGGTATTGAGGAGGGCACTTGTGATGAGCACTGGGTGTTGTATGAAGCCCTTCCCCATTTCAAGATTAAAATTTTCTCCTGTATTTTCTCCTGGTGTTTTTCTGTTGTTTTTTTTTCAATAAATTTGAATTTTTTATCTACCTAAATCTAAAATTTATCTTTGGAGAAAGGATGTAAAAACAATGTAACCTATAACATTTTTTTTTGGACATGGATTTTGTGCACTTTGCATTCTCCTAGCATAAGAAAATATCTAAAATATTTATGTTCATGCCTGTTAATATCATAACTTATGGTTTCTGGTTTTGATATCATGCTTAGGCTTTCTCCACCCTCCAAATTATACAAATACCCTTTTATTTATTTTTGCTACTTCTGATATTTATTTCTTATATTTAAATTTTTTTTAACGTTTATTCATTTTTGAGAGATAGAGAGAGACAGAGTGCGAGTGGGGGACAGGCAGAGAGAGAGGGAGACATAGAATCGGAAGCAGGCTCCAGGCTCTGAATGGTCAGCACAGAGCCCAATGTGGGGCTCGAACCCATGAACCACGAAATCATGGCCTGAGCTGAAGTTGGATGCCTAACCGACTGAGCCACCCAGGTGCCCCTATTTTTTATATTTAAATCTTTATTGAACCTAAAAAGTATTTTGACATATGGTGAGTTGGTACAAAGCTCATTTTCTATCCAGTTAACCAGACTGTTGTTCTACTGACATTTATTGAATCATTTCCTCATAAATTTCAAATGGTATCTTCAATATTTTCAAGTTTTTATGTATGGAACTATTCCTTTACTTCTCTTTTGTTTCATTGATTGCTCAGGTCCTTGTACTGATACCATACGGTCAATTATTTGAAAAGTAAAAATAGCAAACAAAATAAAAATAAAACAAGGAATGCTTGCTTTAAAAGATACTAAGATGTGGGCGCCTGGGTGGCGCAGTCGGTTGAGCGTCCGACTTCAGCCAGGTCACGATCTCACCGTCTGTGAGTTCGAGCCCCGCGTCAGGCTCTGGGCTGATGGCTCAGAGCCCTGGAGCCTGTTTCTGATTCTGTGTCTCCCTCTCTCTCTGCCCCTCCCCCGTTCATGCTCTGTCTCTCTCTGTCCCAAAAATAAATAAACGTTGAAAAAAAATTAAAAAAAAAAAAAGATACTAAGATGTGAGGTGCGTGGGTGGCTGAGTCGGTTAGCGTCCAACTTCAGCTCAGGTCATGAGTTTGAGCCCTGTATGGGTCTCTGCTGTCAGCACAGCGCCCACTTCAGATTCTCTATCCCCCTTTCTCTCTCTCCCTCCCCCGCTCATTCTCTCTCTCTCTCTTTCTCTCTCTCAAAATAAGTATATAAATTTAAAAATAAATAAGTAAGTAAAAATACTAAGATGTATTATAAATCTAAAATATTTTTGGTTGTTCTTATATTCTCCTAGAGTGCCTTAAACTCATGATAAAATAGTTTTTTAAATCTATAAATTAAGAATTACATCTTTACCTTTAATATTCTCATTCAGGAACATGGTATTCTTTTTATTTGTTAAAGTTTTATGTTTCTCAGTTGATTTTTGCAATTTTCTTCATAAGGATTAATAGTATATGCAGTGTATATCATTATGTAATATGTGATTATGGACTTAAAAAAAAGAATAGTTGTTAAGAGAGTACATTTCCAGAGTCCTCATCACAAGGAGAAAGTTATTCCTTGCTTTCTTCTTCGTTTTTGTTATATCTCTGTAAGAAGATGTTAGCTGAACCTATTGTAGAGATTTTACAATATATGTAAATCCTACCATCATGCTGTATGCTTTAAACTTACACAGCAACGTGTATCAATTAATTCTCAATAGGACTGGAAAAAATTTTAATAATTAAAAATTGAATTTTTAAAAAATTGAAAAGACTAGACAGATATAAAGTGAGATATTAAAGGGTTATCTCAGCTCAAACAAAAATGAAAGTGGATGCATTACTACCAGTTTTATAGAGATAAAAAAGGATAGTAAGAGAGGATTATGCACAATTATATGCACAAATTTCTAGAAACACATAACCTACTAAGACTAAATTATGAAGGAACAAACAATCTAAATAGACCTATACCAAGTAAGGCCATTAAATCAGTAGTGAAAAATTTTCCAACAAAGAAAACCCGTGGACCTGAGGGCTTCACTGGTGAATTTTAACAAACATTTAAAGAAGAACTAATACCAATCATTCTCAAACTTTTCCAAAAATATGAAGAGGAGAGGAATTTCCTAACATTCTGTGAGAATACCAAAACAACCAAAGACACTACAAGAAAAAAAAAGAAAACTTCATACCAATATCCCTTATGAACAATGATCTAAAAATCCTCAACAAAACAGTAGCAAACAGAGTTCTGCAGCACATTAAAAGGTTTAGACACCATGACCAAGTGGAATTTACTCTTAAAATTCCAGGATCTCCCTCTCTCCCACACCCCCAGGCCCTGATAAACCATCCTCTA
>NW_024412446.1:10986457-10997462 GCF_014898765.1 Herpailurus yagouaroundi | reverse complement strand
CATCCAAGTCCTAGCTCCTTCACCTCAAGTGCAGAGGACCAGAGACCTGCTCTTCAGGCCTACTACTGACCCTTTCTGCAGCATGCCTGCCTCCCCAGGGAGGAATGTTCACAAGTGCTTCAGCAGCTGGCTGTGAACTTCCCACTCGTGGAAGAGGAGCGAAGGCCACAGGACCAAAACCCCTTTGACAGCATCTGAGCTGACTCTTCAATAGGAGGTGTGAATGTTGTGGAAAAGGGTCTTTATGACAGTGACAAATCAAGGATAGATAGCCAGCAACTGCACTACCTGCATTAGCTCCTTTGAGCCTCACATAACCTCCAAAGGTAAGGTATTTTTGTCATTTTATCAGGTGAAAAATGGTGAATTGAATTGCCTAAAGTCACGCAGAGATGTAGTAGCAAAATTAGGACTCAAACCTTGGCCCCAGAACCCAAGTTCTCAAGGTCAGATGGCTAAAAAAAGCAAAGAGAAAAACAGTGACCCTTTCTCTCTGATAATTCTCCTTGGGCTTAGTCCAAGAAAACAGGATGAGGAAGGGGCATTTGTTTGGTTATATTAGTTCTGCACTCTCTCCACCTCCTGAATTTATAGTGTGTATGTGCATTCATTATCATCAAGAAAAGCTACAAACCCTCCTTTTACTCCCACATACAATGGTGCATACTAATTGGCCCCTTCAGGAAATTATGTTATTTCATTGGCAAAGTAGCAAAGAGTTGAACTTTGAGGAGTCTCAAAGCACTTAGAGGATGTCCAGTTAGCATGTTTGCTCCTTCCAATGATCAGGGAAAGCATTTGGCCTCTTCTGTACCTTCTAGACTCTCTTCACACCATTTTACTCATGTTACAGGCATTTCAGAGCACAAACACTTTCCAGAAAGGTGGTTTTAGTGACCCAACATTGCCCTCAACTCTGAGTTACTGCCTGTGAACTCAAGGCTCTTATTCTGCTTCTAGCATTCATGCTTTTGTACCTCCGAGCTCCTCGCCCTGGGGCCAAAAGTTTCTGTTACCTTTTTCTCCAAGGATTTTGCAGAAATCATTCTGCATTCTCTCCATGATGAATCCCTGACATCCAGCTCTGAGTATCTCTATCCTCAGTCCCTGTGCTCAGAAATTTCTCTGCTCTAGTTCCCTGTTTCTCCAGTTCTCCCATTGATTATACCAACCACTTCTCTTCTGGTGTTACTTGCTCTTATGTTTTTTAGTTTTTTCATTTTACTATGTTGTGGTTTTCCTTGTACCAGATTATCATTCAAAATGTTGTCTTGTTTATCATTTAATGTATATATTCAAATACTTATGTTTATATTAAACAGAAGTTTGCATTTCTCCAGTATCAGAAACAGTGCGATTCACATCCACTATACTAATTCTTAGTATCTAATGAATAAATTAGAAATTCCTTGCATTGATTAGAATGCTCCACAATATAAACCCAAACTTCTTTCTGTATTGAACACTCCCTGTCTTGTGCCTGTATTCTCAGCTCCTGACAAAAATGTGTAACATATTTCTTCCTAAACCATTTGTTCTTGAATTTTTCTCCATGATAAGGAACTTCAAGTTCATCAGTTGGATGATGGGTAGTCAACGAGTGGTTTCAAAGACAGACACAATCACATTTGCATTTTATAAATATAATTTTGATTTCAGTAAGCAGATGTCTATATACACAAGCAGGATGAGCATCACAATGGCCCCTGGATTCCCTTTCCCAGTAGAAATAACTTCCATTTATTCTCAACCTCTTCACAAGGAACACATCCTATCTCCTCCATTCACTGAAAAACGGACTTGAGCCACCCCGCGCTATGGCCACCCTCTTGACCCAATTACCATCGAACATGCAAAAATTCATTTTAAATCAAAATTATTTATTACTGTAAAACATCAGAATAATTAAGAATAACCTAACAAAAGTTCACCATCTGTATTTAGCCAATGTAATAACTTGGTCTTTATGCTACAAAATTTTCTTAAAGCTTATTTATTTATTTTGAGAAAAGAGAGAGAGAGAGAGAGAGAGAGAGAGAGAGAGAATCTCAAGCAGCCTCTATGCTGCCAGCACAGAACACAACACAGCCATGAACTGTGAGATCGTGACCTGAGCCAAGACCAAGAGTCAGACGCTTAATGGACTGAGCCACCCAGGCACCCCTATGCTACAAAACTTTTAATGAAAAAAGTATTACAGAAATAATTGAAACCTTTCTTTTTTCCCATCCAAAATTCATTTTTGTCCCTCTCACTCCAGAGATAACTACAATTCTAGACTTGTTAGTATATTCCAATTAGGACTTATACTTTCACCATGTATTAAATTGCGCACATAATGTGTGATACAGAATATATCATTCAGTGACTTCCTTTTTTACAGCCTATTTTTAAAAATTTGTCAGGTGAATTCATTCACTTTTACTGAGGCACAGAATTTATTCATAAGAAAATTGCATAATTTTCTTATCTATTCCTCCATGGGTAGGCCATTTCCAAGTTTTCTATTGACAATACATCCTCATGGATGTCTTCAGGAACACAAATGCCAGACTTTTTCTAGGGTCTAATCTAGAAGTGGAATTGCTGAATCACATGTGTATGAATTCCAGCTTTCCTAGAGGTTGGCTAATTGTTCTCCAACGGCAATATTAATCTTCCTATTTCTTTCCAACACTTGAAGTTGTCATAGTTTTACACATCCCAAGATTAAAGATGTTAAATTGTCTTTTAATTCAGTTAAACATCTTTTATTTTCTTTCTTGGCCATACCAGCTTCCTCCTCTATGGCTGGCCTGTTCCAGCCTTTTTGCCCATTACTTCTTACAGTATTTTTGGTCCTTTTCTTATCAGTGTATAGGCAACCTCTGTCATTCTGAATATTAATCCTTTCTTAATTATGTGTGCAGCAAATACCTGTTTGCAGTCCATGACTTGCCTTTCCCCCTTTCTTATAAATGTCTTTTTCACATAAATGCTTTACATTTAAAATAGTCAACTTGAATAAATTTTCTTATGTTTTATATGCTTTGTGCCTGGTTTTAAAAAATCACTTCTTGGGGCACCCGGGTGGCTCAATCGGTTGGGCATTTGACTTTGGCTCAGGTCATGATCTCGCAGTCTGTGAGTTCAAGCCCTGCTTCGGGCTCTGTGCTGACAACTTAGAGCCTGGAGCTTGCTTCAGATTCTGTCTCCCTTTCTCTCTGCCCCTCCCCAGCTCACACTCTGTTTCTCTCTCAAAAATAAAATAAAAACATAAAAAAATAAAATAAAAATAAAAAACCAATTATTTTCCCCAAATCATAAACATATTTTCCTCTAAATATTTTTCCAGCTCTATTGAGATATGATTGACATACTACATTGTGTAAGTTTGAGCATAGCATGTTGATTTGATATGTTTACATATTCCTCTAAATACTTTGAAGTTTAGCTTTTTACAATTAATCTTTAGGAATTATTTTCAGTACTGTCTTCATTATATGGGTATCCCCATATACAAAATGGTCAGTCCATCCTTTCTCTGCCCATTTCTAAATCAACCTATGTTATATCCTAACTCCTAATAAACACTTGACCTATGTCTGGACTTTCTAGTCTGGCACATAGGTCTATTTTTCATTCCCTACACGAATACTACTCTTTGAATTATAATAGTAAATCATTTGATGACTGATATGGTAATTAATACCTTCTTATTCTATATACTCAAATTATATTTGCTCTTCATGCTTCCTTATTTTTCTGCATGCTAAATTCAAGTTTAACAGAAATCTGTGGTATTTTGATTAGGATTGCATCCTATTCATAGATTAATCAGAGGAGAACTGACATGTTTCTCATAGTTAAGTCTTGTCACTAACATTGCTTATCTTTTCATTTTCTTTAGGTATTCCTTTTTTGTTCTTCATAGTATTATAACTTTTTTCAGTAGTTGGACTTCTTTTTTAGGATTATCTAGATTCCTTAATATTTTCTATTGCTGATTGTGAATGAGGAGTCTTTTTTAAAATTATAAATTTAATTTATTACTATTTAAAAATAAGTAGAGGTGCCTGGGTGTCTCAGTTGGTTGAGCATCTGACTTTGGCTCACATCACAGTCTCATAGTTCATGGGTTTGAGCCTTGCATCGGGCTCTGTGCTGACAGCTCAGAGCCTGGAGCCTGCTTCAGGTTCTGTGTCTCCCGCTCTCTGTGTCTCTGCTCCTCCCCTGCTCACACTCTGTCTGTCTCTCTCAAAAATAAACATTTTTTTAATTACAAAAAAATATGTATAGTATTGATTGTGTTTAATATTGGTTTATACCAAGCAAACTTGTTGATAACTCTAGAGGTTCCCTTGAGAATCCTTGATTGATCCAGAGATTTCCATGGGTTTTCTTTGCAGACAATCAAATATGACATCACTGTAGTGTTTTATGCACAGGACTCAAATTAGCTCTCTACATTATGTTTATCTGTGACTGCATCTCCTGAACCAAAAGGGAATTAACACACCAGAATCCAGCCAGTGGGGCCTTATTTGTGGTTGGAAACCTGAAGGGGCTATAGTGGTTTCAACTATGACTTATAACACTTGTTCTGAGTTTTCTTCTTATTTCTCATACCTAAGTATTCCCATTTATTCCCTTTAGATTTGGATATATACTTTTTTTTTTTTTTTTTTTTTTTTAGTTTTAAAACTTATCTAGAATTTCTATGTGTTTTAACTGGAATGGGACTTGTCAACATTAGCTTAATCCTCCATGTTGCCAAAAGCCCCACCTCTGAAACGTTATAGGCCACATGAAATACCATAGTCTCTTAGCCCTTTAGCTTCATTGAAACCTCTGAACCCTTGTATATTATGTGTGAAGGTAGGGAAAGGCATTTCAAAAGAGAAAACCAACAAAGACTTTTTTAAGTACATCATATTTTGGGAACAATTAATGAGAACTGCTTTCCCTGTACCTAGCATATAATTCACACAGGCACTATAGGAGACATTAAGAATTAGTGGTTAAATTAAATATAGATTGAATTGGGTCACCTGGGTGGCTCAGTTGGTTGCCTGACTCTTGATTTCAGCTCAGGTCATAACCTCACATTTCGTGGGATCAAGCCCCACATCAGGCTCTGTGCTAATAGCACAGAGCCTGCTTCGGATTCTCTCTCTCCTTCTCTCTCTGCCCCTACCTCCCTTCATGCTTGCTCTCACTCTCTCTCTCTCAAAATAAATAAATAAACTTTAAAAAAGATAGATTGATTGATTGATTGACTTAGTTCATTAATGGAGTAGAGTGCTCTTTAGAAAATTTAGTGATTTATTTAGGATACCTTGAACCACAATAACAAAGAGATCACAAAACATATAATGGTTTCAATGGAATAAAAGTTTATTTCTCTCCTACATAATAATTCCTGTAAGTTTCCTTGGTTCTCCACTGAATGTGGAGAACTAAGAACACAGGTTCATCCCACTGTGTGATACCACCAACCCATTCAGCCTACTGGCCATTTCCATCTAGTTGGAGGAAGTCCAGAACTGGAATGCATGGATTGTGATGCATTGGCTAAAATTCAGTCACATGAACACACCTCAGTGCAAGGGAGAGTGGGAAATATAGTTTAATTGTGTGTCCATGAAGATGTGAACAACAAGGATTTGAACAAGAAACTAGTAGTCTCTGCCATCATCAGTATGCCTCAGTGCAAGCGACTCAAAGAACAGAGAATCTGTACTCAAGTAATTAAGACAGCATTACAAAGTTTCAGGTAGAAAATGATGATGATCTAAGCTGAAGCACTGAAAGTATACGTAGAAAAATTGAGTTATGTAAGAATTATTTCAAATGAAAAATCAACAAGATGTAGAAGTGAGAGATAAACTGAGTGAGTGTGCTTCTGAATCTCCCATATGTGAGGAACCCCAAAAATAAACCTTGATTTAACCCAAGAAATATTGAGTGCACACAGTGAACAACTTTCTATAATGACCTCTCTAGGGTTATTGACATAAACAAAGTATGATTTTCCTCCTCAGATAAGCTTGCAAACCACTTAGGTTGTAATGTGCAGAGTATAGTGTTTGGACAGACATGTTTGCAGGATAGCTGAGTGTAGAAATATGGGAAAGAGAGATCAAGCCTACAGTTATGGATCTGACAGTTTACTTACTAAGCGGTAGTTGAGTATGGAGTTGGATGGCTCAACAAAAGAAATAATAAAGGAAGAGAAGAGAAAAGCTTTGTGATTATCGATATTAGAGAATTTTCTAAAGAGATACATTCTTTCAAAAGAGGGGATGAGGGGCGCCTGGGTGGCGCAGTCGGTTAAGCGTCCGACTTCAGCCAGGTCACGATCTCGCGATCCGTGAGTTCGAGCCCCGCGTCAGGCTCTGGGCTGATGGCTCAGAGCCTGGAGCCTGTTTCCGATTCTGTGTCTCCCTCTCTCTCTGCCCCTCCCCCGTTCATGCTCTGTCTCTCTCTGTCCCAAAAATAAAATAAAAAACGTTGAAAAAAAAATTAAAAAACAAAACAAACAAAAAAAAAAAAACAAAAGAGGGGATGAAATTCTTCTCTGAAAATGAACAGTTGGGGAGAAAACTCACTAGGCTTGTTATTTCTAGGAGTGAAACCCAGTGATTCTGGTGATTTACAATCATCCAATGTCAGCATAGACACCTGCTACTTCCTGGGCTCTAGGATCACTATTAGTTTGGCCATTGGAACAATTCCTAATTTCATGGCTGGTCCTTGTAATAACACAAAGATTCCAAAATGCTTTCCTTCCTTTGTCATGTGTAATTTAAAAAAAAAAATGCGTGTGATTTTTGGCTTTTCCATTACATAAAGTCCCTGAGAGTGGACTATGTCTTACATGTTGAAGAAGTGGATTTCAAAGTGTATTTTGCACATATTTGTGTTTTTCCATAAGCTTAGCAAAGTATCTAGCACATACAATATAAAAAGTTTTTGTGAATTGATTAAATCCTAGATGTTTGAGTGATGGTTCTGGGATAGAGGAGTATTGGTATCTTTGATTCACACAGTTCTCACTTCTTAAACATGAGTGTCAAGGGCTAAATGTCGATCGGTACCACTGAACATTTTCCCACAAATGCGGGCTGTGTCTGGGTTTAGTAAATTCATCATTAAGATTACTGGTCACTTAATCAAAACTGGTGGGTAAGAAAGATCATTACATTCGTGGCAACTCCAAAATAATTCTGAATTCCTCTCCCTCTTTCTTAACAAAGGAGCCATGAGGGAAAACAACCAGTCCTCTACCCTGGAATTCATCCTCCTGGGAGTTACTGGTCAGCAGGAACAGGAAGACTTCTTCTTCATCCTCTTCCTGTTCATTTACCCCATCACATTGATTGGAAACCTGTTCATCATCTTGGCCATTCACTCTGACATTCACCTTCACATCCCCATGTACTTTTTCCTTGCCAACCTCTCCTTTGTTGACATCTTATTCTCCTCTGTAACCATCCCCAAGATGCTAACCAACCATCTCTTGCACAGCAAAGCCATCTCCTTTGGAGGATGCCTAGCACAGTTGTATTTTATGATTGCCTTAGGTAACACAGATAGCTATATCCTGGCTGCGATGGCATATGATCGTGCCGTGGCCATCAGCCGCCCACTTCATTACACAACTAGTATGAGCCCACGGACTTGTGTCTTGCTAGTTGTTGTGTCCTGGGTGGTTGGAAATGCCAATGCCTTCCCGCACACTCTGCTCACATCCAGTCTGTCCTTCTGTGGCAATAAAGAAGTAGCCAACTTCTACTGTGACACTATCCCTTTGCTCAAGCTCGCCTGTTCTGACATCCGTTTTAATGTGAAGGTGATGTACCTAGGGGCTGGTGTTTTCTCTGTACCCTTACTATTCATTATCATCTCCTATATTCAGGTCTTTTCCACAGTCCTGAGGGTTCCATCCACCAAGGGTGTGCTCAAAGCCTTCTCTACCTGTGGTTCCCACCTCACTGTTGTTACTCTATATTATGGGACAGTCATGGGCATGTATTTCCGCCCTCTGTCTAGTTACAGCCTAAAGGATGCAGTGGTAACTGTTATGTACATGACAGTGATCCCAATGTTAAATCCTTTCATTTATAGCCTGAGAAATCAGGGCATGAAGGCTGCCCTGGGGAAACTCTTCAGAAAAAGACACTCTTCATAACCAATGTGAAGTCATATTGGACAGTCAATTAGAGTCACCAATTAGGTGCATTTGGAAATCTAGCTCCAATGTCTTACTCCACCAAGAAGCCACCTTTGTCCTTCCCACGTGGAAATTCCTCTTCTCTGAAATCTTATGATACATCTTATAAAATTATCACTTTGTACACATTATTGTCCTTTTAGCAGCACAGGAATATTTGGGTCATGTCCCAGATAAGCTACAATGATCAGAGTAAAATTGAGAAAGTCTGAAGCTCTGCTTCTATAGGAACATGAACATGAACATGAACATATTAGGAATAATACTATCTGCCCCACCATGGTCACAGGGTGTGAGGATCACAATAGTCCATGATTTAAAAGCTATAAATCACTGGGGCACCTGGGTAGCTCCGTTGGTTAAGCATCCAACTTCCGCTCAGGTCATGGTCTCATGGTTTGTGGGCTTGAGTCCCCCATCAGGGTCTCTGCTGTCAGCACAGGGCCCGCTTCCGATCCTCTGACCCACTCTCTCTCTGTCCCTCCCCTACTGGTTTCTCTCTCTCTCTCTCTCTCAAAATAAATTAATAAACTTAAAAAAAGTTTATAAATCACTATTCAAATGTCGGGTTTTTTTACTATTATGCTAATTGCCCCTACTATGCTTGTAAGCCTCTGAGGGAAAGAACGGTCTTAAAATACCACTGTAGCTCTTTCACAGTCTTGTTCATATAAAGCATATACTGATTATACAAAGCTTATAATGATTCTTGGTGGAAAGTGAGATGAACAAAAGAAAATATTGCTGTCAGAATTATAATCTGATAATAGAAATAATCAGACTAGACATTATTTACCCATCTGGTAAAATCTTTAAAGGAAATGACCTGGGTAGATGTTTTTGTTCTTATTGTGTTATTGATTAAACTAGACTGTGTCTAAAGAGCATAAGATTTTTCCTAAAATCATGCCAAAATGACACTCATTGAGTTCTTGTATTTTAACATAAAAAAATTCTGATTTAATTAATTATAGTATGAAATAAAGTTATCATAAAATTGTTCATCACTATTAATAATCAGGGTGCCAAATAAATGAAGAAAAAAGAGCAATATCAAAATATGTGACTTTTTTCTCCAGTACGGCCCAGGGAAGATGAGACTTTGATTCTGGATGATCAGCCCTGATATGTGTAAGTGATAGTTCCTAAACAGAGATAGTTAATCCAACAGGTCCTAAATAACCAATAAGGAACTCCCTTACCTATGATTTGATCCTGTTCATGAGGAAATTATAAATTTTTTTCAAAAAATTAACAATTTATAAATGATTGTCCTTAAACATCGTATCTCCAAACAGGATAACTTTTTGAAGAGGTGAAATGAGTGTATCTTAGAACAGTGTGCAAGTTGTTTTATTATCTACTATTTTTAACTGCCAGTAAAAATATAAAATTATTGTTTTCTATAGATAATTCACATTGTCAGCTATTTATCCATGTTGGAAGAATTTGGATGTTGGAAGATGATGTTATTCACTGTTTAATGCTTTCTGGGTCTCTAAACACCAAGGGTTAGAACTATCCTAATTATCTCCTTTTCAACCAAAAAGATTTTGATTACAAATGCATATGAATCTGTGTGAATGGCCAACCAAATAACAGAGGAAATGGAGGTATTTTATGTAGGGCATTTCAAGGTTGGCCAAGGAAAATGTTATACAAATTTGCTGTACTGTTGTACAAATTTATTGTCTCTACCCATGAGAATGTGAAGATTTGGGATCTGTTTTGTTCACTGTTGTATATTCAGAACTTAGACAGTGCTGGCATATAGTAGTTACTTAATAAATTTGTGTGAAATGAATAAATGAACCCTGCAATATTATTTTTAAACAATGACTGCAACAAGGTTAATTTTGTTGTTATATGTAAGCTCAAATAGCGTGAGGTGTTTCAAATATTTCCCATAGTGAAATATTAAGTGCCAAAGAGGAGAGTATAAAAAAGGCCTAAGAATGTAGGTTCTTAGGAGAACTCCATACCATTTAGCTGCTCTATATCAGTCTCATGTTATTCCTCTGTTTAACTTGGACAAGGGAAGTTAATGTCTTCTACTGAATCCTACAGTAATCATAAGAATCTATGTGTATGATTATTATACAAATAAAAATTATTGTACCTGTATGTCAAGTCATTGCTTCAGCTGTTTCCCTTTGATCCTGTCAAACATGCTGTCCTAGAATAATTTTAACACTATAATTTAAATTTCTTCGTGTACCAATCTTCAGGTACATGTACAATGGATCAATTGACTAAGTCTGGAAAAGACTACAGTCTATGGCTGGTATGTCAGCTTGGGTCAGTTCAGGCCTATTCAGAAAACACAAATCACATCTGATTTTTTTTTTAGTGTTTATTTTTGAGAGAGAGAGAGAGAGAATGAGCAGGAGGGAGGGACAGAGAGAGAGAGGGAGATAGAAGATATGAAGCAGGCTCTGCACTGACAGCAGAGAGCTCAGTGCAAGGCTCAAACTCACGGATCATGAGATACGACCTCAGCTGAAGTCAGACACCTAATTGACTGAGCCACCAATATGGCCCATATATGGTACTTTTAAATTTTTCTTTTATGTTTATTTATTTTTGAGAGAGACAGAGTGTGAGCAGAGTTTATTTATTTTTGAGAGAGACAGAGTGTAAGGGGAAAGAGGGAGAGAGATACAGAATCTGAAGCAGGCTCCAGGCTCTGAGCTGTCAGCACAGAGCCTGACACGGGCCTCAAACCCAGGAACCACGAGATCATGACCTGAGCCGAAGGTGGATGCCTAACCAACTGAGCCACCCAGGTGT
>NW_024412446.1:10944415-10976457 GCF_014898765.1 Herpailurus yagouaroundi | reverse complement strand
CAGAAGAGGGATGACCACATGTCTGAGGGATGACCTCAGATGCTCACATCTCTGAGGGGAGCTGCCAAACAGCTGCCACTTGGTCTTCACCTGCTGAGATGAACCGGACCTTCATTCCTGAGGGGTCTCAGTCCACAATAGTACTGCCTTGATGATGATGATGATGTAATTATTATTACAGCATACATACAGTATATTACAGCAACATAACAATAATATTTAAAAATGTAAATCCCGGGGTGCCAGGATGGCTCAGTCAGCTGAGTGATTAATTCTTAATTTCGGCTCAGGTCATGATCCGAGGGTCATGGGATCAAGCCCCATGTCGGGATCTGTGCTGAACATGGAGCCTGCTTAAGATTCTCTTTTTCGTCCCCTTCTGCCCCTCCCCCACGCTCTCTCTCTCTCTCTCTCAAACAAACAAACAAACAAAAAAACAAACAAAAACAAGGCAAAAATAAGTATAGGATTCAGTATGAGAGGAAATTCAAAAGGGGAGAGTCAGGAGAATGTAACTGGAGATACCATGTAGTTAGACATGAGTTATTACTAAAGACCTAACTATCAGGTTGCATGGTGAGTCTAGGAGTGTTTATGGTACTGTGTAGACAGATAGATGATTGATAGGTAGGTAGATAGATAGATAGATAGATAGATAATAGAAACATAGATGGTAGATGTAGATAGATAATAAAAACTCTGCATGTAGCAATGGTGAGAGTTTGTGTGGAACTAAGATTGGATAGACAGAGAGCAGTAAGGGAACAGAGAGGATTGGTGAGACCAGGAGGTTAATTAAACAGCTCAGAGCAATCTAAAGAAACAGTGAAGATATAGAAGAGGATCTACAGTTGACCCTTGAACAAATAGGGGTTTAAACTGCACGGGTCCACTTATACACAGATTTTTTATAGTACAGTACTGTCAATGTATTTTCTCTTCCTTATGATTCCCTTAACAAACATTTTCCTTTCTCGAGCTTACTTTATTGTAAGAATACAGTATATAATACAGATAGTATACAAGATGTGTGTTAATAGATTATTTATGTTATTGGTAAGGCTTCCAGTCAATAGTAGACTATTAATAGTTAAGTTGTAGGGGAATCAAAAGCTATTTGCAGATTTTTGACTGTGTAGGGGGTTGATGCCCCTAACCCCAGCTGTTCAAGGGTCAAGTGCAAATGCAAAGGTAATGAAAATATGAACAATAGAATATGGTAATTATTATGTAAGTAGTAAGATATCTTCAAGGTTTTGAGGTTTCTGTAAAAAGTCAGCGATATGTTTAATGAAATTGTTAACAAGAGAGTCATTTAAGAAAAATTAGTTCCACTTAGGTATGTTTTCAAGGGTTCTTTTGGGACATTTTCATGGAAGTATTCAATTAAATAGTAGAATGAAAGATACGAAACTTTGAAGTAAAATTAATAGCACATAGACCACTATAAAGTGATAAGTAAAGTTATGGAAATAGATTAAATCATCTCAGAGTATAAGATTCCAGCCTGAGTGTCTTATACTATTGTGCCACATATTATCGTGTCTTTTCATTTTCAAAATAGCCCTGTGGCATGAAAGAAAATAGCCCTCTTTACAGATAAGAAAGCTGTATCTCCGAAAGGTGAAGTGATTTATTCAATGTCTTTCAATTAGTAAGATGCAGGTCTAGTAAGATGGGATTTGAGCCCAGTTTCCTTATGACAATGCTCTTCCCTCAGCTCCACAGCTGATCCACTTAGGAGCTATACAATTCTGAGGGATGTCTAAGTATGTCAGGATGTGTGCACCAGCAGGAGCCATGGCTAGAACTTTGACAAGCAGAGAGAACTCTCCACCCTTGGTAGAGCATGAGCTATAGTGCAGAGATGGGAAACATGGGCTCATAGAAGTTATCACTTTGAAATAAAAGAGAGAAATGATCCTTCAATGTTTCTTTCTTTTTTTCTTTCTTTTTTTAATTTGAGAGAGAGAGAGCTTGAGCAGGGGAGAAGGGAAGAGGGGCAGAGGAAGAGAGAAAGAAAAATCTCAAGCAGCCTCCGTACTCAGCATGGAGCCCAACACGGGACTCAATCCCACAACCCTGGGACCATGACCTGAGCTGAAATCAAGAGTCAGACACTCAACCAACTGAACCACCCAGGCACCCCTGATCCTTCACTGTCTCTATCCTCACCACTTTCAGTCAGTCAGTCCAAATGTATCCAGTCCAGACTGAAGATGCCAAAGAACTCCACAAGTAGCCCATGACAGTGTTTAAAAAAAAAAAGTCCCAAATGGCATCACTTAGAGTTCCCACACTGATGCCTAATACATAATCTAACTACAGTTTCAACCTGCCCCACAAATGTAGTCTTAATTGCTCAGCCAGAAATTTTTCAGTCAGCACCAATGAGGCTGCTACATGGGCCCTAGCCATCCCGCAAAGAAAAATGAGGTCATCTGCATGGTAAGACCCCTAGCCTTTCTCCCCTAGCAAACAGCCCTGCATCAAACAATCCTTTTCTTTTGATAATAGCTTTCTTGCCCCATCCTCCTTCTATAAAAACCTTCCGTTTTGTACAACTCCTTGGAGTACCTCTTTACTTGCTAGATGGGGTCTTGCAGATTCGTTAATCATTTAGTAAAGCCAGTTATATCTTCAAATTTACCTGGTTGAATTTTGTTATTTAACACTAGTGACATAAACCACAGCTGTCATACTGCATTCCTCCTCTGGCTTTCCAGGAAGTCATGGGAAAGTTTAAAATATGTGGCATTGGGCTATGGGTTTAGGAAAACTCAAAGCAGATCAAGTATTTCTTCTCTAAAATTACTCCTTCTCTATTCCTGAAGAAAGGAATAGTGAGACCCATGTGTCCTCTGAGGACAGTTGCTCATTGTCTAGAGTTAATGAGCAGCACTGGGGCTGTAGTCTCTGATGGTTGCGGCAAGCCTTGAAAGATCTCCATGTGTTGCTGGCAAGTAAAATGCTAGGATCGTGCTCAGACCACAGAGGTGAATGGCAGGTCCTTAATGCCTTAGCCTCTCCCAGATCAGCTATGGCAAGGACACAACACTGGATTCTTAATCCTTTGGGGTTTGGGGTACTTCACAGAATTAATTATCTTCAACTTAATGGGTGTTGAGATTGGTCCAACCTACAGCTAAGAAAAGCAGAATTTTAATTCCAAGTATGCTGATAAAGTTACTAAAGCACATTTCTCATGGGTCCTATGAACAAGTAAAAGGGGCAGACATTAGCAGCAAATTCTGAAATCAATAGAAAAGGGATGCTATGTGGTGGTTATTAGGCTCCATGTGGTGTTCTGTGAATGCGGCATCCCAGGATGACATATGTTGGCATAGTCATAGTCAACCTGGAAATCTTGTCCCTTTTTCTCAGAATGGACAAAATTTAAAAGGTTTCTAATATTGTGAGACAAAAAGGAGAAAATTGAGCAGATGCAGTGATGGCAAGAATCATTCAACACATCCAGAGCATGAAGCAAATTTCCTTTCGGTGCCTCTACCAGATGTTCCTGTCTCCCTCTTCTGACCACCCACAATGGGAAAGATGTATGCAAACCAGATGAAAGCGTGCTGGTAACACCCTCAGGGATTGTCAAGAACAACCAGGTAAGACCTAAGAGACTCCATTCTGCTTCTTTTCTCCCCCTTTCTTCTGCGCCCATCCCACACTGCGGTCAACTGGTTGTGCGTCTCTCACAAACAGCCCTGTAACAACAGTGATGATACTGTGTTAGAGGCAGATCCCCAGGTCCTTAGACTCTTACAGACAGTAGGAGTCGTTGTGCTATAAGCAGAACAGAGCACAGGAACCAGCAGTGACTTGTCTCCAAATAATTCCGTGATGATCCCATGCACTCAACCTCTAGCCTCTGCAGGAGACACAAATGTACTCACACACCCACACACATGCACGAATACACAAACATACACATTCATGTCCACACACCACATTAAAGCATTAAACGGATGTGGCTTCAACCAAACAAGTTTCTCTGCTATTTACAGAATCTCTAGCAAAGAGAGGCTGCATTATACTGCATTATCTTTCATTTTATACATTTTGTGAGCCCATTGTTTGGTTTTGGAGAAGGGAAATGTCAATTAATTTATTTTTCAATAAGTAGTACATTCACATGGTTTAAACTTTGAAATGAGCTAAAAAGTGTACATGAAAATCTCTCTCCCTCTCCTATGTCTCATCCACCCAATTCCCATACCTCTAATAAGTAATCACTATTATTGGTTTCCTGCTTATTCTTCTGGATTTTTTAATAAACACACTAGCCAACAAAATATAGATTATCCTGGGAGCTGGGATTAAATTGTTATATTTAGGAACAATATGGGAATAGGAGCTGGACATCATAGGAGTTGGATCAGGACTTGCTGATCAACCAACTACCATCTGATTCCCTGTTTCTAACCTTGTAACTTTTACTTCTTTCCACCCTGGATGTTCCTTTCCTCACCTGTGGGGAGCACAGATTCTCTAAATTTCATTTCCATTTTCCAATGTGAACTTCTGTCCAGAGGGCTTCCAAGTTAAGTTCAAATTATAATCAATCAATCATAGAAAATTTATGTATTAAAAAAAGCACACAGCTAATATGAGCTAATATGAGAACAAATTTGTTTCGAGTCACAGGAGTTATATTTTATAACAAGCCTGGAGAAATGCCCACTGGCCCCGTGTGACAAGGAAAGGCTATACTCTGAATGAGTTTTACGTCTGGATGAAGTGTTGGGTCTTATACAGCAAGAGATAGCCCCAAAGTTGGGGGTAAACTATAGCAAACATGGAAAGAAAAGAAAAAGCCCAGTCTCTGATCTGTGACTTAGGGAGCTAAGAGGAAAACTGATGGGGGAGTTAGGGCCTAGGTTTCTGTTTCTGCTGAGGCAGAAACCGTCAAGAGACAAGACTGACAGGAGTGGAGATTCTGAGGCCCTTTCGATCTGCCTTAAGCCAATGAGCAACCTCTGTCCTGAGTGAGGGAGAGGTGAGGTCAGCTCCAAGCAGTGGAAAAAGCAACAGGTATGGGGGCCAGGGAACACAGAAGTTGCTGTGGTTAGAAGGGGCCAACCACTGCCGCTATGCACAAATATGCACTGAGCCCCACTACTCCCCCCCACTACACTAGAGCTCTAAGGTTGTGGTGAATAAAGAATCTAGTAAACATAGGCCCTGAGAAGTGTGGGAACTCTCAGGAAAGAGTGGAGGGAACACCACCTGTCAGGATCACATTTTGGCCAATGGCACACAAGCAGACAACCTTGCAGATGTCACCTGTGAGCAGACAAATTGTGGTGACTTAAGACCATGAGTGGAGTGGAAGAACAGGTCTTGGAATTAAACACTGAGGCTAGGTCCAGTCTCTGCCCCTTCCGGATGTGACTTAAGGGTTAGTGGTTACTTATTCATTTTTCTTAGGGGGAGGGTGTTGTCTCTTACCTAGTTATTAAAATTAATGATTGTGCTTTTAAGAATATACTTTCTATAATATATGCTGAAAATAGCTCCCCACATTTTGCTTGCCTTTTTTACTCTGCATGTGACCTTTTTCTTTAATAGGAGAATTTTTAATTTTAATTTGATTCAACCTATTTTCTTTTCCTTTATTGTTGCTTCCATTGCTTTTTACCTAGGCCACCCTTGTCCCAAGATCAAACAACTATCGTGCTGTATGTTCTGCTGGTTGCCTTAAGTTGTATCTATGTAAAATGCTTTAACAACCTGACATTTTTTCAGTCAACACTGTGAGGTGTGAATCTAAATTCACTGACCCCATAGAGTCAACAAGCCTACCCCCAGTCCATCTGTCCAATCCCCCTTTCCTTTCTTGCCAGTCGGCACTGCCACCTTTAGCAGACCAAAATCTGATCTTTACGGTGCCATTTCTGGGCTTTCTATTTTCCCCTTTGATGGATATTTGTAATGAGGCGGGGGGGGGGGGGGAGCAGCATGCAACATGCCCCGCAGTACCTGCATAAAAGAGAAAGAGAGTGTGGTGGAGAATATCCATGGTCAGGGAGGTGCCACCAATGTCAGCTGAACAGTAATTCCGGTGGGTGGCGCCAGGGCTGACAAATTCATAGGACAAGCTTCACTTCGGAGGGAAAATGTAGCCTGGTGGGAAACTGTTTCTGTGATGTAATTCCTCTGATAAAACAGTGTTCCATTCCCAGAATTTTACCTAGAAAGAGCGCATTTGCTTTGTTTGACATCTTTATGTTTCTGTAACCATGTTTCCTACATATTCTTATGGCCAAAACTTTATCAACTCAAAGCTATGTATGAAACTACTAATAAAAATATGCAGGCTGTTCCCTCCACCTGATATTACTTCTATCCAATCTCCCTGTCAACTCTTTCTATTCCTTGAAATATATATAATATATATATTATATATATATTATATATATATAATGATATATATAGTTTATAGCATACAGATCTATTATATTATAGATTATATAAGATATATATTTGGTTTATTGTCCAATTGGTTTCCATACAACACCCAGTGCTCATCCCAACAGGTGCCCTCCTCAATCCCCATCAGCCACTTTCCCCTCTCCTCCACCCCCCATCAACCCTCAGTTTGTTCTCAATATTTAAGAATCTCTTATGGTTTGCCTCCTTCCCTCTCTGATCCTCTATTGTTCAGGATCCACATATGAGTGAAAACATATGGTATCTGTCTTTCTCTGCCTGGCTTATTTCACTTAGCATAATACTCTCCAGTTCCATCCACGTTGTTGAAAATGGCAGGATTTCATTCTTTCTCGTTGCCAAGTAGTATCCCATTGTATATATAAACCACATCTTCTTTATCCATTCATCAGTTGATGGACATTTAGGCTCTTCCCATAATTTGGCCATTGTTGAAAGTGCTGCTATAAACATTGGGGTACAAGTGCCCCTATACATCAGCACTTCTTTGAGATTTATTCATTCACATGATAGATATTACTGAGTACCTATCTTGTATCAGGCTCAAGGCTAATGCTACATTTCCAAGATGAACAAGATAGACATTTTATCGGGCTACTCACAAAGATACAATAGAATGGAGAACACAGACAAGTAAATAGTTGGTCACAGTCCAGAGTGACACATGCTGTGATGGGGGAGGCACAGGGCCAGAAGGGGTGTGAACCTGAGTTTGTCGTCAAGAGAATAAGTCAGGAAAGTCTTCCTCAAAAAAGACTAATGAATAGATAAAGAAGGTGTGTGTGTGTGTGTGTGTGTGTGTGTGTGTGGCCATCAATAGAATGAAACCTTGCCATTTGCAACAATGTGGATGGAGAGTATATTACATTAAGTGAAATGAGTCTGAGAAAGACAATATCATAAGATTTCACTCATATGTGGAATTTACGAAACAAAACAGATGAACATATGGGAAGGAAAAAGGTGGGGGGAGGGAGCAAACCATAAGAGACTTTTAACTATGAGAACAAACTGAGGGTTGATGGAGGGAGGTGGGTGGGGGGTGGGCTAAATGGGTAATGGGTGTTGAGGAGGGCACTTGTGAGGAGTGCTGGACATTATATGTAAGTGATGAATCACTAAAATATATGCCTGAAACCAAGTTTACCATATATTTTAACTAGACCTTAAATTAAAACTTGAAAAGAAAAAAAAAATGACATCTAAGCTGAAACCCAAGGGAAGACTATTCCAGCATAAGAAAATAAGATGGGCGAAAGCCCAAAGGTGAAAAAGTATCTAGATCTTCTAAATAATTGTAAGTATAAGTGGGGCATAGGATGTAGAATGGAGAGGAAGGTCCATGAATCAATGGAGACATCAAGGGTCTTCAGGCCCTATGAAGATGTGTAGAGTTTATCCTGAAAGTAATGAGAAACCCCTGAAGGATTTTTCAGGTAGAGTGACAAAATCAGATATGGTTTGTAGAGAGCCCATTCTCTCTGGAGTGAAACCAGACGGCAGGTGGGTATGCCTGTAGGCAAGAATGACTGCCCATATTTAAGTGATAAATGAGTATCGTGAATGAAGGTAGTGGCAGCTGGGACTGAGGACAGTGGGTAAATAAAGAGAAATGGGTAAATTTTAGTTACATTGACAAAGTAAAATCACCAGGATTTGGTAGTATTTGGACACATGCGCGGAGGAAGAAAAATGGGTCTATAATGGCACCCAGATTTCTCACCAGACCAGCTGGTGGCAATAATGATTTCAGCATTAGATATGCTTTTCACCAATTCCGAATCCTTTTTTCCAATAGCCATGCTTTTCAAAATATTGGGGAAATATGCTAAAGATTTACTTGACCTGTGAAATCTTTGGATGGATTAATGTCACAATGTCCACATGAATACCACAAGAGTTTTGTGAAGAAACAACTCCAACCTAGCTTCAAAGTATATGTATTGGTATACAGTTATGGTATTGTTGCTCAAATTATATGTTTAAATGAATGGCTTTAAGATGCAGCTGTAACACATGATTGATCCTGCTACTGCTACATGCAAACACTTCATAACATACTATGATTTGTGTTTGTGTGTGTGTGTGTGTGTGTGTGTGTGTGTGTGTATGCATGTTATACTTTGGTTGCTCTTCGAATACAGCAAGCTGAAGAAAAAAGATAAATCCCTCATTCACTCAAATAAGAGCTGGTCACATGTCCACACCTAGATGTCAATTTGGCTAGGGAAGTAGTCTTAGCTAGCAAGCCACTTTCGAGAACGACTTCATATTAAGGATTAAAGGGACGTACGAATTTTGTCAGTATGATATCTATTTTCCCACAGCCCATGCTCAAGTCTCTTCCCGCAAGGTGCTGGTAATTGCCTCTTCAGAACTCCTTAAATAGCTAGAACATTAGTTCCAGACTTGATATGACTCCTCCATACCAGTGAACACCAAGTTAATTTTTCGTAAATTCAACAAATTTACTGATCACTTACTATGTGTCAGCAAGCATGTATTAGGCTAAGGGTATAAAGGTGAATAGTGTTTGCATCATGATGTCCAAGAACTTACAGTCTGGCAGAGGGGATGGTAAACTTACTATGAATGGCCAGGTTGTAACGGTTTTAGGTTTTGTGGGGGTCACGTGTGGCCTTTGTTGCATCTGCCTCTTTGTTTTAAGGTTTGTGGGGTTTGTGGGGGGGGGTTACCACCCTCAAAAACATAAACTACATTCTTAGCTTGAGGTCCATGCCAAAAAAAAATGTGTGAGGAGGATCTGGCTCTGGTTTTCTGGTTTGCTGACTCCTGGTCTAGTTAACACAGTCGGAGAAAGGCAAGACTGGACAAAGTGCACAGAAATTGGTGACAATGATTGACTAAAAGCTCCTCACTGCTTAAGAACAAGCAAAGGCAAGCTTTTGTTTACATTTGATGAGTTTTGTAAACAGTTCATTATGTAGGTCAAAGCTTTATATCATGAATTTTAAAAAGTATGTTACTTAAAATAATAAAAAAGTATATGTATTGGATTCATGCTTATATAATAAAACTTTTTAAAAAGAAACCTCTCCCCCCCATTGCAGACAAATCTTTGGTATCCCATGGCAGAAAGCACAGGCATTTGCAAATATTCAGTTGAAACTGCCATTTTTGTGCATCATAAGCAGTTAAATATTGGATATTTCATGATTCCATCTTACACTAGAAGATCAACGTTGGAATACTGCATCATTTTCAAAGTCCACAAACCAGGGCTTACCAATTTCATTCAATTAATCCATCTTTCTGCTTACCGACAAATGGAGTGGGAAAACCTGACCAGCATCTCAGCATTTGTCCTCCTGGGGCTTTCCAAGCAGCCAGAGCAGCAGGAAGTCCTCTTTGGGCTGTTTCTGTTCATGTACCTGGTCACAGTGGGAGGCAACCTCCTCATCATTCTGGCCATCATTGCTGATGCCCAACTCCACACGCCCATGTACTTCTTCCTGGCCAACCTCTCTCTTGCCGATGCCTGCTTTGTGTCCACCACAGTCCCCAAGATGCTGGCAAACATATGGATCCAGAATCAGGCCATCTCATATGCAGGGTGTCTATCGCAACTGTATTTTTTCATGCTGTTTGTGATGCTGGAGGCATTCCTCTTGGCCGTCATGGCCTACGACCGCTATGTGGCCATATGCTACCCGCTCCATTACATCATGGTCATGAGCCCTGGGCTCTGTGTCTTCCTAGTTTCTGCATCCTGGATTATGAATGCCCTCCACTCCCTCCTACACACACTCTTGATGAACAATCTGTCCTTCTGTGCCGAACGCAAGATCCCACACTTCTTCTGTGACATCAACCCACTTCTGAGTCTGTCCTGCACGGATCCCTTCATTAATGAGCTGGTGATTTTCACTGTTGGGGGCCTTGCAGGACTGGTTTGTGTGCTTTGCCTGATAATCTCTTATGCACATATTTTCTCGACCATCCTGAAGATCCCCTCAATTCAGGGGAAGCAGAAAGCCTTTTCCACCTGCAGCTCTCATCTCTCTGTGGTTTCTCTATTCTTTGGGACTTCCTTTTGTGTTTACTTCAGTCCCCCCTCCACCCGCTCAGCACAGAAGGGCACAGTTGCATCAGTGATGTACACAGTAGTAACCCCAGTGCTGAATCCCTTTATCTATAGCTTGAGGAACAGAGACATCAAGTCTTCCTTGAGAAAGCTAATTTGGGTTAGCAAAATCCCTTCCCCTTAGCAGTGGTGACTTCACATCCAATATGGGGATCTCCACTTAATTGCATTCACCATATAAGCACTAAAGAATGAGAGAAAATGGAGACCTCACTTTCAGGACCTGTGATCTGAACTTGAAATCTTCATGTCTAACCTACAGGACTTTCTCCAAACATACCCATCATCAGGCCAATATCATTCATTAACTTAATTTCTTACAATCATAATGCCCTAAAATCACAGCGATTCAGATTTATAATATAATAAAGGATGTACTTGAATACTTTTGAAACAACTCGTGACCAAAATAAGGAAATACTGGTTGCGCTATTGTATGTGTCCAAGAATAAGCTTCAGGGAAAGATAACTTTCCCCCACCATCACTGTGACCTTGGTGACTTGGATTCCTACCAACAGTGTTTTTGACACTGGGAATCCCCATATCTGTGAAGTCCCCATGCTGAGATAATAGAACCCGGGACTGGAAAGGAAGGGTTTGACAGGCTGGAGTCCTTAGGTAGACCTACTATAACATTTTACCAGGCATCCGAGACCCCCATCCCTCTTAACATCTTAAATTATGAAAATTGTTACTTTCATGAAGATTTAATTTTTATCTTTCGGGAAAGTTTTTCCAAGTCAATTTCATCTTTGCAATACCAATGCTTACCATTTGGCACAACACCTGGCACCATTAATATGTGCTAAACCCCAATGCCATGGTTGCACTCATAAAGTTAGGGACCAGGAAAGAATGATCTTATGGACAGTTCATAGTCTCTTAGCTGAATGATTGAAACCCCCTCCTAGATGTTCCTCAGTCCCTAATCTCTCCCCATTCCATCTATTCTGCACACCACAATCATATTAACCTTCATTGAATATGACTACCACCCTATTAGAAATCTCCAGGGGCCTTATACTGCCTGCAGAATAAAGTTCAAACTTAACTTATTGTAGCATTCAGGACCACCTTCACCAGTTCATAACAAATATGGTTTGCAGCCCACACTGTTCTATATTGCTCCCAAGATCAACTCAGGCCAATATTTTCATAACTTACTGATTATTGTTGAAGTTTACCAAAAAGGACTTGGAGAGCTAAGTCACCAAGAGTTTTGACAAATACATGTATAATAAGGTACACCCTAACCAATTAGACGCCATAAGAAAATAAAAAGCTACCATGGGGTACTATTTTTTATTCTTGCCTATTTCCCTTTAGGTATCTGGCTGCATGCTTAATGACATAGGTTGTGTTTACTGTAGATAATATCTTCTCCAGTAGAAGTCAATTTCTGATGGCCAGCTCCCTTGATCCCCATTTGTCTTACAGTAAGCTTATATACTATCTTCTGACAATAAAAGTTAGTACAGCAAAGTGGTAAACATTGGCTCTACAGTTAGATAGATAGACTGCAGCAAGTTCAAATCTTAGCTCTGCTGCTTGTAAGCTGTGTGACCCTGGGAAATTACTTAACCTTTCAAAGCAGATATAAACTACCTTATTGTGTTGTCAGGAAGTTTAAATACGGTAACGTATGTTAAAGCATTGTTTGTGATATTTAAGTGAGATATTCATATAAGTATATAAAGGGTGAATGCCTAGTACATGGTTTTATTTGTTTGTTTGTTTGTTGTTGTTGTTGTTGCTGTTGTTTTAGTAGGCTCCACGCCCAACATGGGGCTTGAATGTGATGACTCTGAGATTAAGAGTCACACGCTCTAGTGACTGAGCCAACCAGGTGCCCCTAGGATATATAGTATGTTGTCAATAAATGTTAACCACTGTGGCAGTAGTCCTTATTAAAATTAAAGCTGAGCAGCAGTAGTTAATGCAAATTCACTCACAAGAACTTAAGGGGTCACCCATGGCCTGCTCTGTGAAACTAGATGGGATCCTGTGTTTCAACCATCCTTTTTAAGAACATTTTGGGTTTAATGTAGAATCACCTACTTGCTGGGATTCATGTGCAGGGATGATTTCAGTCTACCTTTGAAACCATGCTTACCAGCTACTTAAACTTAGAGTAAAACTTTACCAGCTAACTTAAAATACATAAGTTTGTACTATCTCATATGCTCTCCTAATTCATTGACAGACGTGCGTCTTCCACTGCTTAAATATTCACCAATATTTTTAGTTCCAGCTTTTAACTTAAATTATGTTACTCTTCCATATTTATATTTTGTCTGTGAATGTCTTTGTAACAACACAGTTTACACATTTGTCATAATTATACCTTCTGAGATGCATCAATACACCCTCACACCATAGTTTTGTCAAATGTTGCCCTACTATGCTGTTTGAGGATTAATTCAAAATTTTGAATATTAAAAAATATCATTCCCACAAGCATTACTTTCTCATATGATTTACTCTCTTAGCCTACATTCTTAAAAATAAATCCATCCACGTGCACATATGGATAGTTTTAAAGTTCTGTCCTATACTGCCCATTTGCCATGAAACTATAACTGTTTACCCATCGTCCCACCAATAATGTTTCACTATTGTTATTCATTTTACTAGCTTGGTAAATATGTAATAACATAGTATAATTGTGGGTATGGATTATTATTCTTCTGTAAGTATTGAAATCTGAGAATTATTTAATAAAAGGCAATAAACGCTTGGGAATAAATCTAGCAAAGATGTGAAAGACTTCTACTCTGAAGACTACCACACCTTATTATTTGTTTGAAGTAAATAGGTGTCTCTTAGCCCTCTGTATGCCTTCTTTGGAAAATGTCATCATGTCCTCTGCCCACTTTTTAACTGGATTATTTGTTTTTGGATATTAAGTTTTAAACTTCTTTATATATTTTGATACTAAGCCTTTATCAGGTATGTCATTTACAAACATCTTCTCCCATTCATATATTGTTTCCTTCACTGTGTGGAAGCTTTTTATTTATGTATTGAATATTTTTGATATTCAAATATTGAATATTGAACTTATTTTTTTAAGTTTATTGATTTACGTTGAGAGAGACAGAGACAGCATGAGCAGGGGAGGGCCAGAGTGAGGGAGAGAGAGAGAATCCCAAGCAGGCTCCACACTGTCAGCACAGAGCCTGATGCGGGGCTCAAACTCACAAAATCGTGAGATCATGACCCGAGCCGAAACTGAGAGTCAGACACTTGACGGACTGAGCCACCCAGGTGCCCCAGAAGCTTTTTATTTTGATGAAGTCCCAATAGTTTATTTTGTTTTTGTTTCCCTTGCGTCAGGAGACATATCTAGAAAAAAAGTTACCATGGTCAATGTCAAAGAGGTTACTGCCTGCATTTTCTTCTAGAATTTGATGGTTTCCTGTCTCCCATTTAGGTCTAATGAACATAGGGCAGAAATAAAAGAGAGGCAAACCAAAAAACAGACTCTTAACTATAGAGAACAAACTGATGGTTGCTGGAGGGGAGGTGGGCAGGGGGATGGGTTAAATAGGTGATGGGTATTAAGGAAGGCACTTGTGATAACCACTGGGTGTTGTGTGTAAGTGATGAATCACTAAATTCTACACTTGAAACAAATATTACACTGTATGTCAACTAACAGGAATTTAAATAAAATTTGGAGAAAGAAAAAAATAATAGTTAAAAGAATAATAAATAAAAATAAAGTGAGCCAAAAAAAAAAAAAAAAAGGAGAAACACAGCATGTTTAAGATTCAGTTGGAGGGGTGCCTGGGTGGCTCAGTCGGCTGAGCGTCCGACTTCGGCTCAGGTCATGATCTCGCAGTCTGCGAGTTTGAGTCCCGTGTAGGGCTCTGTGCTGAGAGCTCAGAGCCTGGAGCCTGCTTCAAATTCTGTCTCCCTCTCTCTCTGCCCCTCCCCCACTCGTGCTCTGTCTCTCTCTCCGTGTCAAAAATAAATAAAAACATTTAAAAAAAACTTTTTTTTTAAAGATTTAGTTGGATATCCACACTTGTGGGAAAAAATATATCTTGACTTCTACCTCACCAGATATTATAATCCATTCTAGATTACTAACAGATCTAAATGATAAAGTCAAAACAACAAATCACTTCGCATAAAGTATAGATGCCCAGGAAGTATGTGTAGCTGCACTATTCACATTAGCCAGAAATAGAGACTACTAGAACTCAGCAAGGTAGAATGGATTTCTTTCAGTGGCATAGTCACACAACAGAGCATTATACAGCAATGAGCAATCTACAACCACGTGCAGCAATATGGATGAACGTCACATACAATGCTGAGTAAAAGAAACGGACACAAAAGAGTACAACTACGTGCTTTCACTTACATAAAGTACAAATACGGGCAAAACTAAATTATGCTATTAGGAGTGGTTACTCTTTGCAGAAACAGTGACTGCAAGAGAGCATGAGGCGTGCGAAGTGCTGACAATGTGTTTTTTTATGCAAGTTCTGGTTTTTCATATTTTGTCAGTTTGTCAAAGTTCCTACAGAAATTTTCAAATATTGGTAAATAAGACTCATTTCCCAAGACCCTTCCTAACAGATACAAACATTGGAGCAATTATCCAGGTTCATCTCAACAAGCCGTCATGGGATCGCCTCCCCAAGGCCTCTCCAAAACAGATAGGTAGGCTTGGTGCTCTCCCAGTACACCCCCTTCCTTCATGAACCTGGGACACAGGCTTCAATTCCCAGATGCCGAATCGTCATCGGGGCGTCCACGGCCTTCCATGCTGTCTCCTCTTTTACAGGGACTGAAGGTCCAGGCACCAATATCCTCCTTCCCACTTTAGCCAACAGGACAAATTGCCAAGTCCTACTCAGAAAGCAATGTTTTAGGGTCCTTTATGTCTTGATCAAATTGATATCCTATGTGAGAGGAAACGAGACAGCAGAACCAGAAAATTCTGAGAGCAGCACAGGACAGTGGGTAAGGTCTGCATGTCACAGGTTCATGTTCTCTGTTTTTCCCTCCTTTCTTATCTTCCCTCTTCTCTATTTTCCTCTCACAAACAGACTCACAAACTTTGACAGAATCTTCATAGAATCAAACCTCTTGGTGTTTAAAGGTAACTAATAACCCCTCCAATCTTTTCAGTGCTCTCCAGTTTTCAAAGGGCTGTCACAAGCTCTGTTGCATGTCATTCCCGAGCCTGCAAGGAAGGCTTCACGGGTGGGACGGAGAGGCTCGGGGAGGTTGCATGCCCTCCTCAAGGCCCTGCAGCTGGGGAGCAACAGAAGAGGTACCAAAGGCCAGTTTTCCAACATCAAGGAGGGACTACTTTTCCATACCACCCCTACACCCTCCCTCTCCCTGCAGAGCTATCCTGGAAAGGGGTTTCTGTCTCTGAGGCCAGCTGACCATACAAGTGTTCAGAACCCACAGACTCAGAACAGCATTTCTGTACAATCAGAATCACCAGGCGATTGCTAAAAAGGACTTGGTTCTCAAACCAGAACCAGTCTTTCCAGGAAGGGGACCAGAAAAGCAGCCGTTTGTTTTAAAGTATCACAGGAGATTCCGATGCAGACTAAAGTGTCCGGGGGAACTTTCCTTCAGCGCTAGAAAGCAAAGATAGTATTCCCTCTGGGTGTCCTCTGCCTTTCCCCTGCGCTCCTCCCTGCTTCCTTCCTTCCCCCCTGTGGGGCAGATATCCCAGAGGGCCCCGAATCCAGGCAAATAGGCTGTGGAGGGACGTTGTTTCTGATGAGGTCTAAGGAGATGGAAGGCCTTTGTCTCCATGACAGAAACAGAGGGGGTAGTGGTGTGCTCAGGGTTGGGGTCACTCAGGGAGTTACCACTGTGCTCTTTTTCATTTTAGGCCATTTGGGGGTTCTTGGAGTGATCTCTGGAATGAGCCCATCAGTTCCCCATTATCGGTCAACCGTTTTTCTAACAGGAAAGCAGTCTTTCTTTTGCTAGCCTCAAGTTTCCAGGCTTTCTACCTTCTCCCACTTCTAGGCTAACAAAGCAAACATGTGACTTGAACTCCTGGTCAAAGCCTCGTCCCTGCCACCAAATCACTCCATGACCTTGGGCAGATCTTTTCAGCGAAAACTCTCCCTTAATTACTAGGAGAACAAACTATCTCATTCATGGTATTGAACCATAGGTGAATTATATGGTAATAAAACCACAGATATGGGAAGTTGTATATACGGAAAGTCTCCAGAGCCTGTGCTAAGAGTACTTAAATTTTCACGCAAATGCCGAAGGACCACCATATGATTACTCTATGGTTTGGAATCTTAGAGTTAAAAGAGATCTTAACCTTCACCTACTTCCACAAAAGCTGAATCAGCTCTGAAACAACCACTCCGCCTGCATGATAATGTCTGAATGCCTTCTGTGATAGGGAATCCACTCCCCCTTCCCCCCCCCCCAACCCCCGCACCCCACCCCTCTTCACTGGCAGAGCACTAGCTTCTCTGGGAGATAGCCTGGCTCTTCTCTTTGTCTCTGGTTTACTCCCTAGCTGCTGACTTGGACAAATAACACCCCGTGTATGGGAAGCCCAAGACGATATATTCTGTCACTCGTTTCTCCCCCATGTAGACAGCACCGAGGGGCTGGCCACTAACAAGTCTGCCTGTGAGTCACTCTCTGCAGACATAGGCGGGCTGAGACTGCTCTGTTTGAGGTGGGGGGAGAGCCAGGCCCAGGATGGGGAAGAGACTAGGGCCCCTGATGCCTCTTTGTCCTGAGAGCAGGGTTTCCTACTGGAGGAGGTAGGAGATAGGAGTTTGAGAAAATTGTTCAGAATAGAGCTCCCTTTACAATCGCTTCCAGTTAGGCTGAAGAAGTGCTTCCATGTACAGCATTTCATCTCTTTCTCCAAACCTCCATTCGGGTGGGCGTTATTCGTCTTCTTCCAAGTGTGGCAAACTGCTTGGGACGTGGGCTTTGGAGACAGAAGAAGGGGGCTCGCATTTCCACTTGATCAGTTCCTGGTTGTAACTTGGTAAACTCATTAATCTAAGTCTTAGCCACCTTATCAAGAAATTGGAATATTAGAGTCAATTTGTGATTTTGTGTGAACTAAATACAAAATTTTACAACACGTTTTCTAGCCAGTGCTCAGTAGGAGGTAGTTGTTGGCTCATACGTGTTAAGCTAGCCCTTGGACCCAAACTTCTGACTCAAAATATCCTCCCACTGTACCACCCACACTGGATATGTGGGGATCGGATTTTGTGAAGATAACAAATCTGTTCATTTGCTAAATGCTGGGCCTTCTCCCTTACCCTTCAACTGGAGCTCCAAACTATTTTAATCCCCTGGGTTACTCCCTGTCCGCACATCTGCATGTGTTTGTTTAGCTGCTACTTTGAATTCATCGTATTCCAGATTGAAATTCCAGAACAGGCCCACTTACCCTGGCACGCTGGTTGATTTTTCCAACAACTGCATTTTATCTGTAGTGTTGCTGAAAAGCTCTTGGTGCCGATCACTGTACTTCATTAATTCATTTCAAATGCATGGCATGCCTAATACTCCATACAGTTCAGTTCCACCTTCATACGTTGAGCCTGTGCTGTGTCTGGTGCCATGCAAGGCCCTGGGATACAATGATGAAAATGTCCCTGTTCTTGAGGCACTCACGGTCTTGTGGGAAACGGACATTTAAGCAAAATGTAGGACAGAGCAACTATAAAAGCACAAAGACCAGAAAGTAATAATGTTTCCTACATGTCTCATGTCTTGTCGTGCCTCTATTCCTCCTTTAACTGATTTCTTTTCCATTAAATGAATAGTGTCTAATGTAGAATTTTAATTTCTGTAATGATTTTGAAGCCATATTCTTTGAGAGTTGGATTTTTTTTTAGTGGCTGCTCTAGGGTCTCCTATATACACCTTAACATATGAGAAGCAGCTTCAGATCTGTACTAGCTTAATTCCAGTGACCTATAGAAACAATTCTTGTGGAGATCTATTCCCTTTCCCCTCTTTTTTGTAGTATTATTGTTATAGATATAACATCTATTAATGTTAGGTGTTATATCTATATATAGATTATAGACATAACATCTATTAATGTTAGATGCTATATCTATATATATAGAGAGAGAGATGTAACCCAGTATATATATAAGCATATATATATACACATATTTATATAAGCATATAACCCAACAATATATTGTCATAATTATGACTTTACCTTTCTATAGTCGTTTCCTTAGTCAACACAGCTTTGACCCCACTGACATCCCTTGTCCTGTTATTGACAATATGTTGTATATCTATGCACTATAAGCTTGACAATATACCATTACCTATTATTTCATATACTTGGTTCATAAATCAGTTAAGGCAAGAAAGGAGAAAATAAGCACTTAAGCTGTATTGTATATTTACCTAACTGCCTTTACCGCTATTCTTTGTTTCTTGTGTGTGTGCAAATTACCAACTGGGGTCATTTACTTTCAGTTCAAAAACCTCCTTCAGTATTTTTTGTAAGTAAGGCAGGACTGGTAAGAACAAATTCTCTCAGTTTTGTTGACCTGAGAAATATTTTATACTGTCTTCGTTTTGAAAAGGAGCTTCACTGGACATGGGATTCTTGTTTTATGGGATTTGGGGGTTTTATTGTTTTGTTTTAACTTTAAATATATTATCCCAGTGCCTTCTGGCCCCCATTGTTTCTGCTAGGTCAACTGTTAATGTCATCAGGGTTTCTGTATAAATACATATTTGTTTCTTTCAGCTTTCAGGATTTCTCCTTGTCTTCACCTTTCAGATTTTTTATGGTGGTGAGTCTGTTTGTGGGTCTCTGTTTATCCTACTCAGAATCTGTTGAGCTTCTAGATGTGTAAGTATTTTTCAATAAATTTGGGAAGTTTTCACTAATTATGTCTGCAAACATTTTTCTGCTCCTCTCTTTTGCTCTCTCTCCTCTTTCCAGTACTCCCGCCACATATATGTTGGTGTGCTTAATGGTGTTCCACATTTCCCTGAGGCTCTCTTCATTTTTCTTCATTTTCTCTCTTTTTTCGGCTTGCATCAATCTATCTATAGGATTAGTAATCCTTCTGCCATTCGAACTCACTGTTGAGCCCCTCCAGGGACTTTTTTGTTTTAATTATGACACTTTTCAACTCCACAATTTCCCTGTGATTATGTTTTAAAATTCCTTCCTCCTATTGATAGTCTTGATTTGATAGGCATTGTCATAATACCTTCTTTTACTCCTTTATTGTTTTTAATTTTTTAATCAGTATTTATTTTTGAGAGAGAGAGAGAGAGAGAGAGAGAGAGAGAGAGAGAGCATGAGCAGGGGAGGGGCAGAGAAAGAGGGAGACACAGAATCCGAAGCAGGCTCCAGGGTCTGAGCTGTCAGCACAGAGCCCAACGTGGGGCTGGAACTCAGGAACGGTGTGATCATGACTTGAGACGAAGTTGGACACTTAACTGACTGAGCCACCCAGACGCCCCTTCTTTTACTTCTTTAAACATGTTTTCCTTTAGTTCTATGGACATGTTTTTTTTTTTTTTTTGAAGTTGCCTTTTAATTTTTTTAAGTTTTATTTTAATTCCATTTAGTAAACATACAGTGTATTATTAGTTTCAGGTATACAATATAGTGATTCAACATTTCCATACCACCCCTGGTGCTCACCACAAGTGCATTCCTTAATCCCCATCACCTGTTTCAACCATCGCCCCATCTACCTCCCCTTTGCTTATCAGCAGTTCTCTATAATTAAGGGTCTGTCTTCTAATTTGTCTCTTTCTCTCTCTCTTCTTTTCCTGTTGCTCATTTGTCTGGTTTCTTAATTTCCACATATGAGTGAAATCGTATAGTATTTGTCTTTCTCTGACTGACTTATTTCACTTAGCATAATATTCTCTAGCTCCATCCACGTTGTTGCAAATGGCAAGATTTCATTCTTTTTTATGGAGGAATAATATTCCATTGCGCATATATATATATATATATATATATATATATATCTATTTTTTTTTTTTTTTTTTTTTTTTTTTTTTTTTTATTTTTTTTTGTTAGAGAGATAGACAGTGCATGAACGGGGGAGGGGCAGAGAGAGAGGGAGACACAGAATCGGAAACAGGCTCCAGGCTCCGAGCCATCAGCCCAGAGCCTGACGCGGGGCTCGAACTCACGGACCGCGAGATCGTGACCTGGCTGAAGTCGGACGCTTAACCGACTGCGCCACCCAGGCGCCCCTACCACATCTTCTTTAACTATTCATCAGTCAATGACACTATTCATCTTTCATTCTAGCCTTAATACACTCTTTTATTTTTAGAGTCCTGGATATTTCACAGAGCAAGTGTCTCCTCACTCTGTTTTTTCTACATTTTCTTAGCTTATTTTCATGCTTATTTGTAGATGACATTTAGATTATCTTTTATTTCTTAAAAACCGTGTTAGAATTTTATGTTTCAATACATTAAATTTAGATTAATTCAAGGGAATATGCACCAGTGCCACAAATTTATCTTTCTGCTTGGTACCATGGTATATCTATTCTTAAATGTACACATCATGCCTCACTGGAGATGGTGAAGGTCCAGTCTGATTCCTGTTAACATCTCAATGCATAGATCTGTTTGGTGATAGTGTGGATGCAATTGTTTCACCTCAGCTTCTATCCTACTTCTGATGATTGTCTACATGTAATGACAATAGGCAATGTTTCTTGACTGCTCACTGCAGACAAGCGCACTGTGTTAAGCACATTGTGACTTAATTTTCACATGAAGAAATGGGCTATTAAAGAGCACGAATGATTTACCAGACAGCTGACTGGTGGTAGCACTCGGGCTGGAATTCAAGTGTTCTGACAATGCAATCTTACTAACTACATGATATGACTACATGAGTGCCATTAGTTTCGGGTCCACATATTGTGTGATTGTCCAGTCCAATGTAAACCCTTTTTATTCCTAATGGCCTATCCATTGATTGTCTTAGATTTCCCAGATAAATTCTCATTTCAGCAAATAATTATTTTTCTTTCTATTTTCCAATACTCTTACTTACTCTTTTTTGTTCTCTTGTGTAATACCATTTTTATAATGTATATAAAATATCATTGAAACACCTATGCAATATGTACTACATATCATCTTTAAGCACTGCAAGAGTATTTAAGACAATAGGATTTCATATATGACATAGACATAATTCCTAGAACATTGAGTATGCCAAATTAGCAGTTGCTGGAATGATTAAGGTTCACAAACATTTTCCATGTTCTGTTTCTGTGTCTGTCATTTCTTTCTTGTTTAAAAAAAGTATAAAATTGAGTCTATTTTAATGATATTTTTATAAAATTAAGATAATTTTAATGCTAAGAAAATAATTTATTTTGCTCATCTGAATGTACTTATTCAATAGAGGACACTTAGCAGACATTTGGTGGTACTGATATTGTAGACAGTTGGGGAAATGGATGGAGGCAACCAGACTAGAATCTCTGACTTCCTACTCCTGGGGATTTCAGAGAGTCCTGAGCAGCAGCAAGTCCTGTTCTGGATGTTCCTATCCATGTACCTGGTCACAGTTGTGGGAAATGTACTCATCATCCTGGCCATCAGCTTTGACCCCCGCTTGCACACTCCCATGTACTTCTTCCTGGCCAACCTCTCCTTCACCGACCTTTTCTTTGTCACCAACACAATCCCCAAGATGTTGGTGAACCTTCAGTCCCAGAACAAAGCCATCTCCTATGCGGGGTGTCTGACACAGCTCTATTTCTTGGTCTCCTTGGTGACACTGGACAATCTCATCCTGGCTACGATGGCCTATGACCGCTATGTGGCTATCTGCCGCCCCCTCCACTATGTCACAGCCATGAGCCCTGCACTCTGTATTTTGCTCCTCACCTTGTGTTGGTCACTTTCTCTCCTCTATGGCCTCACCCTCACCCTCTTCATGACCAAGGTGACATTCTGTGGTTCCCGGAAGATCCACTACATCTTCTGTGAGATGTATGTTCTCCTGAGGTTGGCCTGTTCCAACACCCAGATCATTCACATAGTGCTGATTACCACAGGCATCTTTATCTTCCTCACCCCCTTTGGGTTCATGATGATATCCTACATTCGTATCGTCAGAACCATCCTCCAAATACCTTCAGCCTCTAGTAAATACAAAGCCTTCTCCACCTGTGCCTCTCATTTGGCTGTAGTCTCTCTTTTCTATGGGACACTTTGTATGGTATATCTGCAGCCTCTCCAATCCTACTCCATGAAGGATTCAGTAGCCACAGTGATGTATGCTGTGGTGACACCCATGATGAACCCTTTCATCTACAGCCTGAGGAACAAGGACATGCATGGGGCTCTGGGAAGACTGCTTCTAGGTAAAGCCTTACAGAAGGTGACATGAGGTAATTTTGGAGACTGAAATGGAGACTGGGAATTTTCTACCACATGCAAGGCATTGTTTCATGGGAGACCCAGGAGTGATTCGGACATAGCTCCAGCTCAGAATGTTTATGTATCCGTGGTGAAGGAAAGGCACGTATGTGTAACTCAAGATCCCCTGATCAAAAAAGCCTTCAAAATAAATAAGGTAACACTAACACTAATACCAGAATTTTGCAAATAAGAACCTTCAACTTATGTGGCCACGGTATCATATTGCCACCATGCTGTGGAATCCATGTAAATGGATTAAACTCACCAACTAAAAGATATACAATGTTCTGAATGGATAAAATAAAATTCCCAACTATATGCTACCTATAAGACATAACACTAGAAGTTGAAAGGTTGTCATAAAAATCCACATCTATAGTTAATAGTTTAATAATTATGCTTAACAGAATGTGCTCCTAAGAATTGGACAATGCTTTGCTTAATAAATTGGATACACAAAATGTCGGGCATCTATAATAACAGAGGTCAGACATGGGGCCGAACAGCTGGGAGCATTTGTGGTCCTGGGCTTACATTCCCACCCAAAAGCAACCTCCTGTGCTTGGTAGCACTTTGTCCTTTCAGACACGGCACAAACTCTCCAGTTCGTCAGCATGTATCATTGCCTTCTTGGCACTGCTTTCCTCAGAAGAAAGGAATATTTTCTGGATTCACTGAAGATACCAAAAATGGGAAAATAATTGTATTTTGGGGGGAAAAACACGAGTGTTTCTTTCTGGAATATACTGTATCCCAACACGTTTAATTAGCAAGCAAAGAGCACCTGTGTCAAACCTATTTTACATTAAATGAATCTTACAATGATCAGTGTAGAAAAAAAGTTATGATATGAAAAGTTTAAGAAGCAAAAAGAAGACTGAAGTTTTTCATTCATTTTTCAATATGATTATAAAATCAACAATGATATTGTGCAATGCTGTTGTATTCAATGAAATAATTGGGCTTCACACTTTTTAGAGATTTTGAGTAGTAAATGATGGTCTTTGGGATTTAGCAAAAATTATGTGCTTCAAACAGAAAGCAGCATTCGTGCTTTGCCACATGAGAATATAAACATTAATAATACCACTGAATTCACTATATTTATTTGTGATGTTGATAAAAGGTTTGATCCTTCCAAAGAAACTTTGGAAAAGATTCCCTATTTGACACAATATCAAGAAATTAGTTATATATTTATTAGAGGGGAAAAAAACTTCAAAATTTTAATGTTAGCTGGTCAAAATTAGTAAGTCTACTACAAACTGCACTCTGATAGTATTAGTGATAATATCAAACTTGTTTTTAAAAATTAAACCCAGGGTGTCTGGCTGGCTCAGTTGGTAGAGTATGTGACTCTTGGTCTCAGGGTTGTGAGTTTGAGCCTCACGTTGGGTGTAGAGATTACTTAAAATAAATAAATAAAATTAAAAAAAATAAATCCAAAGTGACAATATTTTCCATGACACCTAACGTGAGTCATTTATTATAATATTTTTCAATGCTAAAATTTCAAAACTAAAAGACTTAATAGAATAGTAATTATATCATAAACTGAATACGTTCCCATGAATTGAACCAGCTGGCCAGTGCTCCACTTTAAAATTTGACTAAATGGGGCGCCTGGGTGGCGCAGTCGGTTAAGCGTCCGACTTCAGCCAGGTCACGATCTAGCGGTCCGTGAGTTCGAGCCCCGCGTCGGGCTCTGGGCGGATGGCTCAGAGCCTGGAGCCTGTTTCCGATTCTGTGTCTCCCTCTCTCTCTCTCTGCCCCTCCCCTGTTCATGCTCTGTCTCTCTCTGTCCCAAAAATAAATAAACGTTGAAAAAAAAATTTTTTTTGACTAAACAATATGGTAGCCTTTGGCACTATGTAGAGGTCAGACATGGGACCAAAAAAGGTTTTGGAAATGTTTAAAGAAAATGAGTTACTCATGTTACACAACAATTTTTTAAAAACCTCTCCTATCACTTGTGAAGATTGGATTCAATACATGGGGTTATCTTGATATGCAAATCATGTCTGGATACATTGTGAATACTTCTCTGCAAATACAGTCACAAATAATTGCACAAATATATTATTCAACTGACTGATTCCTTTTGAAAAAACTGTACTTTGAAAACATAATTTGGCAAAGAATAATGCAAACTACTCATCATAGTTAAAATACATTACAGGAATGAAAATAATGACCACTCTACATATACAAAATTAAGGAGCTGAATGATGAGTTCTTGTAAAATGTTCATTTATTCCCAATTTTATGACAATAAAATAACATTATATGTTATATGAACATATTAGTTTACCTTTCCCAATTAATACACTAAATGAAGAGCAAAAATTCAAGTTAATGGAACACTGTGCAATATAATACTGAAAAATATTATGACAACATTGGAATATTAGAATTCTACTTATGCCTCCAGAAAAGTGATCCTAATTATATAAATGTTTGTGCAAAGATTTGATCCATATTCAAAGTGCATGTGGTTGTGAACAGATCTTGTATTATTAAACAGGAAAAAAAAATCTAAATATCACTCCCAGTTAATGGACCCAATCCTAAATTCTCTACTAAACAATTCAAGATAAAACAAAGGACTTCACACTGACATCTTGGTCAGAAGAAAAGATGCCAGGTTTTGCTTCCAAATCAAAGGAGTTACAAAATACAATAATGTATTTAATAATTAAGTATTTCTATTTTCATTTATAATCTATTCAATATCAAAGTTAAAATATCATCTCCAGTGGCATATATTTTTGAGCTATGATAGAGGCATATTCCATATATTAATAAAATAAAAAATCTTTGATCATATTTCTGCAGTTGATTATTTATTTATTTATTTATTTAGAGAGAGTGTGTGTGTGCACATGTGAGAGGGTAAGAGAGAGAGAGAGGGAGAGAGAGAGAATCCCAAGCAGGCTCTCCATTGTCAGCACGGAGCCTGAGGCAGGGCCCAAACTCACAAACCATGAGATCATGACCTGAGCGAAAATCAAGACTCGGATGCTTAACCAACTGAGCCACCCAAGCATCCTTGAGGTAAGCGTCTGGCTTACTTAACACTCATGTACATTGCCTGCTTGGCCACTGGAATATGGGCTTACAATTCTTGTTCTATACTTTATGATTATATCACAATTCAATCAGAAAAATGAAGATATGAAAGAAATATGTGAAAGCATGATCTACTGACAAATGACTAGAACTGGACAGAATGCACCACTACAATGGAGGGAGTACAGTTTGGCAGTTTCAAGATGCAGTATAATGTAGTCATGAGGATCTTGGGTTACACACCAAACTGCCTGGGTTCCAATCTTAACTTCTTATGTGATGTTGGGCAGTAAATTAACCTTTCTATCATTTTACCTATAGAGTGAGGATGACCATAGGACCAGCATCATAGAGGTGGTAGACTAATAGATTGGAAAAGTGCCCGACACATTCAAAAGCACTCAACAAGCATTTGCTACTTATTCTCTTTTGTAAAGAACAATTTTTCTGATCTGGCTCAAAAAATAAAATTAAAATCAAAGGATAGAATGAGGTGAGCATATGGATGGAGAGAAGGAAATAAGAAGTGCTTTTATTCATAGTGGAGAGTGAGGTGTATAGAGAAGTTGGGAACTCCAGGATTCTCTGTGTTCTGTGAGAAAGGTTGGATTTTATTCTTTCTTCACTTGAGTGCATCACTGAGGATTTTTGAGCAGGAAGAAAAGCAATGATGACAGTGATGTTGGAAGAAGACAATTTCTGAATTGAAATGAGTAATAGATGTTTTGCACAAAGGTATATAAGTCTTATTTTCAAACTTCAATTCCACCTGGCAAAAGGGAAATATGGATTCACATCAAACTGGTTTCCTGCCCCCAACTCTACCTGAAAGCAGCTAAGTAGTTACCACATTTTCATATTTGCCTTTAGCATAGGGTTTTTATCTGAACAGAAAATTTGATAGCTTTAAAATTAATGAAGAAAAAACACTGATTTAGAGTCATATTCCATTATCAACATTACTATACCCACTGAATTAAATAATGTAAAAACCCAAATTGTTACCATTTTAGAGAGAAAGATACTTTCTTTTTCCAAAAGACTCTTCCCAGGGCTCCCTTCATGTCTCTGTTCCTCAGACTTTGGATGAAGGGATTCAGCACGGGGGTGACCACAGTGTACATCATGGCCAAGACAGTCTCCTTAACAGCAGAATTATTAGCTGATGGACACAAGTAGAGACCAATAACTGTCCCATAGAAGAGAGACAGCACGGAGAGGTGGGAGCCACAGGTGGAGAAGGCCTTGAGGACGCCCCTGGCAGAAGGGACCCTGAGGATGGAGGACACAATCCGTGCATAAGACATGATGATGAGTAGGAATGGGATGATGAGAACGAGCCCTCCCATGATAAATATCACCAACTCATTGATTCGAGTGCCAGAGCAGGCCAGCTTCAGCAGAGCAGACATATCACAGAAAAAGCGGGGGATTATGTTGTCGGCACAGAAGGACAGCTTGGCCATGAGCAGGGTGTGCAACATGGCATGGGCAGTAGTCAGCACCCAGGACTACCACCAAGGAGAGACAGAGCTTGGGGCTCATGATGGTGGTGTAGTGCAGAGGAAAACAGATGGCCACATAGCGACCATAGGCCATGACAACAATGAGGAAGCTCTCAAGAACTCCAAAAAACAACAATACATCTGGGCCAGGCAGCTGGCATAGGGGAGGGGCGGGACCTGGCTCTGCATGTTCTGCAGCAGTTTGGGCATTGTGACAGAGGAGAAGCAGAGGTCAGAGAAGGATTAATTGCTAAGAAACAAATACATGGGCACGTGGAGGTGGGAGTCCAGGCGAATGAGGACGACGATGAGAAGGTTCCCCAGGACGGTGGTAACATACACAGCCAGGAACAGAGCACAGAACAGATTCCACTGCTCTGGTTCGATGGGCAGGCCCAGAAGGAGGAACTCTGAGATGACAGTTTGGTTCCTCTCTGTCATTCTATTATATTATATTATCCATATATATATCTATATATATATATATATCCATATATAATATATATATATTATCCAAGTATAAGAAATAAATATATTTCCATTGCAAGTGGCTTATTGTCAAATGGTGGATGAGTGAGAATATAGGCACAGGTGGCAGCTGACTCTACTGAAAATACAAGCCTCCAATGGCCTCCAAGTCTCTAAATCGGATAACATATCACATTTAAAACTAATCGTCACTTCTTCCTTCTTAAAACTCTCCCATCTCTTGGCTGTGGTGACACCTCAGTTTCAAATTTCCCCTATCTCCCTTGGAATGCCTTCACAGAGTCCTTAGAGAACGTCTCCTGTTCAGTCATCGTTTGAATATTGGTGATCCTCAGAATCCTCCTACACCTCCCCTAAATATGACAGTGAATCCCAAGTGTATTTATCCAGCCCACATAGCTCATCTGGGCTATAGACCTGGGTGGTTAGCTCTCTGATGGCCATCTTCCTGCATGGCTCACTGTTACTCTGAAACCAATCTTTGTGAAATTTAGTTTACTGTCTTCCTTGACCCAGAGGGGCTCCACTCCCAGTAGCTCTAGTTCAGTGACTGACAGTACCGCCTACAAGGTACTCAAGTCAAACCCGAGAGACGTCCTTGACTCCTTCCTCTCTTCGTCCTCATGCATTTACTGTATGTTACCAGTCTCCCTTTCTTCTCACTTCTCGTATACATATCCCACGTACATACACTTCTCGTATGTGGGCTACATATCCCACAGCCACCATTCAGGTCATTTCCCTCAACTGAACCATCACAACAAGTCTGGTCTCTCCACGTTTACCTTCACTCCCTTCCATCCCATTGACATTATCCAGAATCATTCTTTTTATAAGTCAAACCTGCTTGTGTCACTATTCTAATTGAAGAGTTTCCTCTTTCCATTAACATAAAGTCCAAACCGGTTTACATGACCCACAAGACCCTGTTTCATCAGATCAATTAGCTCATGCCTAGCCCTCTCTCCACTCCAGCTATACCAAGTATTTCTCATTTTCTCAAAGGCATCCTGCTGTCACCCACCATATGACATCATATTTTCCATTCCCTGACACATGCTGTCTCCACTTCATTCCATCCTGTCACCTACTAATTCACCCTCCAGACCATTAAATAGTGATTATTTTCTCTTTGCTAGACTTTAAGGATAGGGGGAGGTTCTATCTTGTTCACAGCCAAACACTAGCATCTAGAACAATGTGACAAAAGAGAGACAGAGACAGAGACAGACAGAAACGAAAGGAAGGGAGGAAGGAAGGGAAAGAAATTTATGACAACCCAAGGGATTTCTTATTTGTTTCAGCATTCACCGAAAATAGTGGAGGTTGAAACATTCACTGACCTCGAGGCCTTCCAAATCATAGCTCCCTTATCTAAATCTATCGTATTGATTTTCAGATACGGCACTACAGACTGTCCAGAATTCCTCCCCCGGGTCACAATATTACCCCATCTCAAGATATCCTGCTATATGGCTTACACTCATCTACCCAAACAACAGTGCTATCATTTTTTTCCTTAAGATTTACCCCACACAGAAAAATCAGATATTTGCCCCACAAAATATCAGTATTGATGCAGGAAGAAAGGAGATGGAAGTGGAAGTTGAGAGATCATGGAAAAGCAAAAAGAATGAGGATAATTTCCAATCTCTTGGCTCTAGTTTCTGGTCTCCTCCAGACACCCTTCTCACAGTGTGAGTCAGGATTGACAAGAAAAACCAAGAGCATTTCAGGATGAGAAAAACATCTCCTAACCCTGAAGAGAGAGAAGAGTGCACTCACTGCAGGCTGTTCACCAAGGTCATGGGGCTAAAACAGGCATATGCATGTGTTTTCACACTTGGACACAGGAAAGATCTGTTACTACATATTAGTGGGGGGAGGATCCATCTCTGACTCTTCAGGAATTCCTTTCTCTGAGAAACAAGTAGGGTCCATCTATTGTATAAAATACCTGATTAGGAGTCCAACTCAGTCAGATATTACTTACAAATGCTGCCATTGAAGAGCCATATGAACTTTACCTACCCCTCACATTCTACTTACTTCACCTTTAAAATGCCAATACCGCCTTCTCCGTGACTACCTCACAAAGCTACTATAAAATGAAATCTCTTTTGAGGAAACTCTTTGTGAAACATAGAGGACTCTGGTGTGAAATACTTATGGATACTATTTTAAATAAAGAGATGGAATCTGGTGATACTAATCAAGCTATTTCTAGAATGTTGAGCAGGTTTTCTTAATTTTTAGACTTCCTGAAGAACAATCCCATGGAGTCACATCATAAAACCTCAGTAATATGAAAGCTAAGGTTGGAAGAAGCCTAAGACATATACCCTCCAGCCTAACTTATCACGTATGTCTCAAGGAGACTTCAGGGCTTTGGCCCAAGACCCCTCGCTCTTTTATTCATTATAAATTCATAGAGATTCAGATTGTAGTCATCGCCTGAGTCTACGCTGTCCTTTCTCACTTCTCTCATTCTGACTTCCTGGGCCTGCGGGACAGTGGGTCCCAGTGGAAACTACATGGTGGGGGAAGACAGTAATAACAAACAAAGTAAATTTCAAACCTCCCTGGGACAAATCCCCTAGGAAGTATGAAGCAGGGACTTCTTAATTACTAGCCATCTTTGGGTAGGGGAACAGGCAACAAAGAAAACAGTTCATGCCCTGGTCCCACCAGGACCTCTGCCTTAGCTACCAGAGCCCAGAAGACCTCTTCCTTCTTTGATCTCATTATTTTCACTCTTGAAGTATTTGTCTCCAGAAGTGCTTAAGAGTGATAACCTTTTTTTTTGTTTGTTTTGGATTATTGCTTCAGAAATATTATCTTTAAAACAGGAAAAGAAATGTTCTTTATTGATCAACTTATTCAATAATTGAGTCCCATAATTTCTGCCTGCTACATTTAGGAAAAGTGACCGTGAGCTATTTTCACACGTCACTTGTCACTTAAGGATGAAATCTAACCATCATCTGTAAACACAGACAGTCACTCTCTCCTTAGTTTCCCAGCCATACCTAGCCACATTTGACAACTGTCTTGGATCTTGGATCTCTGTGAGGCAACTGGATGACAAGGATAGATGGAAAGAAAATGGTGCTGTCGGCAAACTAAATAACATGTGTTATTTAAGATTGAAGAGTTAAAGAAAACATGGCATACCCAGGAAACTCAAGGAAGTTCAGTGTGACTGTCACATATTATTGGGGGAGAGAATGCAAGGGCTGGGGTGAGAGTCAGGCAGAGTCCTGGTCAGGCAAATCTTATAGAATGTGGCAAGCAAGGCCACCTTCATCCTCAGCAAAACATCTCTAAATGGCTTTAAAATGAGAGGTTCAAATTTCATTTTTAGGACAGTAACTCGGATTGAAGGAGAGCACATTAGCATTAAAAATAAGGAAGGCATGGAAATCATTAGAAGGCTATTTCCATATCCCAAGGTGAGAGATAATGGTTATAAATGGTTTCAAAGTGGATATATTAGAGAAATGTGTCACCTATAAATATCAACTAAATGTTTCAACCAAACCAACATTTCTTGACACCAGTGTCTTTGGAAATAAAATAAACAAACCTGTCCCATGTAGTGGGTTGCAACCCACTACCGTCCATGTAATGGGTTGCAGCAAGCAATGTTCCTGGTGCACAGTCATTTAAAAACACACACACACACACACACACACATATGGGGCATGTGTGGCTCAGTCGCTCAAGCATCTGACTCTTGGTTTCAGCTCAGATCATGATCTCATGGGTTTGTGAGTTTGAGCCCTGGTTCAGGATCCACACTGACAGCGTGGAGCCTGCTTGGGATTCTCTCTCTGCCCCTCCCCATGTGCATGCATGGGCGCTCTTTCTCTCTTTCAAAAATAAATAAATAAACTTCAAAAACAAGTAAATTTTTTAATAGTTTTATTTTATTTTATTTTATTTTATTTTATTTTATTTTATTTTATTTTATTTT
>NW_024412446.1:10894690-10944405 GCF_014898765.1 Herpailurus yagouaroundi | reverse complement strand
TTATTTTATTTTATTTTATTTTATTTTATTTTATTTTATTTTATTTTTGAGAGGGAGGGAGACAGGGCATGAGCAGGAGAAGGAAGAGAGAGAGGGAGACGCAGTATCTGACGCAGGCTCCAGGCTCTGAGTTGTCAGCACAGAGCCTAACGCAGGGCTAGAACTCACAATCTGTGAGATCGTCACCTGAGTCAAAGTTGGTTGCTTAACCAACTCAGCCATCCAGGCGCCCCAAAAACAAATAAACTTTTAAATCATAAAAGCTATCATAGAGTTGCAGACGCAACAAGAACTACATAAATTAAAGCTTCAGAGAGAGACAGACTGTTCTGCGATGAGTTGAGTACAACTGGCTAATTTTATGTTAGAGGCTATTTGCTGAGTCTGGGCACAGGCTGAGGCAGAGGATATCTGCTAGGGAAATAGGAAGCATCAAAGCTGGTAGCAGTTGTACGGTACTGGAGTAATAAGTTGGAAATTTGAGGATACATAAACACACGGGTGGTTTTCCTCAGGGGACATTTGATGAGTCTGGTGCAGTGAAACTGGGAGTGAGGCCAAGTTTTCAAAAAGGCAGCATAAAGTGTCCTACAGTCTTTCAGGACTCGAAACCAAAGTCTCATCACAGGAAGAGGCCTTCTCCAAACACATGTCTGGCCTTTCTCTCAAGATTGTTTGCCAAAGCTTGACATTTTGTGGGGCAAGAAGCTAAAAAGCTAGGCAAAAGAAAAAGTCTCTAATCTTCCATTATCTTTTAGAACTCAGAAACTCATCATGTTCTCAATCAAAAACCTGAGACTACACACCCTAGCAGTAGTAAACTTAGTCTTTCTAAGTTTCCAACCCAGCCCTAAGTCAAAATCAATCTCTGGTTGTACTGAGTGATCAAACCACCACCATACCTGCATAGCAAGAAAGGGAGAACTACCCCTGTTAGAAGATAACATCATCCAAAGCCACAGCAATCTTAATGGCAATAACATCCAGCATACAATTAAAAAGACCAGAAATATGGAAGAGGCAAAATCCTGTGGCCAATAAGAGAGAGAAAAACAAAATTAAAGAGAAGGAGGAAGATAAAGGGAAAAACAGCAGGAAAGACGACAAGCTGATTTTATTGGTGGCAGACAAGGAATTTAAAATACAACAATTAAGGAGCAGCTGGGTGGCTCAGTTGGTTAAGTGTCTGACTATTGATTTTGGCTCAGGCCATGATCTCATCATGCATGATGAATAAGTATTTTCCAAACCAGTATGAGACATAAAGCTACAAGTTTAGGTTGCTCGGCTAACCTATTGTATAAATTCAAACACAACTAAATCTACACATATAAGAACTTCTTAAAACCAAATACAAAGGAAAACCTTAAAGCAATTGGGGTTGAGAACAAGGGCACATTTCCTTCATAGGAGTAACAATTAGAATGGCACCTAATTTCCTAACAGAAATCATGAAGAACAAGTGCCACACCATCTTAGAATTGTTGCAATAATAGAGACTATATACAGCAAAAACATTCTTCAAAAATGAGTGGCATTTTCTGACAAACAAAATTGCAGGAATCTGTCACTACAGCCTCCACAAAGAAAATTTTTAAATACTAAATGAGGTGCTTGCAGACAAGATGGAAATAATCACAGACAAAAACTTAGAAATGCTACGTTGTAATAAGTCAGTTGTAATAAGTCAAGGATGCATGTTGTAATCTCTAGAGTAAAAAGAAAAATAAAACAATATATAAGTAAGAGGTTTATATAAGGATAAATAGATTTAAATATTAGACTTGTGAATTTCAAAAGAAGACAAGAAAGGGAAAAAAAGAATATAAAACAGATGGTCAACACAAACGTTTGGCCAACTAATCTTTGATAAAGCTGGAAAGAATATCCAGTGGAAAAAAAGCGGTCTCTTCAGCAAATGGTGCTGGAAAAACTGGACAGCGACATGCAGAAGAATGAAACTGGACCATTTTCTTACACCATTCACAAAATAAATTCAAAATGGATGAAAGACCTAAATGTGAGACAGGAAACCATCAAAATCCTACAGGAGAAAAAAAACAGGCAGCAACCTCTTTGACCTTGGCCACAGCAACCTCTTATGAGACATGTCTCCAGCGGCAAGGGAAATAAAAGCAAAAATGAACTATTGGGACCTCATCAAGATAAAAAGCTTCCGCACAGCAAAGGAAACAATCCACAAAACTAAAGAGCAATGGACAGAATGGGAGAAGATATTTGCAAATAGCATATCGGATAAAGTGTCAGTGTTCAAAATCTATAAGAACTTATCAAACTCAACAGCCAAAAACCAAATAGTCCAGTGAAGAAATGGGCAAAAGACATGAATAGACACTTCTCCAAAGAAAACATCCAGATGGCTAACAGACACATGAAAAGATGCTCAACATCACTCATCATCAGAGACATACAAATCAAAACTACAATGAGATACCACCTCATACCTGTCAGAATGTCTAAAATTAACAACTCAGGAAACAACAAATGTTGGCAAGGATGTGGAGAAAGGGGAACCCTCTTGCCCTGTTGGCGTGAATGCAAACTGGTGCAGCCACTCTGGAAAACAGTATGGAGCTTCCTCAAAAAATTAAAAATAAAACTACCCTACGACCCAGCAATTGCACTACTAGGCATTTATCCAAAGGATACAAAGAGCTGATTCGAAGGCGCACATGTACCCCAACATTTATAGCAGTGCTATCAACAATAACCAAAATACACACACATACATACACACACTCACACACGTACAATGGTATACTACTCGGCAATCAAAAAGAATGAAATCATGCCATTTGCAACAATGTGGATAGAATTAGAGTGTACTGTTTTTAAGCGAAATAAGTCAGGCAGAGAAACACAAATGTCCTATGATTTCACCCATATATGAATTTAAGAAACACAACAGATGAACATAGTGGGAGGGAAGGAAAAATAAGATAAAAACAAAGAGAGAGGCAAACGATAAGAGACTCTTAAATACCGACAACAGGCTGAGGGTTGATAAAGGGGAGGTAGGTGGAGGTTGGGCTAAATGGGTGATGGGCATTAAGAAGGGCATTTGTTGAGATGAGCACTGGGTATTATGTGCAAGTGATGAATCACTTGGTTCCACTCCTGAAACCAATAGCACACAGTATGTTAACTAACTTAAATAAATAAATTTTTAAAAAATAAAAAATAAAACAGATGGGTCAAACAAATTTCTGAAGGAAGATGGTGGATATAAATTCAAATATATCAGTAATTACATAAAACCTATGCGGTTAAATACTTCAAATGACAATTAAATTTTTCAAACAGAATAAAAAAATCAAAACACAGCCATATGCTATTTACACCCTGCACACAATAATCAAAAGAAAATATATACAGTGGAGATATTTTTAAGGCAAGAAGTATTACTAGAGATAAAGAGTGATATTTTATAATTAAAAATAGGTTAACCTAGCAAGACGGTATCACTATTCTAAATCTGTATATGCCTAAAAGGATAGCTTCAGAATATAGGAAGCAAAAAAAAAAATGGTAGAACTAAAGTTAAAATTAATAAAAGATACATAAAAATGTTACATAAACACATGCACAATCATTCCATTCTAGCATGAAAGCGATCATAGGCAATATGTAAATGAATACACCTGACTATGCTTCAATAAAATTTATTTACAAAAACAAGTGGCAGGTAGATTTGACTCATGAGCTATGGTCTGTTGACCCCTAATGCAAAGCAAACATACACAAGATTTTTAAAGCTTTCCTCAAAGTTCAGTGATGAAACAAAAGTCCCCTATCACCACATTTATTCATCATTGTACTGGAAAACCCATTTTCAATAAATGGCACTGAACCCGTTGGATACCCATACTTTGGAGAGAAAAATATACCTTGATCTCTCCCACACCTGACAAAAAAAAAAAAAAAAAAACAAGTCTAGATTGATAGGAGATCTAAATGTGAAATGGAAAACCATATATCCTTTAAAGGAAAATATATAAGTATACTGGCAAAGATCCTTTTTAAAAAAATTTTTTAACGTTTATTCATTTTTGACAGACAGAGACAGAGCGTGAGTGCAGGAGGGGCAGAGAGAGGGGGAGACACAGAATCCAAAGCAGGTTCCAGGCTCTGAGCTGTCAGCCCAGCTGAGTTGGTTTCTTCCTTGTAAACCAGATTTGTTTCCCAAGATCCTTGCATATAAACATTGGAGCGATTATCCAGGTTCATCTCAACAAACTATCTTGGGACTGCCTCTTCTGTGTCTTTCCAAAACTGATAAATAGCCCTGATATGGCTCCAGTTCAGCCCCTTTTTTCACAAACCTTGTATCCAGGGTTCAGTTCTCAGAGGGTTCACAACCTCACTTTCTTCTCCTTTTGTGCAGGCACTGAAAATCCAGGCACCAATTCCCACCCTATTCAGAAATAATGCCTTACTGTCCTTTGTGTCCTGACAGAATTTTCATCCTGTAGAAGGAAACTGGAGGCAACGTACTACATAACTCTGAGACCAGCACAGAACAGTGGGTAAGGTCTGGCCATCTCAAACATTCCCTCTCTCTCTGTTTCCCTGTCTCTCTCTCTCTCTCTCTCTCTCTCTCTCTCTCTCTCTCACACACACACACACACACACACACACACACACACACCCCTTTCTTCTCTTCTCCATTTACCTCTCATGACCATACCTACATACTTTAAAAGTCTTCATATAATCTAACCCCTTAGTATTTAAAGGTAATACAACAATCCCTCCAACCTCTTAGCACTCCACAGTTTTCAAAGTGCTATCACATGCTGTCACATGTAATCCTCAAGCCTGCAAAAAGGGCTTAAGGGGTGGGATGAGGAGGTTCACAGCTCAAGCAGCTAGGGAGCAACCCAGGAGGTAAGAGAAGACAGTTTTCTTTTTTTGTTTTTAAACATTTATTTATTTTTGAGACAGAGAGAGCATGAACAGGGGAGGGTCAGAGAAAGAGGGAGACACAGAATCTGAAACAGGCTCCAGGCTCTGAGCTGTCAGCACAGAGCCCGATGCGGGGCTCGAACTCACGGACCGTGAGATCATGACCTGAGCCGAAGTCAGACCCTTAACCGACTGAGCCACCCAAGCGACCCGAGAAGACAGTTTTCTAATGCTGAGTCTGGAGCCCTTGCCGGTACAGCCTCCCACCACCCATTCTCTCCCCTCTCCACCCAGCCACACTGCAGAGAGCCTTATGTTCTAAGGCCAACTGACCACACAAGCGTTCAGAAACCACGGACTCTTACAGACTCAGAACAGGATTCCCCAAAGTGCACGATCAGAATCACCAGGTGATTGTTAAAAATGGCTTGGTTCTCAAAACATAACGAGTCTTTCCAGGTAGAGGGACAGAAAAGCAGCTTTTTGTTTTAAAGTATCACAGGTGACTCTGATGCACACTAAAATGCGGGGGACACTTGCCTTGAGGGCTCGAAAGCAGAGCCATCATGGCCTCTGGGTGTCCTCTGACTTTGGGAGGCAGTAGGTTCTGATGAGGTCTCGGGAGGTGGAAAACCTTGGTCTCCATGACAGAAACAGAGATGGTAGCCAGTGCTCAGAATGGAGACACTCAGGCTATTGCCATGGTGCTCGTTTTCATCCTGAGGTCACTTCGGGGGTCTTGGAGTGGTCTCTGGGATGAGCCCATCAGTTCCCATTTCCACTGAAACTCTTTGCTTTCCTGAGAGGCAAGCAGTCCCTTCGACTTGAAGCCTCACTTACACACTCTGAGAAACAAATGAGCTCAGTCATAGTGTAGAGACTTAACAGAACTGTATGAGTAATGAACAGATGTGGACACACAAAAAAGCATGTCCTAAGGATCACTCCTATTTTAACTCAAATGCCCAAGGACCAGCTCATGATTGCTCTGTAATTTGGAATCCTAGGGTTAAAAGAGAATTAACCATCGTCTACCTCCACTAAGTACTTGAGTAGACTGTGAAATCACAACTCAACCCGCTGTATTGTGAGCATGTTTGAATGTCTTCCATGGCGGGGAATGACTTCCCCCCACCAGCCCCCTTTGCAGGTATGGCACTTAAGTCATCTGGCAGATGGCCTGACTTGTCCTTCTGTCTCTCTTTTATTTGCTAGCTACTGACTTGACCAATCCACACCCCTTCGCATGTGAAGGCCATAATAATACAGTTCCTCACTGTTCTCTCCTCTGTGTACACAACACCAAGGGGCCAGCCACAAATAAGTCCCCCCTCAACAACCTGGGTCACTCCCTGCAGACACAGGCGTGCTGAAGTTGCTCCTATGTGAGTGGGGTGAAGAGCCACGTCCAGGATGGAGACAAGAATGGGGCCACCTATCCCTCTTGGTTCTAAGAGCAGGATTTGCTACTGGAGCAGAGATGGGAGGCAGTCAGAACATAGGGAAATGGTAAGGGGACTCCTTTTGAGAACCTCATTACAGCACTTCCCGTCTACACAGGGCTTTAAGTTGGGGAAGTGCTTCCACATCCAGTATTTGTGGGGTAGTCTCTAAACCCACAGTGAGGTAGGCATGTCTGCAGCACAGCATTTAGGATGTGGACTTTAGAAACACAAAAGGAGAGTCAAATCCCAATTCCATCGGTTACTAGTCGAGGAAATTGGGGACATTCATTAATCAACTGAATCTCAGTCATCTCATCCAGAAAATGGGATAATGGAAACAAACAGTGCTATTTGCTGTGTGGACTAAATGCAGGGGTGGGTGGGGGAGGTCAGGGGAGAGAGGTGTCATTCAACATAATGTCTGGCCAGATACTCAGTAAACGTTTGTTAAAAAACCACTTGTGGGTGTTAAATTGAGCTTTGGACCTAAATATATGACCCAGAATGTCCTTCCACTGCACCGTGGGTGCTAAACATCTGGGAATTCAAATGTTTTCACTGAGATAACAAATCTACTCACATGCTAAAATGCTGGGCCTCTCTGGGCTGGCCTCACCTGCATCCTGGCACTCCAAATTACCTTACTCTCCTAGGTCACTCAGTTCCCACATCTACATTTGCTCCTTCTACTGCTACTACAAACTTACAATGTTCAGCCTGAACCTGCAAAACAGACCCGACACGCCATGGCACACTGGCTCATTATCCAAATGACTACATTTTTATCCATAGTGTTGCTTATTCATTGAGGCTCTTGGGCTTATGACTCTTCCCTATTCGTTAAGCTCAAATGCACAGAATGCCTCATATTCTATAGAGTCCAGCTCAACCCTCACTTCCTAATCCCTATGCCATACCTGAGCCTGTGAGAGGTCCTTTAGATACAGGAAAGAAAACAATACTGCCCCTCCTCTGACAGCTCTCACAAGTCTCCCAGGAGAACAGACAACTAAGCAAAATGTGGGATAGGGTGTCCTAAAAAAAATGTAAAGACCAGGAAATGATAGAGAAGTTTAGAATGGTATCTCTGTGGCAGGAGAAGATGCCACCAGCAGGAGATGCTTGAGTGAGAGCTATAATGGATCTTGCCAGAAGAGCAATGGAATCACAGAATAGAGAAAACATTCACTTAAAATTCAGTAAAACAAAAGAACAGCTGGTGCGAAGGACAAAAGCAAAGCATTGTGAGTACTTAGAAAATACAAGCCATGAGCCATCACTGGAGTAGGGAAAGCCGGAGATCCACGAGGGAGGAGGGATCCTGGCACTTTGACCACCTGGCCATAATCATGGGCTATTCCAGAGGAAATGGGGAGCTCTGCTACTGTAGAGAAGCCACATGGTAAGATCCGTAATTTAGAAAGTGCACATTGTACAGCAGGGAGGGTGCTCAGCCAGTGCAATGTACTTTACCTGCATTTCCTTGTTTCCTCCTCCCATGGACACTTAGGACTAGATACAACCAATATCACCTAAGCATAATTGATCATTTTTCTGTATTACCAAGTAGGAATAAATTATATTTTAATTTAACAATTATCATAAACATACATATATGTGGAATACACACCTATCTATGAAGGCTTAATTGTGTGCCTTTAAATGTATGGATCGTTGGGGCGCCTGGGTGGTGCAGTCAGTTAAGCGTCCGACTTCAGCCAGGTCACAATCTCGCGGTCCGTGAGTTCGAGCCCCGCATCGGGCTCTGGGCTGATGGCTCAGAGCTTGGAGCCTGTTTCCGATTCTGTGTCTCCCTCTCTCTCTCTGCCCCTCCCCTGTTCATGCTCTGTCTCTCTCTGTCCCAAAAATAAATAAACGTTGGAAAAAAAAAAATTAAGTAAATAAATAAATAAATAAATAAATGTATGGATCGTGCAGTTTCTTTAAATGTGTCTCTAATGATGAGAGTTTCAATTGCTTCTTTTTTCTTTTTTACTACTTAAAAATTTTTAGTGTTTATTTTGAGAGGGAGATCACACGCACTTGGGGGTGGGGATAGGGGCAGAAAGAGAGGGAGAGAGAGAATCCCAAGCAGGCTCTGTGCTATTAGTGCAGAGCCCGATGTGAGGCCCGATCATGACCTGAGTCGAAAGCAAAAGTTGGTCACTTTACCGACTGAGCTGCCCTTTTTTTATTATTTTTAACAAGGTCCTGATAAACATTTTATACATACATGTCTATGTTTCTATCAGATTATATATATAATCTGATATATATATCTGATATCTGATATTATATATATATATAATCTGATATATATATATAATCTGATATATATATATAATCTGATATATATATATAATCTGAGCCTGGGTGGCTCAGTTGGTTTAGCATCCAACTCTCGATTTCAGCTCAGGTCTGGATTTCAGGGTAGAGAGTTCAAGCCCCAGGTCGGACTCCACTTTGGACTCCGCACTGGGTGTGAAGCCTACTGAAAAAAAAAATTATTTCTCTATAAAGCCTATTAAGCCTTTGTCTATCACATACGTGGCAAGCATTTTTCCCTTTTGGCATTTTTTGTTTATTTGTATTTTATTGCTCTATTATGGTGATGCGGAAAGTATTTTACTTTTATGAAAGTAAAATATGGCATAATTTTTCATAATTTTTGTTTCATAATTTTCACAATTTTTCATTGTTTTCTGCTATCAATGCCATTCTGATGAGTGTGGTTTTTCTCTTGTTGCTCATGTTTTTGATGTCATATCTTAGAACCCTTCCCTAAATCCAAGATCACAAAATTTCTCTAGGTTTTCTCCTAAGAGTTTTATAGTTTTAACTCTTACGTTCAATTTCAAATTGATCCATTTCAAAGTAATTTTTATATATGGTGTGTGAGAAGAATACAACTTTGGCATGTGGCCGGTGGCCCAGCACTATTTGTTAAAAATATCTTTTCCCCTCTGTGTAATCTGCATTCCTTTGTCAAAAATCAGTTGACCATGGATACGTGGTTTTATTTCTGGACTCTCAATTCTCTTCCATTGATCTATATTTCTATCCTTATGCCAGTACCCCATTGTCTTCATTACTGTTGCTTTGTAGTAAGTCTTGAAACTGGGGAGTGTGAATTCTCCAAATTTGCTCTTGGTTTTCAAGATTGTTTTGGCTATCCCGAGTCCCTTGAAATTCCATCTGAATTTTGAATCAATTTGTACAATTTCTGCAAAGAAGTCAGCTGGGATTCCAACAGGAATTGCATTGAATCTGTAGATCTATTGGGGGACTATCACCATGTTAACCATATAAGGGTAGATTATTGCTTTGAGATCTTCGTTCTTTCTTAATATAGGTATTTACGGGGCGCCTGGGTGGCGCAGTCGGTTAAGCGTCCGACTTCAGCCAGGTCACGATCTCGCGGTCCGTGAGTTCGAGCCCCTCGTCAGGCTCTGGGCTGGTGGCTCGGAGCCTGGAGCCTGTTTCCGATTCTGTGTCTCCCTCTCTCTCTGCCCCTCCCCCGTTCATGTTCTGTCTCTCTCTGTCCCAAAAATAAATAAACATTGAAAAAAATTTTTTAAAAAAAATATATAGGTATTTACAACAAAAGTATTCCTTCTAAGCACTGCTTTAATGGCATCCCATAAATTTTGGTATGTTGTATCTTCATTTTCATTCATCTCGAAGTATTTTCTGATTTTGTTATTTTTTCTTTGACCTATTGGCTGTTTTGGAGCGTGTTCTTTAATTTCCATAAATATGTGAATTTTCTCAACTTTTTTCAATTTATTCATTTCTAATTTCATTCCATTGCACTTAGAGGACATACTTGGTGTCATTTTTATCCTTTTAAAATTATTGAGGTTTGTTGTATGGCCTAGCATATGGTCTATCCTGGAGAGTGTCCCAATGGCACTTGAAATGAACCTTGTTCTGTTGTTGTTGGGCACTGTGTTCTACGTTTATTGTTAGGTATAGTTGATGCAGAGTATTGTTCAAGTCTTCTACTTCCTTGTTGAAATTCTGCTTAGTTGCTCAATCCACTACTGAAAGTGTAATGCTGAAATCTCCACTTACTCTTTTTGAATTATTTATTTCTCCTTTCATGTGTTTGTTTTCTAGTATATATTTCAGTGCATATGTGTTTATCGTTGTTTTCTTACTGATCAATTTAACCTGTTAACCTTATAAAGCATCCCCCTTTGTCTCTAATAAACTTTAAAAAAAATTTTTTTAATGTTTATTTATCTTTGGAAGAGAGAGAGAGAGACAGAGTGCGAGCAGGAGAGGGGAAGAGAGAGAAGGAGACACAGAATCTGAAGCAGACGTCCAGGCTCTGAAATGTCAGCACAGAGCCCGACTTGGAGCTCGAACTCACAAACCGTGAGATCGTGACCTGAGCCGAAGTTGGACGCTTAACCGACTGAGCCACCCAGGTGCCCCTCTAATTACCTTTTTAAATTAAAGCCTACTTTTAATCTCTAAAATCTACTTTTATATTTAAAGATTAACGTATAGCCAGTCTATAGTTTTTCAGTGGTTGCTGCTTTCCCATTTTTTTATTTTCCACACTTCTTACTGAGTTTTCAAAGATGTTCCTGAATGTTTCTTCATTTGCTGTTTGCCCTTAGGACCATTTCCATTGGTTTTAAATCCTTCTATTTAATATTCTCACATGTGTCATTTAGAAGTGGGTCAGTGGACCTCCTCATATTGTCATGCCAAAAGTCAATTGCCCACCACTATATTTTTAAATTTCATGATCTTATTTTTCACCCAAAAGGAGAATCTCTTGAAAGAGGGTCACTCTCTTTACAGATGCAATATCCACCTGCAATTGGTACCATGAATTCGTTTTTTTAACTTTTCTTAATAAGTCTTTTGCATAAAAGGATTATTCACCTGAGTACTTGGAATGACACAAAGCACTATTTTAATCTGTCTATTCATTTTCAAAGAGGCAGGTTGGGGTTTGGTACAGGTATTTTTAGAGTCGATGGAGTAGTGTCACCAAAATGAAATATTAATTTATGATTAATGCATAGTTATGAGTTCCAAGAAATGTCACAAAAAAAATAAGGAGAGCATTAAAGAAGATTCTCATAAAATGAAGGGAGACATAATTTTAAGATTGGAAAGGACATTCTAAGTCGGATAAATCAGTGAAGGAAAAACATCCCTCACATCTCAAATAATAAGAACATCAAAATGTGAACAGTTATCTATCTCCAAACAGTGGAATTCAGTGTAATTACTGAATAGAAGTTGGTAAATTTTAATTTTAAGATCAAAGAAAATCATGCAGGCAGCAATATAAAGTTTTTCAACAAGAAAAATATATAAGAAATGACAATGTTGACTTGGAGAAAGCCACCCATCAGGTTGTTGACAGACTAAAGATGAGGGAAACAAAAAAGCTGAAAATACCTTCACCAAAATGTTACAGTGGTTGCAAGGCAGAAGTGGGGATGATGCTTGCTTTCTTTCAATTTAAAATTTTCTGTATTGCTTGAATTACTAATACTGGAAACTTTGAAAAATAATCAATAGATTGTAACGTATTAAAAGCTATTTGGGGGAAATGAATTCCATGGGGTTTATTTAAAAATTTACATCTTAAGGGGGTGCCTGGTGGCTCAGCAGGTTAGGCATCCAACTCTTGATTTCGGCTCGGGTCATGATTCCATTGTTCATGAGTTTGAGCCCCACGTTGGGCTCTATGCTAACAGGGCAGAGCCTGCTTGTGATTCTCTCTCTCTCCATCTCTCTCTGCCCCTCTTCCACTCATGCTTGCTCTCTCTCTCTCAAATTAAATAAACTTTAAAAATAAAAAATTTAAAAAGTGAATGGCACGTAAAAAAAGAAACTGTAGATAAACTTCATTCATAACAATGACTATAAAAGCCTAAATAAAATAATTGCAAATCAATTTCAGTATTTTATACTGGGAATGCATATGTGGTTCAATATTAATAAAGCTACCAGTGTAATGGGCACTGAAAAGCATTTGATTAAAAATGAAAATCCATAGCTAATTATTAAAACACTGTTGGTAAAATACAAACAGAAGAGTTGCTAAATAAATATACCCTCTTCTGCTTAATTTTTTAAGGCTTTTTACTGTATTTAGAATAAAATTTTAAAACCTTAATAAGTCTAAGGGCACCTGGGTGGCTCAGTCAGTTAAGCGTCCAACTTCAGCTCGGCTCATGATCTCGCAATTTGTGAGTTCAAACTCACAAACTCAGAGCCCCCATCAGGCTCTGTGCTGACAGCTCAGAGTCTGGAGCCTACTTCGGAATCTGTGTCTCCCTCTCTCTCTGCCCCTTGCCCATTCACTCGCTCTCTCTCTCTCTCAAAAATAAACATTAAAAAAAAATTTTTTTAACCTTAACAAGTCTCTGCAGGACCTGACACCTGCTTGCCTGCATAATCCCACATCCTACTACTCTGATCTTCAGTTGGGCCATACTGACCCATGTTTAACTCCTTACATACAACAAAGGCCCCCTCAGGTGCTTTGCACATGCAGCTCCCTAGAGCGCTGTTTGATCCAGACTTCATAGCCTGGCCTTTTTCATCCTTCATATCTCAAATAATACAATCATTAAAATGTGCCCCATTGTTATTTATGTCTACACAGTGGAATTCAGTGTAACTTATTTATATGTCTTCCTTTTTATTCTTTTTTTTATTTTTAAGATGTTTATTCCTTATATTTTAGGTTTTCAAAAGGAAAAAAGACACATTAAGTTACTTTAATCTTTGGTGTGCTTGAAATGTGTTTGGTAAGAAAGAAAATATTGATCTCATATTGCCCCCAAAGTGATTAGTGGTCTCAATGCCTCTTACTGAATAAATACAAAAGTTTTTGCCCAATAAAAGTGCTACTGTAATTATCACCTAAATCCTACATGTTCTTTGGTCTGTACCTGAAGTTTCTCTCCATTTCCATTGATCTGTTCATTCCAGCACCAATACCACACAGTTTTATAGCCCTTTAAATATGGCAGCAAAACTGTCCCCTTGTTCTCTCTTTTTCAACGTTTCTCTAGCTGGCTTTCACAATTATTTTGAGGTTAAACATAGATGTTTTCTTTGAAACCCTGTTCAAAGTTTTACTTCGAATAGTTTAAATTTTGATTAATCCAGTAGAATTAGAATCTTGGTATGTTTTGCCATTTACTAAGTTTTCGCTGTATGCATCTGTGAAGAATTTAAATATCCTACCTGAATATTAACATTTTAATGCATAGATTTGTTTGTTGATAATGTGATTGGGTTGTTTCACATTATATATATATATATATATATATATATATATAATTTTATTTTTTTATTTGAGAGAGAGAGAGAGAGAGAGAGAGAGAGAGAGAATCTTAAGCAGGCTCCATGCTGAGCAGAGCCCAACACAGGGCCCAATCCCATGACCCTGGGATCATGACCTGAACTGAAATCCAGAGCCACTCAACCAACTGAGGCACCCAGGTACCCATTTTTTGTTTTTTGTTTTTTGGGTTTTTTTTTTTTTTAATTTAAGTAATCTATACACCCAACATGCAGCTCAAACTCACAACCCCAAGATCAAGAGTCACATGCTCAGGGCATCTGGGTGGCTCAGTCAATTAAGTGGCAATTCTTGATTTGGGCTCAGGTCATGATCTCGCAGTTCATGGGATCAAACCCCACATCAGTACAGAGCTTGCTTGAGATTCTCTCTTCCTCCCTCTCTCTGCCCCCTCCCTTCCCAAAGTAAATAAACTTAAAAAAAAAAAAAAAAGAGCTTCATGCTCTTCAATCTGAGCCAGCCAGGCAACCCTTTTACACCATATTTTAAACTTATTATTCCTGATTATTGCTTACCAATAACAATAATAATAATAATAATAATAAATATTTGTTGAGTGCTTACTGCAAGCCAGCTCTTTATTGCTTCATTTTCTTCTCACCCACTTTTCACATAAAGAAATGGAGACTTAAAAAGCTCAAGTAACTTGCTGGAAGTTTCACAGATAAAAGTGTTAGAGCTCAGATTTGAAGTGTTTTCAAATTCATTTTTATTTCTGAGGCATTTTAATACTTTAGTCAATTGTTTTAGGTTTCCCAAGTACATCATCCTATCAGCAAATAATGATAATTTTTCCATTTCCTTTCCAATATTTTTACTTTTTTCCCTAGTCCAATTGTATAACACCAATTTCTTCTACTGCATACATCTGTTTTAAATATCATGTAAGTCTATACAATATCATAATGTACCATACTAATCTTAAGCACTTCAAGAAAGTTGTAAGATGATATGATTTAAAATAAGACATGGACATTATTCCTACAGTATGGAGTATGCTAGATTAGAAGTTGCTGGAATGACTAAGTTGCGTGAAAATTTTCCATGTTATTAACAGCTTTCGTATGCCACTGCATTCTCTCTTAATCCAAAAAAAAAGTTATAAAATTTAACCTAAGGTATTTTTGATGCTAAGAAAACAGTTTATTTTGCTTATTTAAATGTCCTTATTCAACTGAGGACATTAAGTAAACATTTGTTGGTGCCTATGTTGCAAACAGTTGGGAAAATGCATGGAAGCAACCAGAGTGGAGTCTCCGAGTTCCTGCTCCTGGGGATCTCGGAGAGTCCTGAGCAGCAGCGGATCCTATTCTGGATGTTCCTGTCCATGTACCTGGTCACAGTGGTGGGAAATGTGCTCATCATCCTGGCCATCAGCTTTGATCCCCGCTTGCACACTCCCATGTACTTCTTCCTGGCCAACCTCTCCTTCACCGACCTCTTCTTCATCACCAACACAATCCCCAAGATGCTGGTGAGCCTTCAGTCTCAGAACAAAGCCATCTCCCATGCAGGGTGTCTGACGCAGCTCTACTTCCTCGTCTCCTTGGTGGCCCTGGACAACCTCATCCTGGCCACAATGGCATATGACCGCTATGTGGCCATCTGCCGCCCCCTCCATTACACCACGGCCATGAGCCCTGGACTCTGCATTTTGCTCCTCACCTTGTGTTGGGCACTTTCTGTCCTCTATGGCCTCACCCACACCCTCCTCATGACCAGGGTGACCTTCTGTGGTTCCCGGAAGATCCACTACATCTTCTGTGAGATGTATGTCCTGCTGAGGCTCGCGTGTTCTAACACCCAAGTCAATCACACGGTGCTGATTGCCACAGGATCCTTCATCTTCCTTGCCCCACTAGGATTCATGATCATGTCCTATGTCTGCATTGTCAGAGCCATCCTCCGAATACCCTCAGCCTCTAGTAAATACAAAGCCTTCTCCACCTGTGCTTCACATTTGGCTGTGGTCTCCCTCTTCTATGGGACACTTTGTATGGTATATCTGCAGCCTCTCCAATCCTACTCCATGAAGGACTCAGTAGCCACAGTGATGTATGCTGTGGTGACCCCCATGATGAACCCTTTCATCTACAGCCTGAGGAACAAGGACATGCATGGGGCTCTGGGAAGACTGCTCCTAGGGAAAGCCTTCCAGAGGTTGACATGAGGTAATTTTGGAAAGGGCATTAAAGTAGAAATTGGGAGGGGGGGGCCTGGGTGGCCCAGTCGATTAAGTGGCTGATCCTTGATTTCGACTCAGGTCATGATCTCATGGTTCATGAGATAGTGCCCCATGTTGGCTTTCGCGCTGACAGCATGGCACCTTCTTGGGATTCTCTCTCTCTCTTCCCCTCCCTAAATCTTACACACATGCACACAATGTGCACTCTCTCAGTCTCTCTCTCTCTCTGAATAAATAGATAAATAAACATTAAAAAAAATAGAAACTGGGACTTTCCTTCACCATGTGCAAGACATTATCCTATGGGGGATACAGGAGTGTTTAGTACATAGATCCAGCTCAGAATGAGCTCATGTATCTACGATGAAGAAAAGAATTGTATATGTAACCCAATGTTCACCAAACCACTGAAGCCTTGGCAACAAATAAGGTCAGTGATACTAATACTGGAAGTTTGCAAAATCAGATCCTTCAACTTGCCTGACACAGGACCACAGTCCCAGCCTTATCCACATATAGCCAGTTATGGCCCAGTGGAGACTCTTATGTTCTCTAGAAACACCCAGACATTGTCTCTGAACTCTGAACTTCTCTAAAGAGCCTGCTGCCTGCAAACCATTTACAGAAAACAACTGGCACCACTCCCGCTGCTGGTGTCCTGGCTGAGGCCACCCCATACCTGATGCTCTGCTGTGCACAGCTCCCACTACTTCAGTTCCGACTCACATTTCCTCTGGACATAACCACCGATGTGCACACAGAAATGACAAGAGATTCCTCTCTGCTGCTCTGGGGAGATTTTTGATTTTGGGGCATCAAACAAAACTACCTCTCTTGCCTTTTCCCTGCATTTCTTTTCTGTGCAAGAAGTCAGACTCTATCTTTGGAAAACTCCATCCTGTCCTTTGTCCCTGTGGTTCCTTACCTCTCATCTCTTCTTCATTCTCTCACAACAAAAGCCTCAAGCATATTAACACATGTTCATGAACAGGAGTGGTAGTGATGGCAGCAGAAGGGAGGAGGTAATTGTAAGACCTATGATTCTGACAGCAATTTTTTTTTCAACACCATCAAGCAATTCTTTGATACTAGCTGGATGGGTATCCTTTAATTCAACTCATTTTTGACACTATCTACATGGAGATAACCTCAAATCTCACAGGTTAAGGGCTCAGTCCTATAAGACTTCCTTCCCCCGACTTCAGACACCAATCACAAGTTTGCCACCCATGCTTCTGACAGACCAGCTTAAATCGGAGGTTCCAACAATCCCCTCCTTGGGATCCGTTAATTTCCTAAAGTATCTTTAACTCAGAGAAATATTTTACTGATTAGATTACTGGTTATTTATTCAGGAGCAATCAGATGAAACAGATGAATAGGACAAGATATGTGGGAAGGAACATGGAGCTTCTATGCCCTCACTGCATATCACACTCTCCCCAAACCTCCATGTGTCACCAACCCGGAAGTTCTTGAACTCCATCCTTTTGGGTTGTTATTGAAGCCTCATTACATAGGCATGGTTGATCAAATCATTGGTCACTGGTGATTCAATCTCCAGCCCACTGCCCCTCTCCAGAGGTAGGGCATGGGGAACAGCAGTGATGAGACTGAAAGTTTCAACACTCCAATCACACATGGCTGGTTCCCCTGGATATTTGCACTGCATTGTAGCAGGGAGAAGATCAACATTTCAATAAGTGGTACCAGACAAATTGGATATCCAATTGTATATCCAACTTTTGGAAGAAAACACATCTTGATCTCTCCCTCACCTGATATGAAAATCAAGTCCACATTGACAGCACATTTAAATGTGAAAGGTGAAAGCTGCCCCCCTTGAGAGGGGAGATCTGAGCCCCAGAGGGTGCCAGGCAACTGCCCACTGCTGAGGAAAATATAAGAGAATAGTGGCAAAGATCAGCAAAGATTCTTAAGTAAGATACAAACAACACTACCTATAATATAAAAATTGGTAGAGTATTTTAAAATTAAAATCTCCTATTTCTCAGTACCCACCATCATTTGAATGAAAGACAACCACAAAGTTAAAGATATTATTGCACACACCTGACAAAGGACTCCTAAACAGAATACATAACTCCTACAATCAACATAAAAGAGACAGGCAACCCAATAGAAAAATGGGCACAAGACTTGAACAGATAATCTACACAAGAGAATATACCTGTGGAGAATAACTACATGAAAAGGAGTCTAACCTCCTCAGTCAGCAGGAACATGCAAATTAAAACCACAATAAAATACCACCACACACCCACCCAAAACCTCCAATGAGAAGGATGGAAAACACCAAGTCAAGTTAAAAATGCAGAGCAGGGGGGCGCCTGGGTGGCTCAGTCGGTTAAGCATCCAACTTCAGCTCAGGTCACGATCTCGCGGTCCGTGAGTTCGAGCCCCGTGTCGGGCTCTGGGCTGATGGCTCAGAGCCTGGAGCCTGCTTCCGATTCTGTGTCTCCCTCTCTCTCTGCCCCTCCCCCGTTCATGCTCTGTCTCTCTCTGTCCCAAAAATAAATAAAATGTTAAAAAAATATATTTAAAAAAAAAAGAATGCAGAGCAGGGGTGCCTGCATGGTTCAGTTGGTTGAGATTCTGACTCTTGATTTGGGCTCAGATCATGATCTCATGATTCATGGGATCAAGCCCTGTATAGGGCTCTGTGCTGACAGTACGGAGCCTGCTTGGGATTCTCTCTCTCCTTCTCTCTCTGCAGGGGAGGCCATGCTTGCTTGAGCATGCATGAAAGAAAGAAAGAAAGAAAGAAAGAAAGAAAGAAAGAAAGAGAGAAAGGGAGGAAGAACGTGGAGCAGGGGCGTCTTAGTGGGTTATGCTCCAGACTCTTGATTCCAGCTCAGGTCATGATCTCACGGTTTGTGAATTCAAGCTCAAGTTGGGCTCTGCACTTGACAACACAGAGTCTGCTTGGGATTCTATCTCTCCCTCCCTCTCTCTCTCTCTCTCTATCTCTCTCTGCCCCTCCCCTGCTCACATGCCCTCTCTCTATCAAAATAAATAAATATTAGGAAAAAAAAAGAATGTGGAGCAACTGGAACTCACTGCTAGAGGGAACATAGAAACACTATGTTACAAACACCAGAGGAAGCTGTATAGCACGGTCTTCTAAACTTAATTAGCACCTGCCCTATCATCCAGAAATTGCCCTTACATAAATAAATGCCTAAAAGGAATGTGTAGCTGCACTATTCTTAACAGCCAAACACTGGAAACCACAAGTGCCCATCAATGGTGAAATGCATTTTAATGTCACAGTCACACAATAGAACTCTACACAGCAATGCAAATGAACAATCTACAACCATATACAACAATGTTGAGTGAAAGAAACAGACACAAAAGAGAGTGTAAAAGATGTACTTCCACTTCAGTAAAGTACAAAAATGGGTAAACTAATTCATGCTATTTGGAGTCAGGGTCTGTTGCCTGACTCACAGGAACTAGAAGAGTGACTAAAAGAAAACACAACAGGATTTCTGCAGGGCTAGTAAAGTGTTTTTTATCTGACTGCCAACATTTCACGATTGGTTCTATATCCCAAAACACCAGAAACATCTTTGTTTTTCTTTCTGTGTCCAATTGGTCTATTATCTGAAGTCCCTATATGCCTTTCAGCTGTTGGTTCTTGCTTTCAGTATCTTATTTCCTTGCGTGTCTGCTTATCCTTGGCTTTGTGCTCAAAATTGTACCTGAAAATGTGATTGACAAAAACAGTTGGAACTTTACTTGACGTTGTTTTCCTACAAATAAGACTTTTTAAAATTTTTTTGACTTAGTACTCAGAGTCGCTAGCAATCTGGGATCATCCAAGTTCAGTGCTCGAGATTTTCTGGAGCTCTGATGACTCAAAGCCAGGCTGTAGCATGTGTGTGTAGTTCTTTATTTCTGGATGAATCTAACTCCTAGGGCACCTTTTAGGATTGCTGCCTAAAGTGGAGTTGGTTTATTCCTTGTCAACAAGATTCATTTCCCAAGATCTTTGCATATAAACATTGGAGCAATTATCCAGGTTCGTCTCAACAAACTGTCTTGGGACCGCCTCCCCTGTGTCTTTCCAAAACTGATAAATAGCCCTGATGTGGTCCCAGTTCAGTCCCTCCTTATTTGATCTTAGGATCCAACCATCAGTTTTCAGATCCCCCATCCACATCACGGCATCCACAGCCTGCCATTCTGTCTCCTCTTTTGCATGGACTGCTTATCCAGAGGCCAATTCTTCTGCTTCCCACCTTTAGCCAAAAGGAGAAATCAAGTCCCATCCAGAATGTCTTAGGGTCCTTTATGCTCTGCTTGAATTTTCATCCTATGTGGGAAGAATCTGGAGACAGCAGAACCAGGCAACTCAGAGCAGCACAGAACAGCGGGTAAGGTCTACCCACCACAGGCTCACATTCTTTCTCCCTTTTCTCCTTTCTCATCTTTTCTCTACCTTTTATCTCACAAATATACCCACAACCTTTGACAGTCTTCATATAATCTAATCCTTTCATATTTGAAGGTAATTAGCAATCCCTCCAATCTTTTCAGTGCTCTACAAAGTGTTGTCACATGCTCTGTCGCACGTGGTTCCCAAGCCTGCAAGAAAGGCTTCACGGGTGGGACAGAGAGGCTCAGGGAGGTTGCATGCCCTCCTCAAGGTCCTGCAGCTGGGGAGCAACAGAGGGAAGTTTTCCAACATCAAGTTGGACTACTTTTCCATACCACGCCTACATTCCCCACCCCCCTCCCTGCAGAGCTACACTGCAGAGGGGTTTGTGTCTCTGAGGCCATCTGACCACACAAGTGTTCAGAACCCATTGAGTCTTACAGACTCAGAAAAGCATTTCTGTATAATCAGAATCACCAGGTGATTGCTAAAAAGGACTTGGTTCTCAAACCAGAACCATTCTTTCCAGGAAGGGGACCAAAAAAGCAGCTTTTTGTTTTAAAGTATCACAGGTGATTCTGATGCACACTAAAATGTGGGGGACACTTGCCTTGAGGGCTAGAAAGCAAAGATAGTATTCCCTCTGGGTGTCCTCTGCCTTTCCCCAGCGCTCTTCCCTGCTTCCTTCTTTCCCCCATGTGGGGCAGATATCCCAGAGGGCCCCGAATCCAGGCAAATAGTCTGTGGAAGGACGTTGTTTCTGATGAGGTCTAAGGAGATGGAAGGCCTTTGTCTCCATGGCAGAAACAGAGGTGATAGCTAATGTGCTCAGGGTTGGGGTCACTCAGAGTCACCATGATGTTCTTTTCTATTCTTAGGCCATTTGGGAATGGGGGGTGGGGGTTGACTTGAAGTGATCACTGGAATGAGTCCATTAGTTCTCATTCTCACCGAAACTCTGCTTTCCTAAGAGGCAAGGAGCCCACCCCGTGCTGACTTCTTGTTTCCAGGTTTTCTACTTCCTCCCAGTTCTAGGCTAACAAAGCAAACATGTGGCTTAAAATTCCCAGTCAAAGCCTCATCCTGTCACCAAACCATTCCATGACCTTAGACAGATCTCTTACCTAAAACCCTCCCTTAAGTACTGGGAGAATAAATGATCTCATTCATGATGCTGGACCATAGGTGAATTTTATGGTAATAAACAACAAATACGGGAAGCTGTATATACAAAAAGTCTCTAGAGCCTGTGCTAAGAGTTACTCCCATTTTCACTCAACTGCCAAAGGACCACCACATGATTACTCTACAGTTTGGAATCTTAGAGTTAAGAGAGAGCTTAACCATCACCTACTTCCACTAAATGTTTGCATCAGCTCCGAAATGATCACTGAGCCTAGTGTATGGGGCAGCCTGTTCAAATACCTCCTGGGTTGAGGAATCACTTCCCCTGCTAGCTCTCTTCATTGGCACAGCACTCAAGTCTTCCGGGAAATAGCCTGGTTATCTTTCTGTCTCTCTTTTGTTTTCTAGATCCTGACCTGACCAAGTATGGGAATTCCATAATGATACATTCTCTCTCTCTCTCTCTCTCTCTCTCTCTCTCCCTCTCCCTCTCTCTCTCTCTCTCTCCCCCATGTACACTACACCAAGGGGCCAGCAACAAATGAATCTTCCCTAGGACATCCTGGGTCATTCCCTGCAGGCACGGTCATTCCCTGCTCCCATCTATGTGGTAGGCAGAGCCAGGCACAGAATGGAAGACCAACTAGGGCCCTGATACCTCTTTGTCCTGAGAGCAGGATTTCCTGCTTTAGGGGATTAAGAGATAGAAAGAAGCTTGAAAACTGGTTAAGAATAAGACTCTCTTTGTGACCCCATAACAGCTCCTCCATTTACATATGGATTTGAGGTTGGAAACATTCTTTCTCCTCCAGCATTTGAGTTCTTCTCTAAACCCACAGTGAGGTAAGAATCATTACTCTTGCTTAATGCCTGGCAGAGCAGTTAAGGCATAGAATTTAGAGACAGAAAAGCGTCATCAAATTCCAGCTCCATGAGGTACTTCTTGAGCAACATTGGGAAACTCATTAAACTTCTAAGTCTTGGTCATCTCATCTATAAAATGGAAAAAAAATAGAAACAAACAGTGCTGTTCATGGAATAAATATAAGATCTTAATATATATATATAAAGCTTTCAATGCTTGTTTAACCAACCATGTAGTATAGGGGAGTTATTTGCTCACAAAACAGTTATATGGGAGTGCCTGGATGTCTCAGTCAGTTAAGCGTCAGACTCGATTTCAGCTCAGGTCATGATCTCACAGTTTGCGGGTTCAAGCCCCACAGTGGGCTCTGCGCTGACAGCATGGAGCCTGCTTGGGATTCCCTCTCTCCCTCCCTCTCTCTCTGCCAATGTTCTGCTCTTTCTCTCTCAAATAAATAAACTTAAAATAAAAACAATTGTATATGTTAACCTGGGACACGGACTCAAACTTGTGACTCAAAATCTCCTCCCACTGTACCAGTGACAGTGGGTATCTGGGAATTCAACTCTGTTAATTGAGATAACACATCCACTCATTTGCTAAAGGCCAGGTTGGCCTCTCCCCTAAAACCTAGAGCTCCAAATTACTTTCATCTCATAGATTATGCACTGTCCCCACACCTACATTTGTTTGTCCTGCTACTACTTCAGAATCATCATGTTCCAGGCTGAATTTGCAAAACAGCTCTACTTTCTTTGACACACTGACTGATTTTCAACACAACTGCCTTTTTATCTGTACCTTCATTTATTCATTTAGTCTCTTGGGCTTATGACTCTTCCCCATTCCTTCATCTCAAATGCACGAAATGCCTACTATTCTATGGAGTTCAGTTCAACCTTCATTTCTTTTTTTTAATTGAAGTGTAATTGACACACAAAATCTTACTGACTGATTTAACTCTCCCCCAAAATAATTAGACAGTCATCCCAATGCCATTTATGGAATAATGCAACTTTGACCTGTGTTAATAACTCATTTAATCCCACATGTACTCAGCAGTTTCTAAAGTTTCTGTCCCATGCTATTGATCTGTCAGCCCAGCATCAGTACCAGAATCCTTTATAGTTGGTAGAGGAACTTAGTCTCTTTTTCAACTTTTCCCTAGCTTATTTTCATGCCTATTTTTAGATGAAATTTAGATTCATTTTTATTTCTTAAAAACCCAGTTAGGGGCACCTGGGAGGCTCAGGTTAAGTGTCTGACTTCAGCGCAGGTCATGATCTCCTAGTTCTTGAGTTCAAGTCCTGCATCAGGCTCTCTGTTGTCAGCACAGAGCCTGCTTCAGACCCCCATCCCCCTCTCTTCCTACCCCTTCCCCACTCACGTTTCCGCTCTCAAAAATAAATAAACAGCTTTTAAAAACTCCGAGCTTTGACTTTGAATAGGTTAATAGCAGACTTTGTTCCCTTGCAATATTTCAATTTTCCATTTGGAATCTGGTATATCTATCCATTTATTAAGTTTTTACTTTATACCTCTCTGGAGAATTTTAAGATCATGCCTGTTTCTTGTTAGCATTTTAATGCACAGATCTACTTGTTGATAATGTAGCTGGTATTATTTCACATTAGATTTTAGCCTTATTATTCCTTATTATTATATTATTATATTATATTGTTTACATATAATAATAATAGACAATATTTGCTGAGAGCTCACTGCATGCAAGCTCTCTGTGTTAAGCAATTTATTACTTAATTTTCTTCATTCCTGATCCATTTTTCAAATAAGAAATTGGAGTCTTAAGGCGCTCAGATAAGTGGCCTGAGGTTTCACACTTAGTAAGAGGCAGCACTTACCCTTCAATTCCAATGTCTGACAACAGTCTTAATCACTGCAGTGTATGCTTATGAGAGCACCATTAGCTTTGGGTCTGTTCATTGTGTGATTGGCCACTTTCTATTTCTAATGGCACTTCAGTTGATTGTCTTTGGTTTGCCAGCTAGATCATTCTCTCAGCAAAAATGATAATTTTTCTTTTCCCTTACAAATTTGGTCCTTATCTCCCTCTTTTGTCCAATTGTACAATATCCACTTCCTATAATGCATACACCTATTTTCAATATCACTCTAAATCTACAAAATATCAAAACTATAACATAGTAATCTTTAAGTACTTCGAGAATATTGTAAGCTGATAGGATTTAAAATAAGATATGTACATTACTTCTATAATATTGAGTATGTCAAATTAAAAGTCCCTGGGAAGATTAAGCTGCATAAAGATTTTCCATGTTACGCTTTCTTTGTTGTTACTTCATTGCTCACATTTTTAAAAATTATGAAATTTAGTCTATTTTTAATGCCAAGAGAATAATTGCTTTTGAATGTCTGAATGTCCTTACTCAATACTCAATTAGTAAATGTTTGCTGGTGCTAATATTGCAGACAATTGGGGAAATGCATGGAGGCAACCAGAGTGAGACCTCAGAGTTCCTACTCCTGGGGCTCTCGGAGAGTCCTAAAGAGCAGCGGATCTTGTTCTGGATGTTCCTGTCCATGTACCTGGTCACAGTGGTGGGAAATGTGCTCATCATCCTGGCCATAAGCATTGATCCCCACTTGCACACTCCCATGTATTTACTCTTGGCCAACCTCTCCCTCACTGACGTCTTCTTTGTCACCAACACAATCCCCAACACATTAGTGAACCTTCAGTCTCAGAACAAAGCCATCTCCTATGCAGGGTGTCTGACACAGCTGTACTTCCTGGTCTCCTTGGTGACTCTGGACAACTTCATCCTGGCCACAATGGCATATGACCGCTATGTGGCCATCTGCCGCCCCCTCTACTATGTCACAGCCATGAACCCTGGGCTCTGTATTTTGCTCCTAACCCTGTGTTGGGGACTTTCTGTCCTCTATGGCCTCTTCCTCACCCTCTTCATGACCAAAGTGACATTCTGTGGTTCCCAGAAAATCCACTACATCTTCTGTGAGATGTATGTCCTGCTGAGGCTTGCATGCTCCAACACCCAGATCATTCACACAGTGCAGATTACTACAGGCTGCTTCATTTTCTTCACCCCCCTAGGGATCATGATCATGTCTTATGTCTGGATTGTCAGAGCCATCTTCCGAATACCCTCAGCTTCTAGCAAGTACAAAGCCTTCTCCACCTGTGCCTCTCATTTGGCTGTGGTCTCCCTCTTCTATGGGACACTTGGTATGGTATATCTGCAGCCCCTCCAAACTTACTCCATGAAGGATTCAGTAGCCACAGTGATGTATGCTGTGGTGACCCCCATGATGAACCCTTTCATCTACAGCCTGAGGAACAAGGACATGCATGGGGCTCTGGGAAGACTGCTCCTAGGGAAAGCCTTCCAGAGGTTTACATGAGGTACTTTGGGGCAATGAAGGGGACACTGTATAACTTTAGGCCCCCAAATCTTGTATTTACCTCACCTCTACTTAGGTCACTAAGATAAAGCAATTTTAAGTGTATTTCTTAAAAAAAAAAAATCTCTAAATATATACATTAAATCTGATCTAATTGCAGGGAAAATTTTGTAGGATCGACATCATGAAGAAAATCTTGGCAGACCTTTCTTGATTACAGGTGGGTTAGGTGAACAGAAGAATGATGAAAATATGGAGGATCTTAACAGCGTGGTTGATGTTCTTGATATGGACTTATGTGGCATTTACATTCAATGATTAGAAATAGAGTATTTTTCTTAGGCACATATGGAATATGTGGCAGGAATTATTAGGTACTAGGCCACACACAGACACACACACACAGGCACACACAGCCTCAACAAATATAAAGGAATACAATCTTATCGTAACTCAGCTGGTTTGGATGTTAATGACAGAAAGGTAAATAGAGAATCCCAAATTTTTGACATTGGGAGGCAAAATGCTGGCTAAATCAAGGTTAAAAATGAAATTAAAATGGAAATTTGAAAATATCTATTATTGAATAGTAATAGAGACATTGCATGTCAAAACTTGTAGGACATGGCAAGCATGAAGCTTTGAGGGATTATTACAGTCTCAAGTGATTATATTAGAAAAAAGGAAAGCTCCATGTTTGTTGAACTATGTGTCCTCTTAGGATTCTGGAACAAATGAACAATGTAATAAATGCAGGGAAAACAGAAGATAAAGAAATTGAGAATAGAAACAATAATACAAAATATAATAGGATCCAAAAAGTTTTGTTCTTTAAAAAAATGAAGTGGACAAGGGAAGAAGAGAGAAAACACAAATAAACACTATACTGGGAGGAAAAAAAGAGGGATAAAACTAAAGATAAAATTGAGATTAGAATGGCTAAGGGGGAGGAATTAAAATGGCAGAGCAGCATGGAGACCCTGAGCTTGATTGTCCCTGAAACAGCCAGATTAGCATCAACCCATTTTGAACACCTAGGAAAGTGATCCGAGGATTAACACAACAATCTGCATAATTTGAGCCACAGAACTCGGCAGATACAAGGTGCGGAGAGGTGAACTGGGGGAGAGAAAAGTCATGGAGGGTAGGGAGCTGTATGAAGAGAGGACAGAAAAAGAGAGGGGGGACAATGAGGCACACTGGGATCGTGCAAGAAAAGCACTCCCCCAAAAGTAGCAGGAGAGAAAGAGTGAAAACACTTGCAGGTACTGAACAAGAAATCTATCGCCAAAACCATTGACGGGAAGAAAGGAGAAGGTTTCAATACCACCAGGATCGTATAAACAGTGGAGTCCAGAGTCTGAAGTTTCAGAGCTCAGTGCCTGGCAGTGCTCTACTGAGGAATCAGGGCAAATCCCCAGGAGCAGGCAGCAGGGTCTGAGGGGTCTGTGTGCCACATGGGGAGAAGCAGTTCCCATGCTTCCAGTGCATTTGGTAGAGGCCATACAGCCTCCCCGCAGGCAAAGTTCCCAGCAGACCCTGGAGAGCAGCCACGTTTGCTGCTACTGGCACAAAGATGCCAGAGTGTGGTGAAACCTGACACTGGCTGTATGTTGCAATTTGCTGTAATCTCTGAACCTCTGCCTCTGCTCCATCGCACAAAAGTTTTCTGGGTGCAAACTAGCACCCAGCCTTTGCTCAGTGAGACCCTCCCCCATAGAGTTGGCACTGGGCCAAGCTGTGGGAAACTGTGAAGCCTGGGGTTTTGAAACACAACCCCATCTGAGACAAAACTCTGGACAGAGGTGCTGCCTGGCAGGTGGACAGCTTGGAAATGGACAGGGTAGAGGCAAGGTGGACAGAGTCCAGAGACAAAGGAGGGGTGATGATTGCAGGTCAGTGAGAGCTCAAAGTTCCTGTGCAAGAGACTAGGTGAAGCCATTTCCACCTCTCTCACACACACACATGCATGCCACAGTGATCCACCTCAGTAAGCTAAGCACCACTTAGTGGAGAACAGAGCCATTACACCAAGCCCCGCCCAACTGTGCCCTCCAAGCACATTCCTCTAGAAAACAAGCACAAGTCAATACAACTGCTTAGTACTATAACAACTATAGAAGGCTTCATAGTTTCAATTCTAGGGGAAACTGGTTGTAACTTCATTCCAGTTTCATTCTGTTTGTTGGTTCATTTACTCATTTTCTTTGCTTCTGTTTTTGCTTAAGTTGTTTTCTGTTTTTTCATTTTCTTTCTTTTCTTCTTCATTCTTGGATACAGAAAGAGAAAATTTTATTGTTTTATTTATTTTTTTACTTATTTTTTAAATTTTTTATTCTATTTCACTTTATTTCATTTTATTCTAGTATATAATTTTTTTAATTTTTTTTCTTTTCTTTCCCTTTTTTCTCTATTATAGCAAGATTCTTTCAACAAGAATACCAAAACACACCTAGGATCTACCTTCCTTTATTTTATTTTTTGTTTGGTTTTTAATATTTAACTTTGTATTTTTTACTTTATTAATTTTTTCTTCCTCCAAAATGACAAAATGAAGGAATTCATGCCAAAACAAAGAACAGGAAGAAATGACAGCCAGAGGCTTAATCAACACAGATATAAGCAAGATATCTGAACTAGAATTTAGAACCACGATAATAAGAATACTAGCTGGGGTTGAAAAAAAGCATAGAATCCCTTTCTGCAGAGATAAAAGAAATAAAATCTACTCAGAACGAAACTAAAAATGCTAAAACTGAGATGCGATCTTGAATGGAGCCACAACGGCAAGTATGGATGAAGCAAAGTAGCAAATAAGAAATTTAGAAGATAAAATTATGAAGAATAATGAAGCAGGAAAAAAGAGAGGGACACAAAAGCAAAAGATATCGATACAAGACTTAGAGAACTGAGGGACTTATTAAAAAGGAATACATTCAGAATCATAGGAGTCCCAGAAGATGAAGAAAGAGAAAAAGGGGCAGAAGGTTTTTATCAGCAAATTATAGTAGAAAACTTTTTTAATCTGGGGAATGACACAGACATCAAAATCCAAGAAGCACAGAGAACTCTCATTAGATTCAACAAAAAACAACCATCACCAAAGCATATCATAGTCAAATTCACAAAATACACAGACAAGGAAAGAATTATGAAAGCGGCAGGGGAAAAAAAGTCCTTAACCTATAAAGGAAGACAGATCAGATTTGCAGCAGACCTATCCACAGGAACTTGGCAGGCCAGAAAGGGGTGGTAGGATATATACAACATGCTGAATTGGAAAAATATGCAGCCAAGAATTCTTTATCTAGTAAGGCTGCCATTCAAAATAGAAGGAGAGACAAAGAGTTTCCCAGACAAACAAAAAATAAAGGAGTTCATGACCACTAAACCAGTCCTGAAAGAAATTTTAATGGGGACCCTTTGAGTGGAGAAAAGACAAAACAAAACCAAAAAGACCAAAAGCAACAAAAACTAGAAAGTACCAGAGAACGTCACTAGAAACACCAACTCAACAGGCAACACAATGGCACTAAATTCATCTTTCAGTACTCATCCTAAATATCAATGGACTAAACACTCCAATCAAAAGACATAGGGTATCAGAATGGATAAGAAAACAAAACCCAATGGGGCACCTGGGTGGCTCAGTTGGTTAAGCGTCTGACTTCGGCTCAGGTCATGATCTCACGGTTCGTGAGTTTGAGCCCCGCATCAGGCTCTGTGCTGACAGCTCAGAGCCTAGAGCCTGCTTCAGATTCTGTGTCTCCCTCTCTCTCTGCCCCTGCCCCACTCACACTCTTTCTGTCTCTCTCTCTCTCTCAAAAAATAAACATTAAAAAAATTTTTTTAAATATGTCCATCTTAAGATATGCAGAGAAAGTTTTCGGTAAAACTCTAGACAAATTTTATTTTAGATAAAATTCTAGATAAAAGAATATCCCTGATAAAGTAGTAAAATTATTTTATTAAATCTCAAGCTTTAAGTATGTATCTTAACACATCACACATCACACATCACACATCACACATCTCTGTGTGATGAAATGGGAAGCACAAGATGAAGCATTCCTGCATCCCAAAGTACAATGGTTATCTTGAGAGGAAGTATTTGTGTGATTGTTTTGAATCTGAGCTGAACTAGCCATTTCATGGAACACCATTTTAATTTGAAAGAATAAACTGAAACTGGTTATTCAGACTTGGGTATTTGGCATGTATTGTCTCAAAAACAGATGAAGTGAGCCACTCCCTATAAGGAAAACAACTGATGGAGCTCATTACCAGTACTAATATTTGAGCTTTCAAGCAAATGTAAGAATTTTGGAAAATTTGTGTCTGTTATGGTGAGCTCAACAGCTTTCCAATATGTTAAGCCTTTTATGATGAGACCAGTGATGAGATAGGGACAGACAGACAGACAGACATAATGAGAATGTGTCAACAACATATAATGAAGTGCCTGAACTTCATTGTTAAATATACATAACTCAGATAACTTATTGAGCTAATATTTTCCAAATAACCAATGCATTATGTGACAAAGTCACACGTAAGTAAAAGATAATTTCAAACTGCAAGATAAAATCAATGTCATAGAGGATAAAAAGTTCATTATATGGTATCAGATTCCACAGTGCCACAGATCTTTAAGAACCCACCATTTATCAAGTTTTGCTACAGTATCAAAGAGGAATATCCACAATTAACTGGAAATATGATTAAAATACTCCTCCTTTTATAATTACATATTTGTATAAAGCTGATGGATCATCTTCATATACTTCAACCAAAATTACTTATCAGCGCACAATGAATGCAGAAGCAGATATGAGCTATCCTCTATTAAGCCAGGTATGAAAAAACTTAGAAAAAAATGTAAAACAATGCCATTCTTCTCACTAATTTTTTATTTTGAAAAATATATTACTTTTCATTTAAAATCCTACTTATGATAACATGTAATGGGCACATTACTTTTTTATTTTTATTTAAGTTACTATTTTAATTTACAACCAAGTTAGTTAGCATTTAATGCAACCGTGCTTTCAGGAGTAGATTCCTTAATTCTCCTTACCCATTTAGTCCATTCTCCCTCCCACACCCCCTCTGTTTGTTCTCAATATTTAAGAGTCTCTTATGTTTTTGTCCCCCTCCCTGTTTTTATTTTTATTTTTTGCTTCCCTTCCCATATGTTCAACTATTTTGTATCTTAAAGTCCTCATATGAGTAAGGTCATATGATATTTGTCTTTCTCTGGCTGACTAATTTTGCTTAGCATAATGCCTTCTAGTTCCATCCATGTACTTGCGAATGGACAATGGGCACATTATTTTTTAAAAGAATTAATGAATATTTTCCAATTCAAATGCAGAGCTCAATCCCACGACTCTGATCATGACCTGAGCTGAAATCAAGAGTCACTCAACTAACTTAGCCACCCAAGCGCCCCAGTATTCTACTTTTTGTTTGTTTATTGCTTGTTCATTCGCCTCATTTGGCACCACACTTTTATTTTTTCACTAAAATTTCTTCCTTCATTAAGATAGGGATCAGTTTCCAAATATTAAGATGCATATTTGCATTGCATTTTGAAAACCTTCTACACTGTTGTTCTTGGTATGCTGTCATACATCCATTGGTAGACACTGCAAAGCTCTATGGAAAAAGTGAATTCAAAACTCTTCATCGTTGTGTAGACCATTATGAGAACTAAGACTTACATAATATAAAAATGAGAGAATATGACTCAGCGATCAAAAAGAATGAAATCTTGCCATTTGCAATAACGTTGATGGAACTAGAGTGTATTATGCTAAGAGAAATAAGTCAGTCGGAGAAAGACAAATATATGATTTCACTCATATGTGGAATTTAAGAAATGAAACAGATGAACATACGGAAAGTGAAGGAAAAATAAGATAAAAAGAGAGAGGGAGGCAAACTGTAAGAAACTCTTAAATACAGAGAACAAACTGAGGGCTGCTGGAGAGGTGGGGGGATGGGCTAAATGGGTGATGGGCATTAAGGAGGGCACTTGTTGGGATGAGCACTGGGCATTATATGTAAGCAATGAATCACTAAAGTCTACTCCTGAAATCATTATTATATGTTAACTAACTTGGATTTAAATAAAATTAAAAAAATTTTTTAATAAATACTAAAAAAAAAAATTGAGAGAACTGCATCAATGGAAAAATGAAACCCAGCTATCCACCAGTTATTTTTTATCTTCCATAGCAAAACTGCCATACAGTCAATTAGTTATATTGCAAAAATGTTTGCAACAAAAATGCTTGTGGCAGATGTCTACAGCAAAGAGGCTTACAGCAAAAATACTGGACAAGGGATGGTCTACCAGCTGTATTTCTCTGAAGATATTATTATATTTATACAAAAGTTCCATTCTTGTGCTTAATTAGGTCTATTTCATTGGGTGTAAGTTCTTTTTGTTTATCATTACATTTTCATGAATTTTGTGCTTTTGAAATGGTTGGTGATACTTGATGTATGAACTTGTGCTTATAGCCTGAGACTCCCTATTTACCTGTGCTTTGTCTCCTAGTATATCACCAACTTGAGTGGGGGTGGAGGTCAAAATGGAGGCTTGCATTCTGCATCATTTTCACTAAGAGTTGGATCAAATAAGAATTTAGGGGCGCCTGGGTCAGCTCAGGTCATGATTTCATGGTTTGTGAATTTGTGCCTCTCTTTGGGCTCTGTGATGACAGTGTGGAGCCTGCTTGGGATTCTCTTCCTCTCTCTCTGCCCCTCCCCACTTGCATGCACACACACGTATGCTCGCTCTCCCTCTCTCCCTCTCTCTCTCTCTCTCTCTCTCTCTCTCTCCCTCTCTGTTAAAATACATAAAACATTTAAAAAATAAATGAGAATTTAGCTGGGATAAGGAACCTCAGCAGCTGGTCTTCTGGGCATGAGTATTCCCTGTTTTCCCCAGATTTCACTAGCTACTCAGGGCACCTCTCTATCTCCAACCCAATCTTCTATATTCTCTCCCTCCCACCTGCAGTCAAATAGCCCCATCACTGTTGCCTCACCCAAGGGAGTTATGCTTTTGCTGCTCCCACTGCAGAAACACAATTGATCATTGTGTCAGGAGTCTTGGATGCCTTCTCACACTATAGTCTATCACTTAAGTGAAAAACACACTGCACAATGCACCCACAAAGTACATCAGTATTCTCAAACACAGGGAGGTGGGAGAGCACAGAGAATCAAACCAAGCCAAGGGTCAGGGGCCAGGGAGGAGACATCCCCTGAGGTGGGTCTGGGAAGACAGGAAAAAGGAACTATGGTCATAAAAAAGGAAGTAAAAGGGAAAATTAGGCAAAGGAAATGGCATCAATAAAATCACAGGCTCCTTAAATAGCAGGGCATATACAGTTGTAGGCAGTTTGGAATAATTAGAGCACTGGGTGATAAAGCTATTAAGGCAATGTCTTATGTTGGGTTCTCCAGGTGCTGACATGGAGTCTGGAGTGGAAAGTGTTTACTAGGGATCAACACCTATGAACGAACAAGGGAGGAAACTTGATTGGGTAGATGATGTCAAATTTGCAAGCAAGTCCAACAAAGCATTAGCCAACCCAGCAGGGAGACCTAGAGTGAATACTGACCATCAGAGTTGTCCCACATCACTCCAAAATGGACACTCTTTATATCCCCACCTGTCTTGGTCACCAGGGTGGACTACCCTGGGAAAGATATGCCCTCAGTCCAGGAGGCTCTGTGCAGCTGAGGCAAAGCTTCAAGGAGCTGACAGCTGGAGGCTCTCTGCTGACTGCTGCGGTCCCCACAGCTGGACAGCAAGTTGCCCTTAAATGGGATCTGGACAGTGCATCCCCATTTTTTCATAGACATGTACAGGCAATGTCATCCATGGTCCCCTTATCACTAGAGAGCTCAAATATTATTCCATGGGCAAGGAAGAGCCCATGAAAAGTGTCAAGCATGGAATGACATGCTCAGCTTTGCGTTAAGTCACAATCTAAATAACCGATGCAAAATCGGAGGTGAAGAGTTAAAACAAAGCCAGTTAGGAGGCTACCAAATTGTCCCAGGTGAAGGGAAGGACCTGCACAGGGCACTAAAAGAAGTATAAGGAGTAGATGGATCAAAGGAGAATTTAAAACATAAAACTTGCAGGGAGCCAAGCCAAGACTATATACTTTTGGAAGATAAGTCAGGGTGTCAAATATTCAGAAACAGAACCTCTTGGTATCCTCCCCTCGCTCCTTACCAGCCTGCATTCAGCTGATTAAGGGCATCCATCTACTTCTGTTCACCAGTTTCCCCAGTATCTAGAGCACTGCCTCCTACATAGCAGACGCTTGATAAATATTTATTGAACGAATGGGTAGATGTGTGAGAGGACCAAGACCTCAGTCAACTGACACAGGATGTGGCTGCTACTTCCCGATCATGTGAGTCTTCAGAAACCTTATCAAATTGGAGTCTATACATTCACACAACCATCCAAGGTGGAATTCAAAACAATGGGAGGGCTGACACAGTCTCACAACCTAGCTTTGGGTTAACAGCAGCTGAAAAACGAATGGACATGAACCCTCTCATGCAGCAGATCCACTGGAATAAACAACCTCCACCATCAGACATGCTACCCCCTTACCTCTGAGCCAAAACCATCTTTTCAACCTAAGAATCTCTCTCTCTCTCTCTCTCTCTCTCTCTCTCTCTCTCTCTCTCACACACACACACACACACACACACAATTTCAGACATCAACTCTCAAGAGAATGACTAGAAATGCATATTGGGGTTTTTTTTTTTTTAAGTTTATTTTGAGAGAAAGAGAGAGAGAGAGTGCACAAGTTGGGGAGGAGCAGAGAGAGAGGGGGACAGAGGATCTGAAGCCGACAGCAGAGAGCCTGACGCAGGGTTCAATCTCACGATCCATGAGATCATGACCTAAGTGGAAGTCAGACACTTAACCAGCTGAGCCACCCAGTGGCCCCTAGAAGTACATATTCTAAGCACCCTAAGCCAAATATCTAAGATGCCATTTGATTGGAAATTAAAAAGCATAACGCTATCCTAATTAATCCATATTATGTGTGAACTCCCCATTGACTCATTTTTAATTGGTTTGCTTGCAAAAACAATGCAAATATGCATAAAGTTAAAAGTAAGGAGTATGTATATATAAATGCCTATTTGCGTAAACTGCTGTGAAGGATATTCAAGAAACTTAGAAGTTCCCTCTGGATATGTGAGCATGGACATCAGACTAGGAAAGAGACATACTTTTCATTGATTACTCCCTTATGCAGCTTATATTTTTCCATATATATATATGTATATATATATACATATATATATACATATATATATACACATTACTTTTTTAAAAAAACATTGTCAAAATAAAAAATAAGTCTTCACTCTTCCAACCTCCCCCCATATCTGCTTTGATATCCTAAGAGCAACCCATTGTTAACAGTTTTGATGTGTATCCTTTCAGATACCCATCCTTTCCTCCACAGATTGACCCGCCCAAGGGTGTGTCTGTCTACATGAGATTATGGAATAAACTACTTAAAATTACCTGGCCGTTGCACTAAGGCTCTGTGTTCTTTGTTGTCCAGAGGTCAGAGTGACAGAACAGTGACCCAGACAGGTAGTCAGTGATGCTGCTAGAACAGTTGCTGCCAGGTGGCCAATGTGGCAGTGCCCACTGCAACTAACACCCTGCCTCCCCACACAAGCCATGTGTCTAGACCACTGCCTCCGTATCCAGTCCCAGTCCCAGGCTGATTTATAGAGCATTTTCTATATTCGATTTTATTGTTTACCAAGGATCCCCACCGTTCCCGTTCTACTGTGTGTTCCTTCAGTCTTTTATCTATATATGTGTACTACAGCACCCAGCACTGGGCGTCCGCACAGAGGCTGGGCCAGCTTCTCCTGGTGCCAAAGTAACCACTGCCTGCTTCTCCTTGAATCAGGACCCAGCAAAACCTGGCATGTGTTGAACGGGGACAGGGGAGTGCTACAGTTTTATCCACGAACCACACTATAGGTGCTAGGCCTTATACAGGTGCCCTGCCTTGGTCCTACTACCTTTCCAAGGATTGATAAAATAGTGAGTGCTGGGGGAAAAAAATCTATTATTGGCACCAAAGAACAAAAACTACAATATTAAAATTGCTAAATATTTATCCCAAGGTCTACAAAATCTAACACATCAACTTAATCAATAGCAACTCAAGTCTTCCAGAGTCACCCACTACTTATGTTCACCGCGGAGCGCGGTGCACTTTAATGTGTTTGATTTTACGTGGGATTAGGCCTCCAGAACTGAGGGCCGACAAGGCCCTTGGGCGATTCCGGCTGGAGCTGACTCCCCCCCGCGCCTGTAAAGGGCAAACATAGCTAGTCTCCTGTAGCCCAGGAGTACACTATGACCTAGGACCCCAGAGTATAAGATGCTGAACTAGTGTTTAGTTTGGGCTTTCCTAGGAGTGCAGTTTCTGTTCCCTAGATATTAGTTCTGCTTTAAGCCACATTTGCTAAATTACTAAAAAAAAAAAGAGAACTTCCTCTTAACTGCTTGTTTGAGCTTCTCTAAACCTGCTTGGCGTAATCACCCCTCCCCGTTCTCGGGCACCGCATTCTGTTCGAACTAGATAGAAGACTAATGATTCAGCTCTTAACTAGCTAGAGTCAACAAGTTATATTTTAAGATTCTTCAGGATTGTGTAATTGGTGCTCGCCCTTTCAAATTGCCACCCTTTGCAACTCGAGTGGTCAATACAACCTATATAAGACATTCCCAAAGCTGGTTCGGGGCCAGACTTTCGGAACCTGTTGTTATTTTCCTGTCTGGCCCGGCGGTAATAAATTTGTTTTGATCTTGTTTTTGGTGTCCGGAGTTCATAAGCGATCGCGACCTACAACAGCGCCCAGCTCTACGGGGGAGGGCAGGGGTATCCACAGTGATCTCCTCCACCACCACCACCACCACCACCCCCGGCCCCCATTCAGTACTCCTCCCCAGACAGAGCGTCCAGATCTCAACTCCAAGAAGGCTCCGCTTCCACACTCCCTGCCATCTTCTTCTGAGGGCGATACTGGCGAGCGCCCCCGACTCCACCCCAGGACTAGCTGTCTCCTGACACTCATCTAGCCCTGCTTGCCGCCGCGGATCCCAGTCAGCGGTGCAGAACTCCGTGCACCGGAACTGCCACCAACTCCGTGCACTGCCACCTTGAGACTCACGAAGAACCTCTCTGCCGGCTCCAACTAAAGATGCCTGCAGCCAATGGGAAGTCCTGGAGGGGTGGAACCGACCGATGGGAGTGGAGGGGCTAGCCAAAGAGGCACACCCATTCTGGAACAACAGCCAATGGGGAGTTGGGAAAGGCGGGACTTCTGCAGAACAGACTAATAGCACGGAGACTAACAGCACGGAGAAATCACCGCTCTAACAACCCTTCGGTGACAGCCACAGAGCTTCGCCCTCTGGCTCCGCAGGTTGCGCGCGCCCCTCAGTGGCCGCCTGGCGGAGATGGCAAGCGTCGTTATTAGAAACAAAAGTAGGCTGTTTCCCAAGTTTAGAAGAAAAGATGAGCCTGCCCACCCGCCCCTCCCACCTGGGAGCAAAATAGTCCTGGCCCTCCTTAAAACTAAATCATTCTTACCCAGGACCACCAGGCCCCTGCTCCCACGGCCGCAGGCTCTCTCTGATGTGAAAGCATTAGCTGCAGGATTCTAAGTCAAATACTAGAAAATTAAGTCCAGGATTACATTAAAAGAATAATGTCTGTGCTGACAGCTCAGAGCCTGGAGCCTGCTTCAGGTTCTGTGTCTCCCCCTCTCTCTGCCCCTCCCATGCTCATGCTCTGTCCCTCTCTGTCTCTCAATAATAAATAAACGTCAAAAAAAAGAAAGAAAAAGAAAAGAATAATGCACAATTACAGTGATCAATCAGATCATTAGAAGAGCAATAGCATTTGATAAAAAAAAATTTTAGCATTTATTACAATTTAACATCGATTACTGAGTTTAAAAACAAAAATGAAATTCTCAGTACACTAGGGATTCAAGGAACCCTTAATTTAAGAGACTCAGAAAACCAGAGATTTTCACACTGCGTGAAATACCAGAAGCATTCCTATGAAAGTCAAGATAAACGTAAATACATTCACAGTCCTCCCCTCTCACCGAGGAGGTGCCTTCCAAGACACCTAGTGGATGGCTGAAACCAGGGACAGTATGGAACCCTGTATATACTAGGTTTTTTCCTATACCTTCCTGTGATAAAGTTTAATTTGTAAATTAGGCACAGTAAGAGATTAACAACAAGTAATAAATAAAATAGTTAGGGGTGCCTGGGTGGCTCAGTCCGTTAAGCATCAGGTCATGATCTCACCACTCCTGAGATGGAACCTGGCATCAGACTCTGCGCTGGCAGCCCGGAGCCTGCTTGGGATTCTCTCTCTGCCCCTCCCCCCACTTGCTCACTCTCTCTCAAAATAAATAAACATTTAAAAAATTATAAACAAGTAAATAGCACAATTGTAACAATATACTGTAGTAAAAGTTACGTGAATGAGGGCGCGCACACTCCTGCTCACTCACGCGTGCACGCACTCGCTCACTGTCCCTCTCTCTCCTCCAAGATACCAATTGTACTGTACTCACCCTTCTTATTTTTGTGGTGTTATGAGGTCATAAAATGCCTAGGTGATGAAATGAGGGGAGGTGAATGATGCAAGCATTAAGACACAGCATTAGGTTTCCACTGACCTCCTGACCATAGGTCACAAGGTGGATCATCTGCTTGTGGACCAAAGCTGACCTCCAGAAGCTAAATTACAGAAAAGCAGAAGCCCCAGCCAGGGGGACTATTGTAGTCCTAGTGTCATCAATTTCATTTAATGTTTTGGAGAGGCTGACTGAGGGAGTGGAGCAGTTAAAATTGGAAAGGGAAAAAAAAGACAAAATATCATTATTTCAAGTGAAATTATTTATACCTGAAAATCCAGAAAAATCCCCTAAAAATTGGAGAATTCAGAATGGTGTCTGGAAGAAAGATATATTTATGTGTGCAGTGTGGTGTGTGTGTGTGTGTGTGTGTGTAGAGAAAGAAGGGAAGAAAGGAAAGAAGGCTACAACTTTCCTGTATGCTAATATAAAAGACTTACTTGTGCTCTAAGGAAGAAAAGATCCCATTCACTGGAAGAGGGTAAGCAAAAATTTGGTATGTGGAGATTATATGATTTGTATACTTGGAAATACAAAGAGACTCTATTGAAAACTATTAGTAACAATAAGAAAATAGTATAATGTGGCCAGGTACAAAATCAATATGCAAAAATTAATAGTGTTTCCATATACAAAGAATCAGGTAGAAAATATAATAGAAATAAAAATATCCCATATATAATAGCAGTAAAAAAGAATAATAACTAGGAATAAATTTAACGAGAAATGTTCAGTTTCTTTTATAGGCCACTGGGGTACATAAAAGAAAACTTAAAATAAATCCCTATTTGTGGATAGTAAGACTCAGTATAATAAAGATGTCAAATCGCCCTAGTTTAAATTATAACTTTAATGTAATCCTAATAAAAATTCCAAAAAGGGCATTTGAGATCTAGAAAAGTTAATTTTAAAGTTATGTGGTATTATATACTTGTAATAAACATCAAAGAAATAACTTAAAAATTTCCTAACCTTGTGGTCCCAGATATCAAGGTTGTAGAGCTCACCAAGTCCAAAATAATGAAAGCCATCTACTTAAAAACTCACACCAAGATATATCATCAAGAAATTTCAAATCAACTGCATATGCAGAGCATAAATGCTTCCAGAAAAGAAATGTAATCAACTATAAAAGCTCAAGAATCAGAATGGCTATTGTGGTTGCTGAAAAGACAGGGGTGCTATGCCTTAAAAATTCTCTGAAAATAAATATTTTCAATATAGAATTACCAGCCAAGCTCGTAATCTAGCATACAGGCAGAATGGAGAGATTTTCAGATATGAAAGGATTCAAAAAGTTTGTCTCCCATTCTTTTTAATTTTTTAACATTTATTTATTTTTGAGAGAGAGAGACAGAGCACGAGTGGGGGAGAGACAGAGAAAGAGAGACACACAGAATCCAAAGCAGGCCCCAGGCTCTGAGCTGTCAGCACAGAGCCTGACACGGGGCTCGAACTCACGAACTCTGAGATCATGACCTGAGCCAAAGTCCGGCATTTAACCGACTGAGCCACCCAGGCACCCCTCCCATTCTTTTTTCAGAAGTTACTGGGTTGGGCGCCTGGGTGGCTCAGTCAGGCATCCAACTCTGGATTTCAGCTCAGTTCATGATCTCATAGTTCTTGGGATTGGGCCACCTGCTTGGGATTCTCTCTCCCTCTCTCTTTACCTCCCCGCACCACCACAACCACGACCACCACCACTCGCTTGCTCATGCACAGGCGCGCGTGCTCTCTCTCCCTCTCTCTCAAAATAAATAAATAAACATTTTTTAAAAAGCAGCAGCAGCAGCAGCTACTGGGGAACAGCTTCAGCGAAATCAAGGAGCAAATCAAACACAAAGAGTTCATGGAATTCAGAAAATCACAAATTTAGCCCAGGAAAGCAGTAAAACAGAAGTCCCAGGATAGTTGCTGCGCAGTAGGCTTAGAAAGCAATCAGTTCAGATGGAGAAAAGACAAAGGGTTCAGTGCCTGGAAAAAATAGATTCAACAAGAGTTCAGGAAAGCAATGAGACTACACATATGACAAACTAAGCAAGGTAAAGGTGAGGAAACTATTCTCTCTGGGTAAAACATAAGGCTGTACCAGAAAGAAAATATAATTCTACTTAACTTTATAAAGTTATATAACTTTGTATATAAATACAGCAAATTTTATATTATTATAGTAACTAGTTAATTATAATGACTAAACACTTTGATTGCTCACATAACTAAAAATACTGTTTTGTTTTGGGAAGCTGAGGGAGGGGAGGAGGGTTAAAAGAACTAACTCCATATCTGTTCCAAGAGGAAGATGATAAATATGACTAAAATTGACAGTAAATAGCAGTATAAGCATATTACCAAACAATATGGCACTTACAGTGGAGGGGGAAGGGGGTCAATGCTTATGGAGTTAAAAGTGACTGTCTCTGGGACACAAGACTGAGAGTGGGGAAGGGTAAAATCAGGTGACTATTTTTCATTTAAAACCTATTTGTAGTATCTAAATTCTTTAACTATGATTAATTTACTTTAATTTAAACAATTATATAACTGGGAAATCAGAGAAATGGAGAAGGAGAGTCCAGCTCGACCAGATATTTTAAAATAGTATCAGGTTACAATAAGTTAAATATTGGTACTAGAATAGAATAATGTCAGAGAATACAGAGATGGACCTATCTATGGAAATTAATAAGTGACAAAGGTGACATTTCTAATCAATGAGGAAACATTGGGATATTCAATAAATAGTGGGGGAAGAGCTGATTAGCCATCTAGAGAAAAACAAGTGACTATCTCACTTTATTCTTTATATCAAATTCAAAATAAAACAAAGTAAGTAACAAAAGTTTAATTTTCTTTAAATAATAAAATAAGGGGTGCCTAGCTGGCTCAGTTGATTAGGCCTCTGACTCTTGATCTCACCTCAGATCTTGTTCTTGGGGTTGTGAGTTTAAACCCTGCACTGGGCTCCACACTGGGCGTGGAGCCCACTTTAAAAATATATAAATAAAAATAATAAAAATTTTTAAAAATCATGAAAGTTTAAAAACACATGGAAAAAAAAGAACATTTTATAACTTTAGATTGAGGAAAGCCTTTGTACATTAGCCACTAAATCACGAAACAATTGAGAAAAGATTGACTTGGTAGATGTTGTTAATTATCTCCTTCATTTCCACAATCCTCTTCTTCCTTACTAGCAAGCCTTGATTTTGATAGTGGAAAGGAATGAACAATGTGCCCAGAAATCATAGTCTTCTTTCTAGATTCCCTTGTCCTCAGGGGAGCCATGTGACACGATTCTGACCAATGAGATATAAGCAGAAACAGTGATTTCTGGGAAAGCTTTTCTTTCCTGATATAAGCCCACCCTCTTTATTCTTTGCCCTTTTCACTCTGGAGTGGAGATGGGAGCGCTGAAGGCATACCATCCAGCAACCAGGTGCTTTCCAACAGGGTGGTGAAGACTGCGTACAAAGGAGAGCAAAGCAGCAAAATGGGGAAAGGCTGGCTCCCTGATGGCATCATTGAGTCCCCGAACTGCCTACCTCCAGACTTCATGCTTGTTAAAAAAGAATTTTTTAAATAAGGTGAAACCATGACTCCCATACACTATAAAAATGAATACATTTTAAAGATTTTATTTAATGCACCAAAGAGGAAACAAAGAGGGATCCAAAGAACACATTTTTAGGTCAGGAATACTGAAATAAACGTAGGCATTTATTTCATAATACATAATAAAACAGAAGCAAACTGGTTTTTCCATTGGGTTGGGACAGTGGGAGAGAGTTGTTCCTCTTCTGGCTGTGTCTATTTGCATATCTATAGACTATAATTATTTGTCTTTGCTATCAGTTATCTAAAACTTAGCTATTAGAATCGGATAACCCAGAAAAGTGTGCTCTAGACAATGCAGTTTTCCACTGAAGCACAAATTTTTCCCTGCGTGTTGCATGAAACAAATACTCTCCCATCTATTCAAGCCATTGTTAGTGGTTTTTTATTTCCTGTAGTTGAATACAGTCCTAGCTGATACAACTGATAAATCTGACTACATAAAAAACCCTAAAATTTTACACAGCATAGAATAGCATAAAAAGAGCCCAAAGACAACAAACTGAGGGAATACTTCCCACGTGAATGACAAAGAACTAATTTCCTGAATATCTAAAAATCAAACCAGTAAGAAAAAGATTAACAACCCAATAGAAAATGGCAAGAGGCATTAACAGTTCACAGAAAATAAAAGGCAAATAATTGTAAACATAAAAAGATGTTCAATCGCACTCATAACTTTTTTAAAACGGAAATGAAGGGGCACCTGGGTGGTGGCTCAGCTTTGATTTCAGCTCAGGTCATGATCCCAGGGTCGTAAGAATGAGCCCTGCATCAGGCTCCATGTTGAGTGTGGAGCCTACTGAAGAGTCTCTCTCTCTCCCTCTGCCCCTCTTCCACATTTGTGCTTACTCTCTCTCCTAAAATACACACACACACACACACACACACACACACACACACACACACATACTAAAACTATAATGGAATACTATATTTCACCTATCATACAGGCAAGAATGTGAAAGTTTATTGAGGGTGAGGGAAATAAGGTATTTTCATATATTCTTGTAGAGGGGTAAATTCATATAGCCCATGTGAAGAACACCTTGGCACTGTATCTACACTCCTAGGTTCACTGAAGCATTATTCACAGTAGCCAAGATGTGGAAACAACCTAAATGCCCACCAACAGATGAATGGATGAAGAGAATATGGTATATATACAATGGAATGTTATTAAGCCTTACAAAAGAAGGAAATCCTGCCATTCGCAACAACATGGATGAACCTAGAAGATATGCTAAGGGTAATAAGCCAGACACAGAAAGACAAATGCTGCGTGATCTCACTTAGATGTGTAATCTAAAATAGTCAAGCCCATAGAAGCAGAGATAGAATGGTGGTTGCCAGGGGGTGGGGAGAGGGTTAATGGGGTGCTATGGGTCAAAGGGCGCTAAGTTTCAGTTTTGCAGATGAATAAATCCTGGAGATCTAATGTAATGGAGTAATGGAGTTAACAATACTGTATTGTATGTGTGAAATTTGCTAAGGAGTGGATCTTAAGTACTCTCATCCGAGGGAGTGCAGAATACAAGACTCCAAAATATACCACTCAGCATATGGATTACTTTGAGCTGAAGGCCATCAAGACCAAGCACCCTCAAGAAAAACTTTCACCTCTCCCTTAACTACCTAGAAGATTTTAGATTTGGAGGCCTGGCTCTGAAAGAGAGCTATTACCTGAGATAACGTTTTACCTGAAGGGCCTAGCTGTGTAGAAGCACAATGAGACTATCAAACATCAGCCCTTCTTACCATCCTGTGAATGACCCTCCTTTCCTCTGAAGCTGCAGGCCCATCCAATTCCTTAGCTCAGGATGGCATATAAGCCTCAACTGCTGACTTGCCCTTAAATCTTATAATTTGAGGCCCCCGGACATATGAAATTATATCTGATTTTCTCCTGTTAATCTGTCTTCTGTCAACTTAGTTATCAGACCAGCAAAAGAACCTAGAAAGGAAGAAGGGAAAAATTTTCAGCCCCTACACACCAAAAAGACAAGGGAGGAGAAGGAGGAGGAGGAGGAACAGGAAGAGGAAGAAGGGGAAATGGTAACTACCTGAGGTGATGGGAATGTTAATTAGCTTGACTGTGGTGATCATTTCATAACATATACATATATTAAAACATCAAATTGTACACCTTAAATATATACAATGTTTATTTGTCCACTGTACCTTAATAAAGCTTTTTGGGGGGGGGGGGAAGCACTCCGTAGGAGAAAGGTCAGTAAGAACCTCTGCAATATCAATATCACTCCAGCATCATTATTAATTTTTCCATGTTCATGAAGTGGTCAGGTATTTTTAGGCTATCAGCATACCCCATGTTTCCATACACCCCTCTGTCTCGTAAGTGGACCCCCAAGCTGGACCCAGGCAATCAGAGGCTCCTCCCCCACTCCCTTGTCCTTGACATGTGCGTTCCACCTGCCTGCCTCACCGGGAGCTACAGGGAGCTCTTGAGAGAGCAGCATGTTGTTGAGACCGTCTGGACAGCTTACGTGACTGCACCCAGTTAAGGCCTCTGTATAAACTTTTAAGATTCTGTCTGGTAGATGTGGAAATCTGCTGGTCTCACAGCCATCCAAGACAAGCCTCATAATTAAATTCCTTTGCTTATTAAACCTGCCACCTATCGATCTGGAGCAGTCTACCTCTTTATTTGGTCCCTCCCTGCTATCCCTGTAGGGGAGTCAGCTTCAGATTTCACCCGGGGGGCTCCTGAGGGTACAAACTAACACTGGCGAGTCAGCCAGGAGACAAAAGAAAGGGGCCTTGGCAGAGGGGCACCTGTGGGGAAATGCCAGCTTGTGGGCAACTGGCTTGTGGATGGCCGCCTTTGTACAGGGCCGCCCAGAGAAGGCCGGCTGGTCTGGTGCGCCTGTTGGAGGAACTGGGAAGAGTGCACGGCCGCAGAGAAGGGAAGCATGAGGCTGCGTGGAGGGCTGGCCACCCAAGCCTGACCAGAGACTGATGCTCAAGTTAGGAGGTTGGAAGGAGAGCGGAGGTGAGGGAAGGATGCCTTCTACCTTCAGGGCTGACAGGAAAGGGGCATAAGCTGGAGACCTCAACCTTCCTTTTTGCAAAGCTGGGTGGGCACAAGCTGCCTCGGATCAAGGTTCAAGTGCTGTGGACAAAGCCTGAGTAGGACACTAAGGCGTGGAATCTCCTAGAAAGTGAGGAGAGCCAAGAGGAGGATGTTGTGGTGACTGACACTGAAGTGGATGAAACACCCAGTGCTGACTGACTCCCAAAACAAAGGAAACAAAAGCACCACAATAGCAACCCCGGCCAGCAGGGCAGCCCCCAGTGCAGGAAATGTCCATGATGAGAGAAAATACTCCCGCTGAGCTTATTGATATGGCTACCAAGTTCCACAAGAGGCAGGAGAAAATATCCAGGCATGGTTAGTGCAGCTGTGGGATATGGGGGACGATGCATTTCTCTGGACAGGAGGCAAAGCAACATCACCATGCACCCTGCCCTCCAGCAGCATCTGCATGGTGCTCGAGGGATCCAGGGGATATCCTCCCTTATAGTTTGGATTATTCTAGGCTTGGTCCAGGGAGAGGATCCCCCTGGCACGTGGGACCCTGCACATCTATAGTGGCGGTACAACAAATTCTTAGGGAGTTGGAAATGAGACAGGCAATCTATGCCCCTGTCTTTGAAAACCCTGATTGGGCCACATTCACTGCAGAAATGAAAACCAAGATACTCCAGTTTGTCCCCGGCACCTGCTAGGGGACACTAATATCCATGCTGAACCCAGTCGAGGGACAAGTCATTTGTGATGTTGGGCAATCTTTTGCTGATCTGGGGGAAACTGGCAAATCCCAGAAACTGGTATGGGCTGTGGGAAAGGGAAAGACCCGAGACAGAGAGAGCTCAGAACACCAAAAGGCTATCCCAATCAGCTGTACAGAGTGTGACAAAAGGGGTACCTGGGTGGCTCAGTTGGTTGAGAGTCTGACTCTTGATATTGGCTCAGGTCATGATCTCATGGTTCATGGGATAGAGTCCTGCATCAGACTCTGCTCTGTTAGAGCAGATTCTCTCTCTCCTCTCTCTCTCTTTGTCCCCCTCCCCGCCACTCATGTGCATGCATGTGCTCTCTCTCTCTCTCTCTCAAAATAAATAAATGTTAAAAAAAAAAAAAGTGTGATAAAAGTAACCAAGAAAAAATATGGTTTGATCTCCTTGTTGCCAAGACCCCACCTAGAGAGAGAAACCAGCAACCCAATGTTATGTTGGTTTGACCTATGGAAAATCTTAAAATCTGAACAACAGTTCAGGCCTGCCCTACCTGGTCCTACGATCCCTGATGCCCTACCTGTTTCAACAGAGGCTCCAGGGATACAATCCTATTCAGAGTGGGTGCCTCCCATGCCCCACATATAAAATACAAGCCAAGACTGCCTCTAGGTGAGAACCATTAGAGGCGATCAGAGGTCTCATGTTGGATTCACTATTTACTAGTCCCCCAGAAATAAACAAAAGATGACAGTTCGGGCTGATACTGAAGCCAAAGGTACTCTCATACATGGTAACCCTTAGAAGTTTTGTGGCCCCCTCAGTGTCATCAATGGTTAGGGAGTGCAAATAATTATGGTCAAAACGGTCCAGGAGAACCGGTGTCTCTTCAATACCAAAGAATATATTGGGCTTATCCCACAAGGTCAAACTCTACAAACCTACATCAGTGAATTCCACCTCTGGGTTAGAATAATCAAACCAGTACTAAGCAGAAATGCCAGCTGGAAACTAATAAGTCTACTACCCCTGAGAAAAATGGTAATGGTCAAACAGTATAGATTACCTAGGAGCATAAGGAAATAGGAAAAACTCTAAAAGCTGCACCAAATGGGTATTACATGCTTTGCCCATAGTGCTTTCAGCAGCCCAGTATGACCAATAAAAAAGCCAAAGGCCCATGGCAGATGACCGTGACCTACCAAGAAATGAATGAGATAATGTCACCCATGCATGTGGCTGTGCCCAACATTGCCACTGCTTTAGATACTTTGGCCATGGTCCTAGGAGTGTGCCATGCTGTACTGGACTTAGCAAATGCTTTTTTCCATACATCCCTTGCTACAGAGTCACAAGATCAACTTGCCTTCACATGGGAAGAGGCAACAATGGATCTTCCAAGTACTTCTCCAAGGCTACCTGCAGAGCCCTCCAATATGCCATGGGATGGCAACATGAGACTTGTCCCTGTTCTCTTTCCCCACAACAGTAAAATGGGTCCATTACATTGATGTTATAATGTTAACATGTGAACATTCACCTCCGCTGCAGGACCCTCTGCAGATTTGTTGGAACATCTGCAAGGGAAAAGATGAATTCACAAAACATTCAAGGTGCAGATAATGCCATAAAGTTTTGAGGAATTATTTGGTCAGGAAATGTTGTTCCAGAAGCTTTGATTACTAACATACAAGCCTACCCAACCCCTAAGAAGATAAAAGAAACGCAAGCCTTTGTAGGGATTTGGGAGTTTTGGAGGACTTCTATTCCCTACCTGACACAGTGCTTCTATCCCTTTAAAAAAAGGGGGGTGGGAGGGGGAGAAGCCAAGATGGAGGAACAGCATGGAAGGTTTTTTTGCATCTCTCCTCCTCGAAATACAACCAGATTAACACTAAACAATCCTGCACACCTAGAAAACTGATTTGAGGATTAACGCAACAATTTGCACAATCTGAACCACAGAACTAAGCAGGTACGCGGCGCAGACAGGTGAACTAGGGGAGAGAAAAGTTGCAGAGGGCAGGGAACTGTTTTTGCTTGCGAAGAGAGTACAGAGATGGGGGGGGGAGTTCGGGAAAAGCACCCTCCCAAAGCAGCTGGAGAGAAATTGGGAAAGTGGAAACAGCCGCAGGGACTTAACTAAAAAGGGAGAAAGGAGAAAGGAGAGGGTTTAAATTCCATTAAGACTCTATAAACAGGGAAAGCGCAGAGTCTGCCACTCCACAGCTCGATACCTGGCTCTGGTGCTCTGGTGGGAAGGGCGAATCCCCAGGAGCAGAGTGGGGTCCGGGAGGCTCTCCGCCACACGGGAAAAAGCGGTTCCACTGCTGGAAGGACATCTGGTAGAGGCTCTGTGGCCACCCGGTGCCAGCAGACCCCAGAGTACAACCACATTCGCTGGTGTTGGAACAAGGTCGTTGGGGGTGAAGGCTGGTGCCAGATGTGTGTTGTGATTTGCCATAATCCCTGAAACGCTGCTGCTATACGATCGCGTGAACTTTTTCTGGGGTGTGCTAGCGCCCAGTGACAGTCTCTGGGCATCGGCAGCAGCACAGTCCTGCGAATGTTCCCGGGTGCAGCCGGCAGCCAGCCATTGCTCAGTGAGACCCTCTCCCACAGGATCTGAGTGGGTCAAAGCCACAGTCCCTCAGAAGTGACGGGTCGGGAAACACAGCCGCATCGGAGATAAAACTCAGGAAGGAGGTGCCTGCCGCCTGGCCGCCTGCCGCCTGCGACAGCTTGGTCGCAGACAGTGTCGTAGCGGGGAGTGGACAGAAGCTGGAGACAAAGGACAAGTGCGCGATTGCTGGTCAGGGAGAGCACAGAGTTCCAATACTAGAGACTGGGCACCTGGGTGACGCCATTTTTAACCCTCCCGCACATGCGCATACACACCTACCAGCACCATAACAATCCACCCCAGTAGGTTAGCAGTGCCATCTAGTGGAGAATGGAGCCATTACACTAAGCCCTGCCCAACTGGGCCAACCTTGCTCTTCAGAAATACCACAAATCCCCCCGCCTGCTTAGTTTTGAACTATAAAGTGCTTCATAGTTTGACTTCTAGGGGAAATCAATGTAATTTCACTGGACAGTGACATGCAGAAGGTTGAACCTGGACCACTTTCTTACACCATACACAAAATAAAGTGGATAAAAGACCTAAACATAAGACAGGAAGCCATCAAAATCCTAGAGGAGAAAATAAGCAACAACCTCTTTGACCTTGGCTGCAGCAGCTTCTTACTTGACATGTCTCCAGAGGCAAGGGAAACAAAAGCAAAAAATGAACTATTGGGACCTCACTAAGGTAAAAACTTCTGAAGAGCAAAGGAAACAACCAACAAAACTAAAAGGCAACCGACAGAATGGGAGAAGATATTTGCAAACAACATATCAAATAAAGGGTTAGTATCCAAAATCTATAAAGAACTTATCAAACTCAACAGCCAAAAAAAAAAAAAAAACAAATAATCCAGTGAAGAAATGGGCAAAAGACATAAATAGACAGTTTTCAAAAGAAGACATCCAGATGACTAACAGACACATGAAAAGATGCTCAACATCACTCATCATTGGGGAAATACAAATCAAACCCACAATGAGATACCACCTCACACATGTCAGAATGGCTAAAATGAACAACTCAAGAAACAACAGATGTTGGCAAGGATGTGGAGAAAGGGCAATACTTTTGCATTGTTGGTGGGAATGCGAACTGGTGCAGCCACTCTGGAAAACAGTTTGGAAGTTCCTCAAAAAATTAAAAATAGAACTACCTTATGATCCAGAATTGAACTACTAGGTATTTATCCAAGGGATACGGGTATGCTGTTTCGAAGGGGCACATGCACCCCAATGTTTATAGCAGCACTATCAACAATAGCCAAAGT
>NW_024412446.1:10740126-10894290 GCF_014898765.1 Herpailurus yagouaroundi | reverse complement strand
ATATAAAAACAGGGAGGGGACAAAACATAAGAGACTCTTAAATATGAGGAACAAACAGAGGGTTACTGGAGGGGGTGTGGGAGGGGGGATAGGCTAAATGGGGAAGGGGCATTAAGGAATCTACTCCTGAAATCATTGTTGCACTATATGCTAACTAACTTGGATGGAAATTTAAAAATAAATAAATAATTTTAAGAAATAAAACAAAATAAGGGGGGGTGGGTAACAGGTGGGCAGAGCAGCAAGCCACCTTTGAGAAGGCAAAAATACTAGTGAAACAAATTAAAGCTCTGGACATCCCTCAAGCAGGGCTATCATTTGAATCAGATGTATCTAGAATGTATGGGTTGGGCACTATAGAAGAGACAACAGAAAGAGAAAATACCTCTAGGATATTGGTCTTGGTTCTGGAAAGAGGCAAAAACCTGATATACCTCCGTAAAGCAACAGTTCCTAGCAATGTACACAGTACTCCTCCAGGTAGACTGTCTCATGAAGAAAAAGCATAGCATGTTAAGAGCTTCCCTTTCTATCAAGGGATGGATAGAGAACATGTTCCATTGACCCACTTCTGCCATGGGCCAGACTCCCACTTCGACTAAGTGCCTACGGCATATGCCTACAGACAACAAAGGGGTACCCTGCCCACCAGCCCACTGTCTGTAGAAATGTGGGTGCTACTAGACCCTATAGAACATATAGATCCTCCAAATGCCCCCACCCCTATTCCTGTGGCAACCCCTGCAGAGGGAATGAGGAAAAATCCTGCTGATGCACATGGACTGCAATGGCTATTCAGCCCAACACTGACATCATCTGGATGGAAACAGAAATGAACCACAGCAGCTAGTGGGCTGAACTCAGCTATTTAGCTGGGGATCACTGACTGATGAACCCTGGCCGTTAACCCTTCACACCAAAGAGATTAACCCTGTGGCTTAGACAATGAAAAGCAAAGGTGTAGATGATCATAGATAAATCCTTATGAGGTCAAGAAAGTTTACCTGCAAGAGCCTGAGGTAGTCCTCACTGTCTTCCACGTCCCAGTTCATAGGGCAATCAGGAAACTGATGCCCTAGCTTGGGTAAAAGCCCTAGCAACTAACTCTTCAGTAGATACAACACAGTGGGCAAATAGAAAGAGAGGCCACCATAACACCCAGATTGAATGGAATATTACCAAGGATGCCAGATTGCCCTTAAAATACAGTGGCTTGGTTAATGCAGTAATAAATCCTGTATGTCCTCAACAACACTCAAGGCACCTGCCAAAGGAGTCTGGGACCATCCATCGGAGTCCCCAGATGGTGAAGGATTGGCAAACTGGTTATGTTTGCCCCCTCTGTCTGAGTGAGGATTCTAAATATGCCTTGGTTCATGTGGACACTATGTCTGGCCTCATCCAAGTTTGCCTCTATGGCTGTGAAAACCAGGTGTCCACCAACAGGGGATTATGGAAGCTGAGCACCATGTGCGGATGCCCTCAATGATCAGGGATCACGTTTCAAAGGTCATGATATCTAAGAGTGGACAAAAGATAATGACATTAAGTAGAAGCCCCACCTCCCCTGTAACCTGCAAGCCACAGGACTGATCAGAAAAAAAGAGACATTAAAGCAGCAGAATAAATTACTAACAACTAAAACCACCTGGCCAAGCGGACTAAGGTACTATCCCAGGCTTCAATACATTTCATTTTTTGTAATGTTTTTTATTTAGTTTTGAGAGAGAGAGAGAATGAGCAGGGGAGGGGCAGAGAGAGAAGGAGACACAGAATCTGTAACAGGCTCCAGACTCTGAACTGTCAGGGCCCAAAGCAGCGAGATCATGACCTGAGCCAAAGTCAGATGCTTAAAGGCTTTAATACATTTAAATGATCAACCAGTAGGGCCTATTACCCAATATGCCAAACTAGAAACCCCTGCCAAGGCATCCAGTACCGTAAAGGTACAAAAGTTGAGGGAGACAGCCATTGCCCTGAGTCCCACCGTGGATCAATGTGCTACGATGCTGAGAACATCAAGCTCCATCGGGCCTGGCGAAGGCATTGTGTACTGGGATTCTCAATAAGACATCCCAGGGAACTACTCGGTCTCTAATGGGATTCTATTATCCTGCTGCGAGCCAGACCTGTTGAAACACACTATACCTGGAACAGAACATGCACCACTGAAGGAGGGGAGAAGGTGAGGGTCCTGATCTGGCATATCCCACCCCCAGTCCTGCCTGCTGCCTTCCCCAGCCAACATGCATGGCATGCACAACCAGGTCAAATTTCTAAAGCTACAGCTCCATTAACATCTAATGATCAGGTTCCAAGTGTAATTCTTACAGAAGGGGGAGACTTTCCCATACGAGTTCCTATTAAATAACTGTCTTGTCAGCCTTAGACATCTGCTGCCCCTATGGTGCCCAGTCATGACACAGACTCCTAATATAAATACCTCTCCACAGTGGGCCCACTTGTATGCCCAACAAAAGATTTAAGCTGACCTTGGGTATATGAGCAGATGCCCCTTTCTAGCTCATCAGGATTATCACCACTCTGGGGAGTGGATTAAAAAGTTCTCAAGGCTCCTGGGTGGCTCAGTCAGTTTAGCGTCCAACTTCCGCTCAGGTCATGATCTCACCATTCGTGAGTTCGAGCGCCGCATCGGGCTCGGTGCAGACAGCTCAGAGCCTGGAGCCTGCTTCAGATTCTGTGTCTCCCTCTCTCTCTGCCCCTTCCCTTGCTCACTCTCTCTCTTTCTCTCTGTCTCAAAAATAAACATTTTTTAAAAAGTCCTAAAGCAGTATATTAAAAAAGAACAAGCTAGGACTGGCATTCTTAATTCATCTGATATTACCAATACTACTCTAGAAAACTGGTCTCTGGCACACACTATCAGTAACACTGGACACGGGTATTCTTTTTCTGTCAATCAAACTACACAGGCAGCCCATCAAACTGATGACCAAAAGGGTCCTAAAAAATAATACCATCTGAGCCACGGGTGACTATGCACAGACCTGGGATATATTCACATGGTTCACCCTGGGTGATGGACATTTGAGCACTGGATTGCCAGGCACCCCTATGTTGGGAACAGAAAAATCACTGTGAACACAACCAACCCAGCTGTACCAGAAATGTGGGATGGAAGTCACTGGAACTATGCAGTCATTCTGTCACACTAAAGGATAGCAGCTAGTTTGACACTGACAGGTCACAACACCCACTTATTGGGAAGCCCTGAATGGAACCCGGTGGTTATGTAGCACAGACATTTGGCCGTGGCTCCCACCTGGGTGATTGGGCCACTGCACCACTGCACTGGCTTTTCCCTGGGCACAAAGGAGAATCCGCCCCATAGTAATAGCAATTGCCAACCTCCTCCTCCTCAAGGCCAGATGAGCATGTTATGTTTTCCACTGGTATGCTCATCTGGCCACCATTTTCCTTCCATTGGCCTGGAAGCCACTGTAGCACACAAAGAAGCACTTACTAAGTCCACCTAGCAAGCCTTAAATGATAGCCAATAAGGAAAAAGCCTGCCCTTACTGAACACTAAAATATCTCTAATGAGAAAAGCTGGGGGCATCTGGGTGGTTCATTGGGTTAAGCATCCAGCTCTTGATCTCCACTCAGGTCACGATCTCACAGTTCCTGGGATCAAGCCCCATTTTGGGCTCTGTGCTGACAGTGTGGAACCTGCTTGGGATTCTCTCTCTCAATCTCTCTCTCTCTCTTTCTCTCTCAAAATAAAGAAACTTGAAAAAGAAAAAGAAACAAGTTGTCCTCCAGGATCACCTGAACATTATCACTGCCTCTCAAGGAGGCCTCTATGCCATTATCTAAACAGAAGGCTTGTGTTTATACCTGATAAATCTGCTCATTACCATCTTTATTAAATCACATAAAGAAACAAGTAAATATCCTGAGTTATCTGACCTCCAACCTAGAGGACTTAATAAATCAATGATTCAGATCACTGGGCTCTTAATTTTGAAAATTACTTATTTTGGAAATCGTGATTTTAATCTGCTTTTTCTTGCATGTGCCTAAACTGTTGCTGTGGCATCTGCCTCCAGTGCGGCCAGATAGTCACCAAACAAGCCACCTCTATGCCAGTAAAACCTTGCTGACTGCTCAGGGAACATTGCAAAAGAGCAGTACATATAGAATTATAAGAGCCAGTCATAAGAGGGGAAACACTGGAGAAGGTCATCGAGAGGATAGGGATGCCATTTGACCCATGAGCTGGACCCAGGCAATTGAGGCTCTTCCCTGCCCTCCCTGTCGGTGAAATATGCATTCTGCCTGCCTTCCTGCCCTAAAAGCTGCCTCAAGGACACAGACTTGAGATAGTAATGTGCTGTTGAGACCATCTGGGTATAATGACTGGATGTGCCATCTGGTAGACATGACTGAACCCAGTTAGGGCATCTATATAAACTTTTAAGGTTCTGACAGGTGGGTGTAAAGATCTGCTCACTTTGCAGCTGACTAAGCCAACCGTCATAAAAGCAAGTTCCCTTGCTTATTAAAACTGCCACCTACCAATCTGGAGGGGTCTGTCTCTTTTTCAGGCTGCCCTTGCCCACCCCTCCTCCCCCCCCCCCACACACACACAGGGACCAATTTCAGATTTCACCCAGGAAACTGTAACCCAAGGTTACAAATCAACAAGTTGCAAGAAGAGGTTGTTGCCAGGAGAAGCCACGGGCCACTGGGCGCTGCAGGTGGTCATGCACTGCAGGAGGTGGACACGGCGGGGGGGGGGGGGGGGGGTAGCTGTGTGCAGTGAAGGAATCTGGGTGCAGGAAGTGCTGCTCAGGCTGCAGAAGCCAGACCTAAAACCCACGCAAGCACCAGTGCAACAACAGGTTGCCAAGGGAGACTTGAGAGCTTGCCAAGCAAGCGCTAGAGAACCAGAAGCAAAACCCCTTTCCTCCTACAGTGTCTCTCTGGCACCCTCTGCTGACAAAGTTTAGCATTGTGCCAGCTGGCAAAGGAAACATTTAAAGGACCCAGATCCATTTCACAGTCTAGGCAGTGAAGGGAAACCTTGGTGCTGAGACCAGCTCAGCTGGTCTTCAGGGAGAGAATAAAGCTAAACAAAAAGCCATTACAAATCTGTAAGGAAAAGACCTACAATTCTAGAAAGGAAAAAAAAAAAAATACAGAGGCACACAGAGAAAAGCAGAAAGCAAAAGGCGAGAGACAGACAAGAGGTCTGATGACCTTGGCTGTTCTTCCCGTGGCCCTGTTACATCCCTGTCCTTTGATGGTAGGAGACTGCTCTGTCTCTTTCTAATGAACGCCTCCTTTTTTGTCAGGTTACACTTGCTTGGGCTGGCTTCCAGCCCTGCGACAAAGTCCTCCTAGTCAATAAGAAGTCACTGAATTAAAATCTCAGTTACTAATTTTATCATTTCCAAGACCTTGGAAGAGGTTACAGTTGTTTGTACCTGTTGTAATTTTGTCCCATCGGGTTTGGGGAAGCACTCTTCCTTGGCCAAAAATTTCTGTTTAATTACAAAGCTGAAATCCTTTCCCATTCTATTCACTGCTGCACTCTGAGTGGTACAGCTGGATTTCATCTGGGCCTCATTGTCCATTTTCCCTGGACTTTCCCTCAGATTCTTTATACTGTTAAATTCTTGTAAAACCTGCCAATTGATATTGTAGAGCAAGACTATAAAGACTTCCTTGTTAGTCTTTACTTTTTTTTAGGTGGGGGGGAGGGGCAGGGAGAGAGGGAGAGAGAGAATCCCAAGCAGGCTCCGCGCTGTCAGCACAGAGCCCGATGCAGGGCTCGACCCCACAAACCATGAGATCATGACCTGAGTGGAAAACCAGAGTCGGACGCTTAACCGACTGCGCCACCCAGACACCTCTAATTTTTTTTAAGTCCTGTCATGCAGGGGATAAGTAAGATCCATCTGAAGCAATAATTCGGACAAGATTTCTACCATCTTTCTCGGAAAGCGTCTGCACAATGCCGTAACACATTCTCACTTTTTCCTGCCTGATCATGTGTATGACGCTTTGATGTGGGGCCATTTATGCCGCAGCTTGTTTTATTGGTTCTTATACATGGGCTGCTTCGCGTTAGTCTTCCACTTGACTGAGTCAGCTTGTCAGCCCCATTCTTCCCCCAGTGTAGTTACCCGGTTATTTTGCCTTTAACCTCCTCGGTGGTAGGGAACATTCCACCCATGGGTGTTTTCTTCAGCTTCTTCAACAGCTCTGTTTTGTTCCCAGGTTGCTGGTAGGTGGTTTCCATTCTCTCGTGTCACATCTCTCATCTGATCATTTGTTTGGGTTTGGAGAAAGGTACTCTAGCTGTGTTTCAATGTGTGATTTTAACTGAACTTTCAATTTTCTCAGCATCTGATTTTTCTTTTCACCCAATTCCTTCTGTCTCAGGCACAATGCTCATCTCTTCTCCCGGTGTTTCTCATTACAGGACACTCTTGTCGTTCACATGGTCATAATCCATTTCCATCTTAAAGTACTCCTTACAAGCTTCATGGTTCATTTATGTCCCTCTATTCTGTTCTGGCTGAGGATCCCTTTTCATTGTCCGAGCAAGATCCTGTGTCTTGTTGGGACAGACCTTCCTTCCACATTTGTGAGAATGATAATGATAATCCCCTTAGTTGCAGGACAGGCATCACTCAACCCCCCCCCCCCCCCACACACACACACACCCTCACTGTTCCCTGCCTCTTTCTCACTGGGCCTGAGACCACTGTAATAGGAGAGCGATGTATACAGAGACTATAGACTGGATCAGTGGTTCCCCAAGTGAAAGACTACATCAGAATTCTCCTGTGCTTGTTAAAAGTGCAGATTCCTGGGTCCTGCCCAACCCAGTTAGTCTAATCTCTGGAATGGAGTTTACAATCTGCATCTTAATAATCTCTCCAGGTGATTTTTCTGTACCCTTAAAGTTGAACAGATATGAGCAGTATTCCGTTCTGAGAGTGGAAGGGGCTGGTCTGAAGTTAGGGATGACTTTCCACCAAGTTACTCCAGACCCGGATGCTTCCAGCAGGTGTTATCTGTGCCTGCAGAAATAAAGATCAAAAGTCCCCTTCCAAGGACCCCTGCCCTTAGGCATCATAACCATGTTTCAGAGTTCATCTCTGGAACTTAACCCTGGTTCCCATAAATAGTGTCCACTGTTGGGGAACAAGAATTCCTGTCCTCTTCAAAGGTCCTTCTAGCTGGACTAAGAATCAAACCGACATGAGACACATTAACAGGACAAAATCAAATTTAATACCACACATGACGGGAATCCACACACGCATGGAAACCCCAAAGATGATCAGGCAAAATGAGGTATATGTGTCATCCTGAACTAAGGATAAGGGGTTGGCGTCTGGGACTTCAGAGGGAAGGAATGAACGATCTTCACAAGTGTGATAAGAAGAGGAGCTGATGTTTGGTAATTAGATGTTTGCCCTGCAGTAGAGATGGGTCACTCAGATAAAAGTGCCAATAACCCTTATTCTGGGAAAGACCCCCAATTTAGAAGCTTCTATGTAGTTAAGGGAGGGACAAAAGTTTCTCTTGAGCCCGTAGGGTCTTGATTGCCTTGAGCTCAGAATAATCTTCATGCCAATGCAGCCCATCTTGGGGCAGCCTGCCCTCAGCCCCTCCTCCACCATGGGAATACAGGTACAACATTGAAAGTTTGAGGGCAGATGTTTGAGTGGGCCATAGCCATGGCCTACCAAGTTCACATTTCAAATTCAAAGACCCACTGGAGTCACTGGAGCCAGCCAAGGGACCCCACCAGCCTTGCAAAAAGGCACCATGTCATCAGAACTAGCAATGAAACCAACATCCCACCTCATTCCCTACGAAATATAAGAGGACTGGCTCCATGAAGGAGGGAGAGCATTTGACTTGTCCATCTGTATCCCTCCAACACTGAGGGGCCTCCAACCACAGCCCCCAATGGTCATGGTAAGGCGATTGTCAACATTGCCAAGACCACCTGTCACTGTCTGGGTCTGGAGAAAGGAGAAGGTGGACACAGAGTGAAGAGGTACAGCGTTATAGTGGATATGACCCCGAGCAGCAGACACTGCTACCTGCTGGCATAGGGATAAGGGAACATCTCGAGAATTGAGCAGACACCAAGTTGGTAGTGGGGCTTGAAGCTCTTATATCATTAACTGAAGGCTGCAAGATAGATGTCTTGGAGCAGGCACTGAGGAAGGGCAGAAATGGATCCAGCCTCTGCCCCGTTTCCCATGGCAGGGCACTTGTGACAAAACAGCAGCATTTGCAAGCCTCCTGAGCAAAGGAACCAATGGAAGGTTGGTAGTAGAGAGGCAGAGAAAACCAAGAGAGGGGGTTCACCCTCCCTCTCCACTAATGTGGGCCTACCCACAAATGAGGGGTAAACTGTAGCCAGGCAAAATAGGGACACGTGCATACGGCAGGTCTCCACCTACAGAGGCGTAACTGACTGATGGCTCCAAAAGTGCAACATTCTGAAATCTCTCTCTGTTCCATGGCTCACACTAAGGCCAGGTTTCCGACAGGCCACTGCCACCTGTGACTGGGTACAACAAGGATAGCAATTTGGGGCTCATTCTTATGATAGGTGGGACTCCCCTGGTGGGCGACCTTGGCCAGAGGGCTCTCAGTGGCCTTACTGAACGTCTCTTAGGACTGGACTGACGCCAAAGATGCCTCCACCCCACCTCGCTCCCTCCCATCCCTCCTCCCCTCGGGTCAGACCACACTGAAGTCTGATGGCTCTTCCAGTCTTCTCCAGTGCTCTGTGTTTCCTCTCGCAGGGCTTTCCCCTGATACATTGCTTCTCCCTGTCCTGGTGTCTGCTTTGCCGAGTGCCCATGCTAACACCATGAGTTAGCTCTTCCAGGAGCAGTCCCAAAATAAGAGGTCTCTTCCCCACCCCAGCACTGGTGTCAAAGAGCAGAGGCAGGGGCATGCGTGTGGGACAGATAAGCCACCTGTCAAAGAAGAGCTGCACCAGAGTTCAACAGGCAAGGATGGCTTTATCCAAGACTATTGCAATAGGGGAGAGAGACTGAACTCCCCTTCAAACAGGGACATGTGGGGATTTCTAGCCAATGGGCAGGGGGAAAGAATTGGATGGAAAATTACTAAGAAGAACTTTGTTAGGTAGCAAGGATCAGGCGACAGCAACATGATTGGATATCAAGAGCGGGGTGGGGGGGGGGTTCTCAATAAACCAATTTAACAGGATTCTTTGCTAAAACTGAGCTGGGCAGGCCTAGAACAGGCCAAGGATGGCATCTCATTGAAAACAGGGCTCAGAGGAGCCACACTCTGAGCCAACACCCCTGGCCCACCCAGCCAGTCTATTCTGGAGGGCTGGCATGGGAGGGGGCTTTGGAGTGAATGTGAGTCGAAGTTTCCAACAAACAGGACTGAGTCTGAACCGAAATGAAACAGTTTGCATAACTGATAGCTGCTGCAGAGTTACAGAACCGGACTGTGATGGTTACCGGAGCCAGCTCTTTGCTGAGAAGAAGAAAGAAGGGCTGGTCAGAGCACAGCTGGTGGCACCACTGGACACCGCAGGCACTCAAAAAGGGAGATGGAGGGGCGCCTGGGCGGCCCAGGCGGTTAAGCATCTGACTCTTGATTTCGGCTCAGGTCATGATCTCACAGTTTAGGAGTTCAATTCCTGCATGGGGCTCTGAGCTGAGAGCACAGAGCCTGCTTAGAAGTCTGTCTCTCCCTCTCTCTGCTCCTCACCCTCTCTCTTAAAATAAATAAATTAAAAAAGAAAGAGAGAGATGGGGCGCCTGGGTGGCGCAGTCGGTTAAGCGTCCGACTTCAGCCAGGTCCTGATCTCATGGTCCGTGAGTTCGAGCCCCACGTCGGTCTCTGGGCTGATGGCTCGGAGCCTGGAGCCTGTTTCCAATTCTGTGTCTCCCTCTCTCTCTGCCCCTCCCCCGTTCATGCTCTGTCTCTCTGTGTCCCCAAAATAAATAAAAACGTTGAAAAAAATTTAAAAAAAAAAAAAAAGAAAGAGAGAGAGAGAGATTGAAGGAAAACCTGAGTGTGGCCTGAGCAGGCTCCTCAGGAAAGCCTTTCCCCATGCGGCAGGAAGAATAACGGCCCCCAAGATGTTCAGGGGCTGCTATGAGCTGCCGGACACTGAGGTGGGGAGAACAGGTTTCTGGAGTCCTAAGAATGAGCCTTCACCTGGAGGTGTGCCCCATCTAGTGGAGGGAACACGTAAACACAGAACCCAGATGAAAGGTGAGCTTGCAGGGCCCTAGGAGGACCCTAGGTTTGGAGGGACGGTAACTGGCCCACCTGAATGTTGTGCCCCCTACAGCACTTTCCCACACAGGCACAAGATGTTCAACCTCGACAAAGGCTCTGGGGAATCAGGGATCCCCCAACTTCCAGGAAGAAGGCTTGAACCCAGGAAGCAGCCAAATCCTGCGGCGGAGACGGCAATGGGGTGTCTGTGTGAAAGATGTGTCTTCACCTGCAGCCATAGGGTCTCCACAGAAGCTAAACTCTGAGACCCAGGGCTCAGATGAGGCACCACATGGCAAGGGCGTGACGACAGCAGCCCGGGAAGCGGCAGATGCGGATTCCAGGACAGCAGATGCGGACTCCAAGCTGGGCAGGGACACCAGAGAGCTGGAACATGCTCTCCCGGGTGCATCCCTGTGCGTCTAGAACCCCACAGTCCAAAACTTGCCTTCAGGTTGACGTCAGCACATCCATTAAATCTGCATCAAATTTAGATTCCAAACTGAAATTTGATTCTGATTCTGTAAGTGAAATGGGGATAATAATAATATGCCTGCCTGAACGGGTTGCCTGGATGTCTAAATGAGATCATATAGTCCATTCTGCTGCCGACACTTGTTTTGCAAATGGAAATTTGGTCCAATGCAATTGATAGATATATCATGGGGAAAATTCGAGTGTAACACAAACTTCAGGTTTGATTACACAACTAACTCATCCATGAGAAATACTAGGTGAACCGAGAAAACCACGCCCAGCTGAATCAAGCTGCATGGGAACGCACAAATCACTCAGCACCCACCTCACAGCTGCCAGCTACCCTGGCGAACCATGTGTTGGGAGCCACACCCAGACACATCTGGTGTTCCCACTGTCGGTCCGGCTGCAGAAAACTCTCTTTCCACCTCCACAATAACCCACACGCGGCGGTCCTTCCAGTGCCTGACTCCACAATCAAACTACTTCAGGTCTGTTTCAAAGTAAAAAGCTGTATTTATTGTAGTATTGATTTCTTAATCATTTAACATATGTAAAACTTTGCTACCATTTTCATCAACCTCCTTTTTATGTATCACTGACAAAGTGTTTGAGTGTTGGGTCCCTAGCCCCATTTTCCATAAGCCTTGTGCTTGCATAGTTTTTGCTTAGCCTTGTGATTTTTATTTTTTTAATGTTTATTTTTTTTTTGAAGGACCTCTCCAATCATCTTTTTTTTTTTTTTTTTTTTAATGTTTATTTTTGAAGAGACGGAGCACAAGCTGGGAAGGAGCAGAGAGAGGGAGACAGAATCTGAAGCAGGCTCCAGGCCCAACACAGGGCTCAAACCCGTGAACTGCGAGATCACAACCTGGGCCAAAGTTGGACACTTAATCAACCTGAGCCACCCAGGTGCCCCAGCATTGTGATTTTTAGGAACTAACAGTCATGTTATAGGACTGAGTGCACACGTAAAACACTCAGCTCACGGTAAGCCTCCAGTGAGTCATCTACTGCTATTATAATAACAATTATTATTGAACCTCGTGCTTGAATAACACTTGCCATTTTTTTCAAGGTTCTTTCCCCATTACGAACTGACTTCATCCTCATGCTTTGCTTGTGGATTATTTTTCTGATTATACACAAAAGAAAATGCAAACGCAGAGAAGTCACTTGCCCAAGATCACACAACCAAGTCCCAGCAGATAAAAGGCCTGTTCCCTGCCTTCAAATTTCTTAAGATACAAAAGATACAGATATTACTTCTAAACCTATATCCAAACACTGAGAGCAAAACGTACATAAGAGCATGGCCCTTTGGGAGTCAAAAGGTGGAGAGGAGAGAGGGCATTTAATCATAAAAGAATCCTTGAAGAGGTAAATTGGAACTGTAGAAAAATAGTGAGCAGAAGGAAAAAAACTGCAGAATGGAGACAAATCAGTGGATAGCAGGGGTCTCAAACTCAGATGCCTACAGGGGCCGAGCAAACAACAGGGATGAATAGAACGTTCCGGGTGTAAACAATAGAGAATGGTGGGGACTGCAGGGCCTCAGGTCTCACCAAAGGGGTAGCCACTAAGGAGTGCTGACCAATTTTGTGGCACTCCTAGGAAGATCCAACAACTGGTTTTTATGAGAAGCAGAAAATTTACATTTTATATGAAATTTCTAGGTTGGGTTTTTTGTTTTTTTCATTTTAATTGTGGTCTAAACATCAACTGTTTTCTAAACATTGGCAACGAATTCAAGTATTTTAAAAACACGTTTCAGGCCAAACTAATACATCTACAGGCCAGATGCGCCCCGCGGGCTGCCAGTATTCAAGCTCTGATGAAGGACGATGCTCAGGGCTCGGGGCCCCAACCAAAGAAGTCTGAACAATGATGGACACAAAATATGTTATTTATTGTCAATTTCTGCAAAGACACATTTAAGCAACAAAATATACATTTGTCAACCTTTTTTAGAATTTGTTTTATACATTAACAAATACAATGTGCTACCATAGCAATAAATTAAATGTACATTATTTACATTACATAGGCAGTCGGGGTCTACGAATCACCTCCTCAAGAAGAGGAAAGAAAGAAAAGTCATCATCACATGGATCATCATTTCCAAGCTACACTTCTGAGGTTCTATTACACAAAGGAATCTCTTCACACTAGAACACCAGCAATCCCCGGGCTGGAGCGTAGAAGGGGAACGCCCATGACAGGGGAGAGTTGGCATACATGCTAAGGAGTGGGAAGGAGGAACTGACCGTTCCAAGTGGAAATATCACAAAATCAAAGATGATGGCATTTAAATTCCAGTCTTTCAGACAAACACCCCCTCTCCAGGGCTGGTAAGGCACAGGACAGAGCCACTGCCCCAACAGCCTCTCACTAGGCAGGGCTCCACCGTCCTTGGCCCTAGTGCGGGTGGTCTCCTTCCTCCCAAAGGGGCAGATGGGCCAGCTGAAAGGAAGAAGATGTGGGGTTGGGGTGGGCAAGGGGCTAGTGGTAAAAACAGATATCAGGGCTTATAGAATGCTCCTTCACAGCCTTGGCAAACTCCACTGACCCACCCTCACTTTTGAGAAAGGGAGCTAGAGATCTGGGGAGAAGCCGTGGGGTCCCAAGCATGGCTGTACAGCTGGGTCCCTGCCAGCCACCTACTTGACCCCTGACTCTCCCCCACGACGACCTGTCTCTGTTGACTCAGAATCAAACGAAGAAGGTAGTGTTTGCATTGGCACTTTAAACAGCCAGGGGAAGAAGTGACGGTGGCTCTCATCTCACCTTGTCACACGAGCCTACATTTTTATTAACCACCTTTGTTTAAGGGTCGGGGAGAATAGGAGAGTTTCCTTCTACCATTTTCCTTAACTTAAGGGGGGGGGGGGGAACTGAGTGTTAGTTAACTCCATCTCTGCCCTGGCCCCCACCCCTACAGGGCAGTTGAAGAATGGACATTACCCGGAAAAGTCCACTAAAAATCTCTTGCCCTCCAGGTTTTCTCTGCTCAAGTTGCATCCAAAACCCCAGGGCCCTCACTGAAAAACTGAGAGACTATCCCTCCTGATGAAAAGAACAGAGACTGAGGCCCCACCCTGACTGCTGACAGCTCCCAACCAATACCCAGGCATCAGCAAGGCTCCTCCAACACTCAGGGCCCCGGCAAATGCAGCCGCTTGTTGAAGGGACCATGTAGGTGGAGCAGACGAAAGGGCCCTGGGTCGTGGGTTCTAATCCCAGCTTTGCCACTCGCTGGTTGTGTGATCTCCACCGAGTTACTTCCCCACGGGGGCTGAGGTTTCTCGGCTGGATGATGATCTGGATGGATTAGATGTCAAAAGGGACCCGGAAGGCTGGGACACGGAGATGGTGCCAACGAGGCTGAACCACAGAATGTTTTTCAGTCATTTTTCACTCATTCATCATTTTCCATTCATTAGAAACTCTAGCTAAGATCTTCTCTCTCAAGCTCTTTCTGTCTCTGCTTTTAAGCATCAACTGAGCGGAGGCAAATGGATACCCTACAAAGCCTGACAAATATCATTTCTCCCGTGAGTCAGGCAGTTCCCAGAAGCAGAGAGGTGTCCAGGAAACACCTCTCTTGTGTCCAGATCACAAGCAGAGCACCTCGAATACCAGCACGAGCACCGTCAGAATTAGTCTGGTCACAGGGACCAATGAGACTTGAGCAAATCTTTGAGCCCCAAGACTGGGCGCAGCAACGAAAGGAAGTTTTGGGCCAAGCAGATGCAGGAGAATATGGGGGAAGGAGCCTCCAGGAACCCACGCTGCCTGCCCCACGGTCTACAGGGGTGAGGTTAAGACTGCCCATTCCCTCCTCTCCTCCTCCCCCTCAGCCCTAGGACCTCAGCGGGGCTGGTCATGTATACTCTAGAAGCCATAGGATGGGCTTTCTAGAGAAGGTAAGACAGGACCCAGAGGAAGGACATTTTGGATCCAGTCCAACGTACCCCTAGTAACCTAAGAAGGCAGAGAACCACTTCTCAGGCCTGCTTCGTAGGGAGCACGCCTAGGCCTCTGCTTCCCTGGACACGCCCCACCTTCCTGGCCACTGGCTCAGAGGCAGGGACAAAGCCCTCCCAGGCAGTGGGGGCTGCGGGAGCAGCAGCCAGAGCAGTGGAGGAAGGCGGGTATGAGGTTCCCAAGTAGGACAGGGTGGGGACAACCTGGAAACTCCAAAGGACCCCCAGACCACAACACAACACAGCATAACCACCAAGCAGCTGTAAATACCAGCTATCCAGAGAAGCAAACCAGAACCTGGAATTGTTTTGTTTTTTTTTTAAATGCAGCTTGACCTTCCAAGATCCTTCAGAAACTCAGCCAACAAAATGCTGCCGGAATCCGCAGACCTCGTGCCAGCAGCGGGTGCCGCTACAGTGACTTTTAATAAAAGCTACACAGACATCTGTTGACCTTCTCACTAGAAGAAATTTTACCGGACTAGTACTTTAAGTAAACACGTTTCCCAGGGTGTGAGGGGAGAGGCCCGCCCAGCTTGCAAACAGGACCCGACAACGTCCACATGAGTGAGAGACGAAGGGTCAAGGTTGTGCTCTGATGGCAAAAGCAACAGGGGAGTTGTGGCATCGGTCAAAAACAAGTAGAACATTGACTTGGGGCTGCTTTGACTTGGGAATAGGCCCAGATCCCACCGCAAAGAAAACATCTGGTAGAAATCCTTGTCATCTGCTCACTGAAGTAGGAAGCCAGCCTGAGTCGCCCTGGCTGTCCTGTGTCCCAACGTGCACTTGAAGCCGTAGCACCTCCGAGGCTCTGCTCCTCAGACTCCATGTTTTACTCGTTTTACTTCACACCCGCCTTAACCCCCAGCAGGGCCAGTCAGCGGAAACGACCTTTCGCACCGCAGACAGGGAAGGGCAAGAAGCACGAATACGGGGCCCGCTCCTGAGAGTGGGCTGGCTCCGCCCGAGAGGGCAGGGGGCAGGCAGCGTCTGAAGTACACCCCCCGGGGGCCCAGGTGGTACAAGTCTCACCAACGGGACCACTGCCTGCAGAGTCGTGACTGAAGAAGAAGGTTGGGGGACCAAGCGCCCACATGGCCAGAGGGCACAGCAGCCGGGAAGAGCCCCCAAGGTAGCCCTGGGCCCCCCGCAGATGCCAGAAAGACAAGCTGCAGAAGGATGTCGCCCCTTCCCTCACACCTACATTCTGTGCCCACGCCCGGGCCTGGCCAAGCCTAACAGCTCGTGCCCCATGTCGCCTCCCTGGCTCTGCCCCAGGCGGTGGGCTGAAGTAACTCTTCCACGAGCCTCCACAGCCAGCAGAGACCCAGCCCAGCCCGCGGCCCCATGGTTCCCCGCAGCCGAGGCCCCAGAGCGCGACTTGCCAGCTTGCTCTCCCCGAATTCCTTCCCGCTCCGGGCTGCCTGCCCCTTCTTGGGGAAAACACCTGCCCCGAGCGGAGATGTAGGCACGGGGCTTCTCCCACAGCAACGGCCACCGGGCTGCCGCTGAGGAAGAGCACGGCGCCACCTCACACACGCCCAGCTCAGTCTCGGTCAGCTGACAGCAGCAGGGACAGAGGCGGCGCCGGGCCTGATGCCAGCAAGTGGGCACGGAAGAAGTTTCTAGCACAGAAGCACATGGTTGTGGGGGCAACACAGCTGGTTTCCATCAGGACACCTTGGAGGGCTGCTACACATCTCTGTTCCCGGGAAAGTGGTCCCTCCGCCACGACTACGTGTATTCACCGCACCTGTCACATCCAGTGCTGCCCGTCTCGGGGTGCGGCTTCCCACCGGTGGCCTCCGCCCCCCACCTCACCACCCTCTCTGCCTCTCCTGTCTGTGACCAAGTCCCTAGGCCCCACATTCCCTCCCTTGCCCGACTCTTTCCTCTACGGACAAAACAAGATGACGAAGGACCCAGACACACATCACATGGGGCGGTCAGGCGCAGGGGGAGCCCGGAGGAACGAGGCCTTGTCCGCAGAAGGGGAAGTGCTTGCAGGGTGCCTCGGCAAGGGGACAGGCAGGACAGTGGCCAGATCGGGACACTGGGACAGATAACTGGTCTGGTGGGCAGGTGGCCGGTGGGGCAGCAGGACTGTGACGGTCAGAGTAGTGGATGGCACCCCCAAACTGCTGGAACGGGAGCCTTCTCCAAGGCAGAATCGGGGCTTCCCTGGAGGAGAGAAGGAGGGAGATGGTGACCAAACGGTGGGTAAGGAAGAGGAGAGCGTGCGCCCAAGGCTATAGCCCACCGATGTGCTTGTGACAGGATGGGCCAAACACAAGAGGACCGGAGGTTACGCAGCCTGAAAAGTTGGGCATAAACACGGACTTGATGAACAGAGGCATCAGCTGTACACGAAGGGGGGGTAAAGGTGAGCCTCAGAATTCCCACGGTCCCTTCTGCCTTTTCATAGATCAGGTTTATATAAAGTGAGAGGAGCTGTGCCCCCACCCCGCCTTGGTTCCAGCTGTGACTCACACCCCCTGTCCCCGGGAGCCCCAAGGCAGGAAGAGGAATGGGCATTCAAATGGGTCTCCAGTAACTTTACCAGCAGGAGGTCAGGCCTCAGTGTTGTCAAACTGGACCCATGCCCCGCTCTGCCAAAAACCACACAGCTGGAACGGAAGTCCTCCCTGGGGTCATCCAGTACAGTGTTTAGGGGGCTAGGGCACCTCTGAACATGATGGGGGGACACATTTCAGCCCAGAGCCCTGGCCAAAGACACAAGGAGGGAAAGGCTGCCAAGAACAGGGAGGCAAGGGGGGCAAATTGCGGAATCCCCCGTCCAGGGCAGGGAGGCCTGCTCTGGGCTACGGGGCCCCCTGCCTGCTGGAACCAGGCTCCTCCCAGGGCAGGGAGACCAACTGGGTAAGCCTGGCCCAATCCTATCAGGAAACTCTCCCCAGCCACACCGGAGGCCACCTGCAATCCTCCGCATCCAGACCTGCGCCCCATCACAGAAGCTTCGGGGAAGAAGCGACCGGCCCTCTCCAGCTGTCAGGATCTCTTTGGCCATTCTCAGGTTATCAGGCCACTAGTTCCCTGGTCTTAGAGCGGACACACTTTGCCACGTGGCCAAAGCAGGACAAACACTCGACCCACCTTTGACAAGCGAAGGAATCCTCTTTCACATTAGTGACCCTGTTTCAAGAGAAACCCATGTAAGAGTTTTAAATAACTAGACAACATAATCTCCAGCTTCTGTGCACCCAGCTTTCAACTCCCTGGTGAGCTCAGGAAGGGGCATGAGGCCCCAGGAGCCAGCATTTCCCAGCTCACACCTGGTGTGTGTCCAAGGGTGTGACTCTAACACAGGAGGTGTGGCAGAGGTGGCTGGCACCCCCCCAGGCTGATGCCTGCACCATGCGGGCACCGCAGCGTCACCCCTAGACCTGACCAGAGTTTTCCTCCTCCACCCCCTGTGATGTGTGAGGCACCCCCTTCCCCAGACCCCCAGAAAGGACAGCTGAGTTTTGGAGGAGGTTGGAATGCGGGATGCGGGAGGCTCCGCCCACTACCCTCAACCTCCTGGATTCTTACCGCACTAGAGCTGGCATGGCTGAGCTTATCAAAGCGGAATTTCAGGTTTGACCTCGGGGAGTTTCTGCTTTTGGTATCTAGGAAAAACAGAAGCGTCCGTGAAAAGACCCTGAGGCTGTAGAGGTCACCGGGGCTGTGTGTCTGGGGTGGGGGGTGCCGCCCGGGGGGGGGGGGGGTGGGGGGGGGAGGAGCAGGGCCTCCTCCCTCCCCCGAGCGAGCACTCCGGCTGACTTGCAGCAATTTGTCAAAGCCAACTCTTTAAGTTTTCAGAAATGCGAGCTAGTTGGTAAACCCAGTCATTTTTTAAAAAATCAAACTATATTGGGGCGCCTGGGTGGCGCAGTCGGTTAAGCGTCCGACTTCAGCCAGGTCAAGATCTCACGGTCCGTGAGTTCGAGCCCCACGTCGGGCTCTGGGCTGATGGCTCAGAGCCTGGAGCCTGTTTCCGATTCTGTGTCTCCCTCTCTCTCTGCCCCTCCCCCGTTCATGCTCTGTCTCTCTCTGTCCCAAAAATAAATAAACGTTGAAAAAAAATTTTTTTTAATAAATAAATAAATAAATAATAAAAATAAAAAATCAAACTATATAAGCTTACAATTCCATAAATTATATTCGTCAAAGGTACTAAATAGGGGCACCTGGGTGACTCAGTCGATTAAGCATCAGACTCTCGGTCTCGGCTCAGGTCATGATCTCACTGTTCGTGAGCTCGAGCCTCATGTGGGGCTCTGCGCTGACAGCACGGGGCCTGCTTGGGATTCTGTGTCCCTCTCTCTCTGCCCCTCCCCCCCAAAATAAATAAACATTTTTTTACAAAAGGTAATAAACACTCAGAAGTCATCGCTTCCCAATTATTTCTCTGCATTTTATTACGATCTACTCTCCTCGGGCTATTTATGTCCATGGCGCCTGTCTGGTGCTCCTTCCCAACTCCGCAGCTCACCGCTAGCCTGAGATCAGCCACGGCAGGAGCATTTACACCACAGAAATCAGCAAATGCTACAAAACCAGGGCTTGACTTGTTTTGTTGTCTAGGCTTCCCCTGAGAAAACGCGAAAAATGTCAATTAAATGTGAAAATGCATTGTGTCTGTAGCCATTACATTATAAGCAGGGCCAAAAACTAAGTCCGTACCCTTCCAGTATCTGAAAACTGGTATCTGATTCAGCAAAGAAGTTGCACATGTCACTGACAAAATATCAATCATCATTCATGTCATCAGCAACTTTTAGTTGCCTACAGATACCAAGGTTAGAGAAATATCAGTAAGAATATGGGATTTATAATAAAGATTATTATTTATAAATTGTGTACTTCAGATCCTCTGTATCAGTAAAGTTTATAGTAAACGTGTGTGTGTGTGTGTGTGTGTGTGTGTGTACAGCAGGAGAGCCAGTTGTTAAACATTTCCCAGCACGCTGCTGGCAGGAGGGCCACTTGGCTTTGTGGTTTTCCTCTGGCCCAGGGAATCGGCAAGTCAGTACCCTCCACTCAGAGGCTGCTGACTTATTTCTGGTGCTTCGAATCAAGGGGTCCCACCCAGCACCGTGAGTACCTGTCACTGTGACCTGCCAGTCCCCTCTCAGGGTCCCAGGGAGCCCAGGTGTGACATGACCAACGGTCGGGGCATCTGAGACTACAGAAGCCTGGAAGTCAGGTCCTCCGAGGGCACCTCCCTCCCCCTGGCCCCGTCTCTCCCCAGGCGCAGCCAAACAGTTCAAAACAGTTTCCAGATCTCTGCAAACTGACCCTGGTCCTGCAGGTACCCAGCACAACTTCTGCGAGGCTGGGAGTAGGAAGTAGCCCTGGGGTTACAAAATGCGCCGGGGAAGGGGGTTGAGAGCAACATACCGTGTGGTACGATAAGAGGAGATGGAGTTACCAGGCCCATTCGAGGTCCCCTTCTGCCCTGGGTGACCTTCAGCAAGTGGCAGACACTCTCTAACCCTCCCATTACTCAAAACTTTATTTTGATATGTACCTAATACCAAGTAGGAGCCAGGCTTGGTTACAGACTGTTTCATTCATTCCTTCAATATTTCATTAAGCGTCATTTTTTAAAAAATCAGAGTATCTGTATTACTACCCACTTTACAGATGAGGAAACTGAGGCTCAGAGAGATGGACCTATCCATGCCACAACCAGGATAAGAACCGGGCTCTGCAGTGGCCCGGCACAGGGGGCAGGACTAGAGCAAGCGCATGAACCAGCTCTTTCTGTGTTTCTATCACTTGACTAGCGTTTCTCAGCCTCAGCTCATTGACATTTGGGGCCAGATAATTCTTTGCGGGGGGGGGGGGGGGCGGGAGGGGCGGCCCCGTACATTTTTTGGATGTTTTTCAGTATCCCTGACCTCGACCCACTGGACGCTAGCAGCACACCCTCCTCCCACAATCCTGAAAATCAGAAATGTCTCAATACCGTTAAATATGCTCTGGGGAGGCAAGAGTGCCCCCCGGTTGAGAACCTCTTACCATTGTTTTATTCCTGTTATTTAACAAACATTGAGGTTAGCAGTTCTTTTCTTTTTAATGGTTTTTTGTTTTTTAAGTTTATTTATTTATTTCGAGACAGCAAGAGAGCAAACACAAGGGGGGCAGGGGCAGAGAGGGAGAGATAGAATCCCAAGCAGACTCTGCCGTCAGCATCTTGAACCCACATCCTTCTCCCATTTCTCCAGACACCCCTGATCCACAGCCCAGCCACCCCTCACTGCCCACTGTGACCCCTTGCTGATCTCTCTCTCTGCGCCCACTCCCCATCAGTCCTGTCTGCTCGGCCAGCTGCGGCCACCAAAACAGTCTTTTGCTAGTCCAGAAGACACTGCTCCACTTAAGACCCTCCAAGGCTCCCCTCGCCAGGAGGATGACACCCAGCTCCTTGCCAGGGTCTCCATGGAAGCCGCAGCCTGGCACCCTATGTGCTGTCTCCTCTCACACCTGTCCCCTAGATGAACCGCAGCCCAAGGAACCATGTGCGGTCCCCTCCGCCTGTCACACTCCTCCCGCTCCGTAACCTTGCACTGTCAAGGTCACAGCGTGGCAGAGGCACCCAGCATCAGTAACGGGGGTGGGGCAAGAGAGCCTCGGCTTTCAAATCCCAACTTCTCTACTAAAAAAAAAATCACTGCACTTTCAGAGCCTCAGTTTCCCCACAAGTAAGGAGACAATAAGAACACAGGTGTCTTAAGGCTGATGAACAGATGAAGCGGGTTAGCAGAGCTCAAGGGCCTCACCCTTTGGGGCTGAAGCGGAAACCGCCTGACTGAGCGTGGCTGGGGCTCACGCCCACAAACAGTGGTCAGGACACAGCCCCTGCCCCCTCCCCCCCGCCAGCCTCATGGTGCACATGCCCAGACGTCACTGACCTGTAGGACTCCGGCTCATGATGATGGGGGTGGCGGCCGCCCCCAGGCTGGGGCTTTCGCTGCTCGGGGACGGGCTGTACACAAACACCTCCTGCTTGAAGGGTGAGGTTGTGGACGGCTGGCTGCTCTGGGGAGAGAGGCTGGGTGAGCAGGGCCACCTCCGTCCTCAGCGGCACCACAGGGTGACCCGCGCCATGGCAGGCCTGCCACAGGTCCCCAGCAAGCTCAGGGCGGTCACTGCCTCCCACTGGCACACTTGGACCTGCTCTTTCTGCCGCCCCTAACCCTGCCCCCAAAGTGCCCATGGCCTGGCCACACAGAGCACCGGCCCTCTCCTCTCCAGCCAGGAGCCCCATTGCACGGACACACACCATTCAGTGCAGCCTCCGGCCCCCTGCTGCCGCTCCGGTGCCCCTCTGCGGAGACCCCCCCGAGCCACTGCTCCCAGAGAGCAGAGACGGCTGACTGGCCCACCTCTTACTTCCCTACCTTCCCTTTTACCCACAGGGCCTGGGTGGGGCTCTTCCCACAGCAGTTAGTTTGATCCATACAGCGGGGGTCTGGCTGGGCCCAGGGCGCCCCGCCCTGCTCCCCAGGGCGGGATGGAGGTACACCTACCCCGCTGTCACACTCCTCCATAGCCTCACCCTCCCCCGCCGTGCTGCTGAAGCTGCTGGTGCTGGAGGAGGAACGGGAGATGTTGGCTCGGCCATTCTCCTTCAACTTTATGAAGGGCCTGTGGGAACAGGAGTGGGGCAGGCCCCGGTCACTCAGCGAGACCCCCTTCACCGGCAGGGCAGACCTGGCAGAGACTGAGCTGGCCCGCCAGTGCCTCCCCATGCCCCTGCCTGTTGCCTTTTCACGTTTCCAGAGAATTCTCAAGGCAAAAATGTTGGCTGTCAGCAGAGAGCATATTCCAGGGCTCCGAGTGGCTAAAGTCAGCCCTTCCCCCACCCTCACTCTCTTACTTCTCCTTGTTGGGGCAGATTTCCGGAGAGCTGGGATTGGATGAGGCCTCAGACTTTATCTCTTGAGAAGAGTGTGCACCATCCGGGGTCTTGGGGTTGCTGGATGCACTGTCACTAAGGAAACAGGAATGAAGAGGGGTGAGGCCATGGGACTGGCCCCTAAGCCTCCACCCCACCCCCAGGCCTAGGACAGCCAACAGGCTCTCAGCCCCATAGGGCCTGAGGGGTCACAGCACGCCTACCAGCGCACAGCCGCCACTTCCCTGAGCCCCACTCAGACAGCAACGGAGAGTGGGGTTTTCTGCTGCATCAGGCTATTCTAGGCTCTTGGATGAGCCAAGCGCTATCAAGCAAGAGAACTCGCTGATGCTCCTGAGCCCAAGTCCACTCCCCACTTTTGCCGGCCATCCCACCTGGCAGAGCTCTAAGTCAAGAACAGGCCACGGGGGGGTGGAGTGAGGTCTACAACATCCACTCCCACAGCAGGCAAATAACCCAGTGCACGTGGACTCCTTGGCAGTGTGGGCAGGGTCACCGTGCATAAGTCCAGGGGACACCCTTCACACAGACCACAATATGAGCTCCCTGGATCCGTGTGACAAGGTGGCCTTTTATGCTGGGAATGGCACCTTGGTAAATGGCTACTTTCGGCCAAGAGCCCGAGGGCTTCCTTCTCCTGTAGTTTAACAAAGACCATGTACTGACACCCACGATTTCTACTGCGCCCCCTGTTGGGGACAAGCTGGCCTCGTCCTCAATGCACTTTTATTTTTACAGCAACCTTACTGAGATACCATCCACGTACAACTCACCCACTTAAAGTGTGTAATTCAGTGGTTTTTAGCATATTCACAGAGTTGTACAACCATCACCACGATCTAAGTTTAGAACATTTGAGACCCCCATAAAGCAACTCCAGACCCACTCCTAATCACTCCCCCTCCCCCCCTCCCCCCCGCCCCTGGCGACCAACTGATCTACTTCCTGTTTCTACGGATTTGCCTCTTCCAGACGTGTCATAGAGACGGAATCACACAATGTGTTGTGTTTTGTGACTGGCTTCTTTCCCTTAGCATAGTCTTTTCGAGGTTAACTAAGTTGTAGCACGTATCAGTGGTTCAACTCCTTTTCATTGCAAAAAAAAGTATCCCATTGATGGATATACCACATTTTATTTATCCACCTTGAGCTATTACGAATAGCCAGGAACATCTGTGTGCTGGTTTTTATGTGGATATGTGTATTCTTTCTCTGGAGTCTCTACCTAGGAGTGGAACGGCCGAGTCAGATGATAACCCCAAGTTTAACTCTCTGAAGAACTGCCAAGCTATTTTACAAAGCAGGTGCACTAGTTTACACCCCTACCAGCAATGCCTGGGGATTCTAGTTTCTCCATATCCTCTCCAATACTTCTTATTATGTGTCTCTTTAATTATAGCCACCCAAGAAGCATGAATGTCTCAATGCCCTTTTAATGAGGTTGCTAATGACCTCCTAATTGTCCACCCAAGCAGGGGTTCAGGTCACAGTGCAGGGCTTCTCTGCACATTGACACTGTGGACTCTCCCTCCTGGAATCCCTCCCCTCCGGGCTTTCTCTCCCTCATCTTCCCTCCCTTTCTCCCCTTGCCCTTAAATGCTGGTGTCCCCCAGGCATTCTATACACCCCCCTGAGTGGCCATATTTTCATTGATGCATCTTTGACTCCCTTCTGCGGTCAAGGCCTCTCTCCCAAGCTTAAGACTTTCATCCTGACCACTCAGAATTCTGCACTTCTCTGCTGGGCAGGCCACAAGGACTCTCACACGTACTGGTTCCAAACAGAGTTTTTCATCCCCCTCTGTAAACCCACCCCTCATCCTGCATGCCCAAGCTTGGGTCCTGGGGTCACCATTCGGGGTGACAGGCAGACAACCTAAATGCCTCCTTTTCCCTCACAAGACTGTAAGCTTCTGGAAGGCAGGTTTGTGCCTCCTGTAGCTCTTGCTGGAGCACTGACCCCAGCATGTAGCAAGCACTCAAGACATGTTACTTGCTGAATTAAAGGGCAAATGGTCTCACCATTAAAGGATCAGAAAGACAATGAGCAAGAACAGGTTAATACCATGCAGTATAAGAGCTGCTTTTAAAAAGACAGAAAACATTCTAGAAGCCTAAGGAAAGTTAATTAACTGTCTTGGCAGGGAAGCCTTCCATAAGAGGGAACATTTGAGTGAGCTTTGGAAAAGGAGGCAAAGAAAGAATCCAAGCAACATTTCTAGTTTGGATCCAAATGCGACACGGACAATTCTGGAAGGTCCCACACAGAGACTGGCCAAATCTGCCTCAGTGGACACAGCAGAGTGAGACAGGTGCCTGAAGTGGGGACCAAGGTTAGAAGGAAGCCGTCTCCCGAAGCAGCGCAAAGCCCTCCCTGAGGTTGGCCATCTGGCAGCTGCAGCGGTGGAAGGATCCACAAACCCCTCACTGGACAGTTACCATCGTGTCCGCCCGTCGCCTTGGCCTTCAGCGCCCGTGTGTAGACGGGGGAAGAGTCCCGACCGCCGCTTGATGGGGCTCCGCGACTGGTTTTTCACGGCTGCTGCCGCCGCCACTGGAGGCTGCCGATGAAACCACCAAAATGAGTGTTCATGGCCCACCCCAGACCCCAGTCTCCTTCCCTTCACCCCCCACCCATCTCTGGTCTACAAATAGCTTGTGCAACCCCCAACCAGTCTGGAGGGGATCCCACAAAACAGCAAGACAGCTGGGAAGGCGAGGATCTATGTAACAGGAGCTGAGACCCCAAGACTCAAGCCATTTGCAGCCCATTTTCCTGTGTTCTTAAGCCAGACCTTGTGGCCCCAGGTAATAATCACCAAAGACCACAATTCTTGGAGGAACAAGGGGTCAGGGCCATGATAAGGAGAGCCCAGCACATTGAGAAGGTCAGGATGATTCATGGGGTCCCAGACTGAGAACCAGGAAGCTGAGAGAGCCCGGGGAATGACCTGGTCCAACCGCTAGCTTTACCAGTGAGGAAGCTGAGGAGCCTAGGGGTGAGGGGACTGGGCTAGGGTCACACAGCAAATCGCCATAAGGGCAAGGACAAGAACCCACGGCTCTGACTCTCCATCCATTCCTCACAGTAACGGGGTCCAAGCTGAGTGTCTCAGTAACAAGACAGAATGAGAGCGGCAGACCCAGATCCACAGGCCAAGGGAACTGCCGAGAATGTGACTCTGCTTCAGCTACATGCAGGGGGGAGGAGCAAGGGGTGGGAGACTGAGGAGCAGGGACTGCAGTCATCCTTTGGAGCCCTCCAGACCTCTAATCCAGGCCCCGACTTCTGCCATTTGTGTCCTATGCAACGTTGGGTGAGTAGCCAAACTCTCTGGGCCCCAGTCTCCTCACCCACAGAATGGGGATAATTGTCCTGCCCTGCTCATTTCACAGACCTTCTGGGTGGGACAAGACAATAGTATGAAATATTTGGTAAGTTAAATGAATTATGTAAGACCACTTACAATACTAGTCCTTAGTATCATGGTGGGTAACTATCTGGGGAAAAAAAAATAAAGAACAAGAAAAGGAAAGAAAAGAAAACCCTAGTCTATCCGAATGCAAAGTCCCTTTGCTTTTTAAGAGGACCAACTATGTGGTTCTTTCGCCTGGCCAGTCCCTGGTGCAAACAGACCAGACCCAAACCCACAGACACACCAGGCTCTTTCCTTGGGAACTGCATACACAGTGACTAACAGCCAAGACTTTGGATCAGGGAGACATGCATTCAAACCCCAGCTTTTCAGCTTAACTAGGTGACCTGTGGCAGGTTACTAAACCCCTCTGGGCCTCCCTTCCTCAAACTGGAAATAGAGAACACATCAATGTCTACCTCTAAGAGCTGTTAGAGGGATCAGATGAGATAAGGTCTATGAATCACTTAGTTCAGCCCCTGGTGCACAGCAAGCCAAGGGTGACTACCGTCATCATTAATAACAAAAGCAAGGACACCCCTCCTGGGTCCCCAGCCTCTGGGCAGAGAAAAGTGCCCCAAAACTGAAACTGAAATGGAGGCTCCATTTCACAGGCAGGGCCTAGGGCCGCCCCCAAACAGCCTCAATCTGCCCCGTCCCTGCTCAGGCCACCTGGCCCAAGCCTGGGTGAATACATCATCCTTCAGAGGCCTGGGGTGGGGGGCCCTCCCCAGGAACCGCATGCTGCCCCAGGGGCCTGTGGCACTCACCGAGAAGGTGGTCTTGGTGGCATCCATGCTGTTGTGGGAGACGCCCCCACTGAGGCTGCCAGGGATGCCTCCACCGTGCTGCTTCTTCTGGGTGCTCACCATGGTCTCCATGGAGTGGCTACGCACACGGATGGCTCTCTACGGGGAGCAGAGACAGGGACCTGAGAGTTGGAGCCCTGCCCACCGGATGCCCCTGCCCTCCTGGTGGGGTCTGTGGACAGAGCCCTCAGCTTGTGCACACGTGCGCACACTCAGGCCACTCAGGGCCACCAAAGAGCAAAGGGCGCACTGGCAAACAGTGAAGGGTCCAGAAGGGGACAGCCAGGACGATCAGGGGCTTGTCACAGAGTGGCAACGACAGGAACAGGTAAAATCAAGGCCGTTAAGCCTTTGACAGGGACGGGCCTGGGAGGTGACAATGCTCCCTCAGGCCACTTGGCAGGTCTATGCTGTTCTGGAACCGGAGCCAAGAGAAGTGGCCATAGTGAGGACAGCTGGTTAACACAGAGGGAGCACTCCCACAGGCCCTGGGGCTTTTAGTGTTGCCCTAATTTTAGGAACACGTCTTGTTTCCCTAGCCGACTTGGACACTTCTTAGAGGCAGAGGTCAGGTCTGACCCTTCTCTGACTCCTCTCCTGTAATTCTCCTGGTTCTGGCACAGGGACGGGCACACAGGAAGCACACAAACAGAAGAGCTGCCGTGTTTACTGGGGACTTATGACGCGCCAGGCTCTCTAGGAGCTTTAGATGTATCCTCCCGACAAGCCCACCGTGCGGATGCCCTCCATTCCATTTCACAGGTAAGGCTCAGAGAGGCTCAGTGACCCGACCAGGAGCACCCAGCTAATAGGTAGTAGGAGAGAGGGCCTAGATATAAACCCCAACGTACGCCAAGATACACAAATGGAGATATGATGAGTTATGCACATAAAAATGCCATCCCTGGCATATTCCTCAGTGCAGAGCCACTGTCTGGTCCAACTTCCCCTCTTCCTCCACGGGACAAGGGCGTATCATGATCAGTCTAAGGTGGTCACATAGCCTATCCCCTTGCCGGTGGGGCATGAGGGGTGTCTGATGGGAGCTGTGGGGAAAGGTCTCCTCAAGGACTCGCAGCGGCACCTGGGCGGCTCCATCGGTTAAGCGTCTGACTTCGGCTCAGGTCATGATCTCACAGTTTGTGAGTCCAAGCCCTGCGTCTGTGCTGACAGCCCAGAGACTGGAGCCTGCTTTGAATCCTGTGTCTCCCTCTCTCTCTGCCCCTCCCCTGCTCGTGCTCTGCGTTTCTCTGTCTCTCAAAAATAAATAAACATTGAAAAAAAAATTTTTTTAAAGGATTTCCAAAAGAGATGTGACATTCTGCACCTGAAACTGCCAATAGCCACCTTGGGGCCATGAGAGACCAAGCCTGCGGGACGAAGCCAACAAGCCGGGATAACAGATGCCAAGGACCACACTGAGCCATGAGTCCCCGCAAGAGCCCTTGCTAAGTGGGCTCGTGGGTTTTCCTTACTGTGAGAGCAGGCTGAGGTCCTCAGAAACTTAGCTTCAGAAAACTGACTTAGAAGGACAAAGGCATGGATGCAGGAAGCCGATTCAGGAAAGACAGCCACTGGCAAACACGAATGCTCTGGAGACGAACCATTTCTGCAAATGAGGCACAGAGCCCACCAGACTCTTACCCCTGATGTCATCTAGCCTCTCCTGTGTGAGTCAAAGACACTGCCTGAGGGACATCATCTCTCTCTCCCTTTCTAGACCACAGAACAGAATCGCCTAGCAACTGTTTCCAGCCAGTACATTCTATTCATTCCATCGCCCAAAGACAACATTAAGCCACACGCCCTCTGGAAAACCGAGGCCAGGAATGGTGTGGCACCACACTGAGGTGTCTCTGGATAAACAGCAAACCTCCCTAAGTGAGTCAAGTGCTCCATAAATCTCAGCATCATGACATCCCGCTGGGGCCCCTGTGGGTCTGCCGCCACCGCCACCGTCATCAACGACGATGTGTCAGCTAATCGTGTATGTTCTGATGCCCTCCTCACGGGTCTCTTCCCGAGAAAGATTTGATGTGGTTTGATGGGATCTGGTCTACTGGGCTTCGTGTACATGAACTCGCTGGATCCCTACAACTCTGAGATGCAGACAGGACAGGCACTGATAGGAAAGGTCCCAAAAGGCAAACGATCACCCAAGGTCGCTGCAGGTGGGAGATGGAGTGGGAACCCAAATCCAGGACCCTGGGCTCCAGATGAAAGGGTCCCGGTCTCCCAAAGAGCTGTCCAGATTGAACATATAATGGAACTGGTTGATGGACTAACGGTGATCAGAAACCAAGGGCTTTCGACTCTCTTCAAAAAAAGTCTCCAAGGTCGATGTCAGGAAAGACGTTTTCTCCTCAAATGCCCTTGGTGCCGGTGTCTGAGTCCGCAAGATAAATCTGAGGAGACAATGGGCTGACAGGGAACCCCAGGGATGTGCAGGGTGGCCATCTGCTGCTTGAAGCTAACAGAAAGAGGTCTGAATCCTGGTCTTCCCAACACAGTGTATGAACCTCTCTGACACATGGCCTCCTCGTCCGCACAACGTGGTGACGGTCCTGCGTGGGGAGGACGTGAGACCGTGGGTGCCCAATACCCGGGGTGCAACCTGCTCTTTCAGGCTCAGCTCTCCTTCCCCGCTCTTGGGGACGGAAGGTCAGAGACATGACGGTTGCCCTAAAGCCTTAAAACACAGCTGGATTTGGACAAAATCATCCAGTGACGTGATCTGAAGTGTTTTACGTTTCAATCTGATGTGGAGCTGGAAGCACAGCCTTCCCAAACCGGGGAGGAAGGAGAGCGAGGAAAGGGTAGAGAAGAGAAAAGACAGTCTCCCCCTCCGCCTGCATCCTCCCAGGGACAGGCTGCTCGCTGCTTTCAGCACTGCCTACTCCAGTGGCGGACAGCCCGACCCTTGGAAAGGCCTTCTGTGCACCGAGCTGGCATCTTACTCGTTCCTCAGTCTCAGACCAGGCTGTTTCCATATTTCACACAACCGTCCCTCAACTGTCTGAGGACACGAGTGCCCTCAGAGAGTGCTCTCCTCCCGGCTAACCACTGCCGGTTCCAGGGTCCCTCCTCACGGTCTCCCAGCCCTCAGCTCACCTCACGGCTTACTTTTGAACAAGCTCTCCCTTCGTGGGGGAGGGGAGGTGGTGGCACTTTCTCTCTATCTGCTTACGTCGCTTCATTTAGGCAGGGGACTGAGCTACCAGTTAGTGTTATACACGGAGCAAGTCTCTTCTGGGCCAACCACAAGCCTTGCTTCCTTAGGGGTTTGTGCTTCCTCATGATTCTAAATGGGATTTGCGAGTTGTTTCGCTTCAACAAACTTAGGGGACACGAGGCAGAGACATGAGCGCTAAGGCGGACGTGCCTAGCTGCACAAGGCAAGCAACAAAGGGAGGGGTGCTTGGAGAGAAAGATGCTAACCGCTTGCCTCCTGAGACACTCCTCATCAGGAGGTACACTGAGGACTGGAATGGGGTGTTCTGTCCTTCTAGCAGGGCAAATAAAGGATGCAGGTTGACAAGAGAAGGAAATACCCCTCCCTCCTCCATAGACCGGAGCTCCAATCCACGAACACCCGGGCTGCCCCTGCTTGCTTGCGGGTACTCTGCCTGGGAAATTGCAGCCTCCTGCCCTTCTCCTGCCACTAGGGGTCATACGTATCACACCAGTGCATTAACTATCACCACCTCTCAAAGGCTGGAGAAAGCAGCTGTCCCTGCTTGGGTGGTCCCCATTCTGCCACTGGACCCTCTCCTCTCTGGTCCTCCATTCTCCCTTCTGCACGACAAGGTTAATGGGTGGTTGGGCCAGCTCAATGTTTCTCAAAATGTGGCTTACGTGTATTTTGTGTACATGTCACGTAGCTACATCAAGGAGTGCTACTTTTTCTTTTCTTTTTTTAAGTTTTATTTATTTTGAGAGGGGCACAGAGGGCCCCCAGGCGGGGCTCGCTCTCACGAACCGCGACACCGTGACCCGAGCCAAAATCAAGAGTTGGATGCTTAACCAACTGAGCCACCCAGGTGCCTCCGAGGAGCGTTACTTTTTCTTTTCATTTCATTACAGACCAATAATAGCTTCATCAACAGCTGGCAGTGGCTGAGAATGGCATTTGGAAACAATGGTCCAGAGATCAATATTTTTGGAAGCTGAGTAATGTACAGCTTTTTCATTTTTATTCATTTTTAATGCTACTCTTTTTTTTTTTTTTAAGTTTATTTATTTTGAGAGAGAGAGCGCACACATGAGCTGGGAAGGAGCAGAGAGAGAGGGAGAGAGAGAATCCGAAGCAGGCTCTGCATGGTCAGCACAGAGCCTAACATGGGGCTTGATCTAAGGAACCATGAGATCATGACCTGAGCCGAAATCAAGAATTGGACACTTAACCCCCAGGCGTCCCACAGCTCTTTTATAAAGAAAAATATTCTTGCAAGACCCAGAATACATCCACAGACCCCCACAGCAGTGGTTCCACGGACCGCATATACAATATGCTTTCTTATTCCACAGAAATGTCTTTTAATTGAGAGTTTCGCTGCAAAAGTTTGGTCTCTATAATTGGAAATACGTATATTTTTAGGTTATCATCTAAGTGAAAATGCAAAATTTTTAAGTGTTTGTAGAACTGGCAGATTCCTGAGACTATCTCTCAGCACTCAGTTTGAGAAGCAGGTCTGGACATCCATAAACCAACTGTTCTGTTTCTCATGGAAGAAAAGCCTGAAGTACAGCCAGTGGGACCGAGGTAAGAAGAGAGAACTATTCTACGTGGTGTGAGGTGCCAGGCAGCATGACCTAGGGTCTGCTTCTCTGCAGAGGGACAGAGGGCCACTGCTCTGTAGGGGGGTGGAAGGGAGAATGGTCCCGAGAGGCAAGGGGATGGATGGTTGAGATTGCTTTTAGCCCTGAGAATTCTCAACTGTCTCCACACGAGATGAGACCTTTGACCAGAAGGAGATAAAACACACCACTTTTCTTTCTGGGATCATTTTGTGCACCACTTCTTTCCAGAGGCGCAAGTGAGGAACTCCACGAGGAATGCCAATAATTCTGATGCCACAGCACCACCCCAGGAGTGCATGAAGAAACAGCACAATGACGAGAGGCGGTTTCCCGAGCTGGGTCAGACCGTGGGCCTGGCCCAGACATCACAAACCTCCAGGCCGCTGGGCTCCGTGCTGCTCCTGGCTGGCCCCCAGCTCCAGCCTCCACAGCCTGGGAGATAAGAGGATAATGGTGGCAGGAACAGAGTAAAAGAGCTCCTGTTCCCAACTCAGGGTTTTAAAAAAGTTCATCATAATGGTCAGAGCTCTGAAGGCTCACTCTGTGTGACCGATCGTGACAACCCCTCCCATACCCCATAAGCGCTGCCTCCGGGACTGGCATGGAAGCAGAATGCACAAGCAGATGTCTCCAGCCCACAGGTGGAAGGATTAAGGGTTGAAAAGAAAAAGATCCTGGACTACTCGATCAAAGATGAGTAGTTGTTAAAATCTTGAAGCCTCCTCTCTGTGGGAAACCTCTTCAGTCAGTCCCACTAGAGTCGAACACAGATCAACTGCTACTCCTCCAGAGGCAGGTGACTGGGCAAGTGGCCTGGAGCCACCCTCCTTTAGACCCACAACCTGCATGTAGCTGCTGGACCATTTTATCCAAAGGCACCATGGGCAGTGTGCACAGTCTACGAGCTTTTCCAGGTTATAAAAACAGTTGAAACTTGAAAAACCCGACTGTGAGCTTCAAAATACAGAAAGAAACTTGCAAAACAAACGCTTCATTAAAATCTACCAAATATCACATTATGTTAGCTAGTCACCTGCAGCTTAAGCCATACACAAATTACATTTTACTGCGGGATGTGGGAGCATTGTGATGTGCTCGATATGATGAAGGGGCAGTGCTACAAAAGTTTTCCTATTTCCTGGGTTTCACATTCCCCCTTCTCTTGCCGGGCTAGCCGACCTAGCTCCCTCTTTCCTCCCCTGGCCCCCCTTCTCCCTCATGCCCCTCTGCTCTTGATCTCCAATTTCTCCTATTTCACCCTGGCTGCTGCTGTCCATCAGGCCTGAAACAGATGCCCCAGGAATCTCCCACCAGCCTGGACAAGCAGCTCGGCTCCCCCCCCCCCCACCCCCGCCCCCGCCCCCGCCCCCGCCCCTGCGAGGAATCTCGGCAGCTGCCTCGACTAAGGCCAGCAGAGCCATGCCCTGCTCTCTGCGGTCCCGCCGGGCCGCCAGGGACAGACCCCAGGCTTGCCCAGGCCAGGCTGGCGTGGGTGGAATCCTAACCGAGTCTGGAACCAGAGGCAGCATCATGTAGAACACGGGCTCTGCGATCCAGCAGACTCAACTCAACACTCAGATTCGAATTACTTTGTCTCTTTGAGCCTTAATTTCCTCACACGAAAAATTACACCCACAATTAATAAAACTGGAAATGAGTTATTATCCCCATCATAACAGCCTTCCTCACAGGGCACAGAGGGCACCTGTGAGGCTTTAGATGGGTTGGCGCACAGTAAGTTTTCACCTTACGCAGCAATAATAGCTAACGCTTTCACCAAGCATTTACCGTGTTCCAGGCAACGCGCACTCTCCACGTATTATTTCAGTGAATTCCTCCAGCAACTCCAGAGGTCCGACTGATCATCCGTGTGTCGTTGAGAACACTGCAGCTCAGGGACTTTAAAGACTGTGCCCACGATCACACCGAGCTGGGATTCTAACGCAGGCAGGGCTCACCCTGACCCCACACATACTGCCCCCAAAACGGCAGCTCGACAAGTCATTCTGCAACGGGCAATCCGGCAGAATGTTGTTAACCTAAGAACCAGAAAGGCTGAGTTTGTTTCTCTACCTCTAAGTAGGTGTAAGGTTTTGAGCAGTCCTGCGGCCCCTCTCGCCTGTGCCCTCACGCGTGAGTAGGAATAACAAGACTCGTTCTGTTGACTACGCACGAATACAGCCAGGGTCAAGCTAGATGCTGGACGTAAGAGCTGTGTGGACCAAAAACGCTCAGTAAACATGTGATGATAAGCCTCCTGTATCTCACACTAGCTCAGTAGCTGCCCGAGCTCTACTTGAATACTTCCAGGGACAGCGAGCTCACTACTTCTTTTAGCAGCTCGTTCTCGTCAGAAAGTTCTTCCTTTTGCAAAGTCCACAGAGATTTACTTGCCTGTAACTCCGTCCCACCGGCCCTGGCCGGGTCCTCCAACGCCCTGCCAGGTGGACCATCGCAGTACCACACGCTGGCTGTTACAGACCCCTAAGGCTTGTCCTGGCTCTTATCATCCTTTCCTGGACTCCTCATCCCGCCACAGAAGGAGGAAGTTGAAGGCAGTAATGTTCCTGGTTTGTGCTGGCTCCTCTCCTGCTGCCTGCTGACAACTCTTTCCCTGTCCCTGTTTCTCAGACTCCTGGGCCAGGAGGAGACAAAATCCGAATCAAGGACGGATGCAGAAGACGCCAGAGACACTGCTGGCTGCTCTGCCCGCTCACACTTCCCGATGCCCCTGCCCTCTACCAACACTGCAATCCTGGCACTTGGGCTCCGGGGTCAGGACCCCAAAGACCTTGGACCCCTTCCTTTGTTTGCCCCACCCTCACCTCCACCATACACAATCCCCAGCCGTTCCTGTGCCTGTACCTTAAAAGACTCCAAGAATCCCCCATGGCCCCCATTCTCAAACTTGTCCTCTTCTGGGCCCAGTCCCAGCATGGCCTGTGTGTGGGTGTGAAGCTCATCATGAAGGTTGTCCAGAAGGGCGGCCCTCGTCCGGTCCTAGAAGAAAAGAGGGTGGGGACGATGGAGCTGGCACCGAGGACAGAGATGCGCCCTCTCCCCAGGGCTCCAGACACCTGACCGTCAGCATCCCAGTTAACAGTGTGGACCTCAGGCCTGGCTAGGCTCCGTGCTCACAAGTACTGCAGTCAATACCAAAGCTCTGTGGCTGGCCTCTGCTCTCCTCCCCTGCCCCTTCTCCTCGAGCCATCCCACAGCTCTGCCCTGCCGAGTCCCAGCTCCGATCTCTGCCTCCAGCTCCACAGCCGCGTACCCAACTGCCCTTCTCCATCCGGACAGTGCACCAGGGCCGTGGATACAACCTCCAGGGGGCGCCGTGCATGCGTACCAGGACTAGCCCTTGCAGCAACCCTTGCAGGCACTTCCAGGTCAGCAGGTCCTAAAAGACCTCATTCCAATGATCCCCAGGTAGGTGAAGAGCCCAGGCCAAAGGCCCAAGAGCCGCCTTGGAATTCCACTTCGTCCCACCCAAATACAGGACTCCATCAAGTCCTCCCAACCCTGCCCCCAAACCATTTCCTCCTGTGGCCAGTGCAAGCAAGCTGTCACCATGTGTCCTGGACTCCTGTAATAGCTGACTTGCCACCCTTCCTGCCCTCCTCCCTGGCAACCTGCCCTTCTTGTCACATCAGGGTCATCTTCTAATATGCAAAGCAAACCATCACTCTCCTAAGTATTGTATTAGTACCTCATCACCTCTAAAGTGCAAAGCCCTTCCTGACCTGACCCAACCAACCTCTCCAGCTGAGTATCCACCCCCACACGAGTCCTTCTCTCAGGCCATGTCAAACACTCTGGGGCTCCCTCAAAAGTCATGCTCTGATCTGCCCGGCCTTTGCTCATGCTATTTCCCATGCCTAGAATAACCCTCCTCAAACTTTCCCCCTGGCAGAAGCCTTGTCAGATACCCAGATTCAGCAGGTCAAGGGCCACCTCCTCCAAGAAGCCTTCCCTGAACACGTCCCAGTTGTGCATGGGCAGAAGCAGTCACAGCCCCTGTGCTGGCCTCCATCACGGCCCAGTGTGGACACTATATCATACCTGTCTCTTAAGCAATGGCCCCTTCCCACCAGCCCAAAAGCTCCATAAGGCAGAAACTATGTCTCACCCCGGTATCACGGGGAATAGAACAGAGCCTGCCACACAGCAGGTGCTCAATAAATGACTGGTACATGGTTGGTTAGACCTGAAGTTCGCATGAAGTTTCCACAAGAGGAAATAGTTCCTAAATCAACGCAGGACTGAAGGCTTAGAGGGGCAAACACAGTGCCCCGCACCCTGAGCAGCCCCCAGGAGAAGACCCCCGGGCCGGGCCGGCTGAAAGCAGCCAGGGAGGCAGGAGGAAGACTTCCAGAAACAGTGCTCTCACCTCCAGCTTTGCAAACTTGTCCGACTTGCAGCAAGCGTTCTCTGCGTTGGTGAGCTTGGTGAGCAGAAATTCCCTGAACTCCGGGCCCTGGAACAGACATGAAGCTCTGGGATTCTCTCAGCCTCAGCTGTTGCTGAAAGGGCTTTCAGCCACAGCAACAGGTAAGCAGAACAGAGGGTCCGAGGAGAGTCCCTAAAAGGCCTCCTTCTGACATTCAGTCATTTTCTAGCCCAGGCCAGGCCCACCTAAGATGCCAATGTGGAAACCGGCTCTCCTGGTCCCAGGAAATCAACCCCTTGCCCCAGCGTTTCCATGACTGAAAGCAATTCTTGTCCAAGGCTTCTGGGACTGAGGCATAGGTACAAAAATGTTTCTTCTAGCAGAAAAGCAAAGCCAGCGTCAAACACTGTGAGAAGAGGCACTGTACTAGGCCAGGCTGGCGGCACCAGGAGAGGAGGGGAGAGACCCCAAGTAAGGAGTTTCTCCCAAGCCTGCCTAAGGTGCTTCTAACGTCCCCAGCCCCGATCCGGCCCCACTCCAGCCACGGCCACTCAGATGTTGAAACCTAGAGCCTGAGATAAGAGAAGAGCAGAAAGGGGTTTCTTACCTTCTGGAAAACAGGAGGGCTGGGCAGAGGTGGGCCAAAGGCGGGCACATCTTCCCGTGCAGTGACTGACACCTGAAACAGAGTCTCAGTGTGGGCCAGGAGGGAAGAGATCCAAGCTGAGGAGGATAATGCATTCCAAGCCCTGGCCCTAGGAAAGCCCACCACCCAGAGCAGTCCTCTGCCCTCCCCTCCCCAGAACTCAAATCCAACACTCCCATGAGCCATCACCAGCATGGCCCAAGTCGTTATTCCTAGAAGTGGGGCCGGCTGCACAGAGCCATCCACATGCTCTCATCTACATTCCTGGAGGCCAGAAACAAGTTTGGCAAGATGACCAGACAGGACTGAGGAGTAGCCTGGGACTCCGCTTCTAACGCAGTACAAGTGTCCAGGAGGACTTATCTCGTTGCCTCATTTGAATGGATATTAATCCCACGGAGAAGACAAAGTGAGAACCGTTAACCCTGTCTTACTGATGGGGACACAGATGCCCAGAGACTGGGAGCCATCTCCCCTCAGGCACACAGGTGATTAGCCACACAGATGACCAGGGAATCCAGACCTCCTGGTCCTGCTCTGTGGTCCTTTTCCCACAACACTGACTCCAAAACCTGAATCACTTCAAGTGTTTAAAAAATAAATACCGATTGCATGGGCTCCACCCCAAACTTACTGAATCACAAGCACTGGGGCGGAGCCAGGAATCCGCAACTGTTAAACACTCCACAAAGCTTTCGTGCGGTTGGTGGGCTAGTGTTTGGGAGCCCTGGCCCCACCACAGGGTTAGAAGTCTGTCTGGGTGAGCCCTGAACCAACAGAGCGCCAGGGCCCAGGCTGGGAATTGTGGGTAGGGGGACATCACAGTGCTCTTGCACAGGGTGCCCCAGGCTCTGGGTGTGGTGTCCGCTTCCGGCCAGCCTGGGGAGGCAGGAACTAGGAGTGAAAGCACCCAGGCGCTCTGCCTAGGGGTGTCCCAGCCTCGGGACAGGCCCAGCACATCCAGATGCCCTCCCTGCGTGGACGTGCCCTGGTTTCACCTGCTCTCAGCCCGAAGGCTGCAGGCCTCTCTAGAGACTCTGCCCTCTCCCTTTCCCAGACTGCCGCTGGCGTGAGCCTGGCCCTGGCGTGCTGCCAGCCTCCCCGGCCTATGAAGCAGGGCAGATGCAGAGAGTCTGCCAGACCGGGTGAGCAGGCAGCTCTGAGCCAGGCCAAGGGAAGGCCCTGCCAGGGTCTGGAAGGGAACAGCGGGAGAGAGCTGGTCAGTACTGCTTTCTCTCCCCAAGCTCAAGGCTGTCTGCGTGCCCAGAATTAGGAAATGGTGTGTGTTCAGCTGACATGATCTCTGGCTGGTTCCAGCTGCCAAACACAGTCCCCCACCACCACCCACTGTGCACAGGAACTGAGGTGGGGGAGGGTAGGCCAGAGGTCAGGCCCTCCGCCCTCTTCCCACCCCTATGGCCCTCCTTCTCAGGCTTGCTCTAGAGTGGTCTGTGCTGACTGGGTAAGGCGCTTCAGACATGCTCTTCAACCTGCCGAGTCTCTTGGTCAGATAAGCCCACCACAGCAGCCATGTCAGAAAAGCAGGGGACAGGATCCTTCCGGATGATGCATCTTCTATCTCCACTGTGTTCCCTCTCCTGACCCCTTTTCCAACAAAGTGCCCGGGGCTTTGCTGTTCCCTCTTCTTGAGGACAGGTGGGTTGCTGGGCCGAAAGCAGAAGCTGCCAGAACACGGCCCCACCTTCTCGGTTTCTAAATTCAGTGTGGGCCTCCCAGCAGGGGGCAGGGCAGGGCTGAGAAAGAGGTGCAGGTACTGTGGGGAAGAGAACTTTGGAGGCTGGAAAGAGAAGGAGGCTTGGAGCATGTGAGTTCAAGGATACACCAGGGAGGCGGGGAGCCTCCAAGGGCTCCCACCTTGACATGCATGGCCAAGTGTGGCCTGGAAGCCTTGGGGAACCGTGGAAGGCTGCCCAGGCACCAGATCAGCAGTGAGGGGAAGGGGGTACACAGGCAGCACCCCTCCCCAGTGGGGTGCTTCCCATAGGATTCCTGAGACCTCTGCCGGGCTTCAGGAATCAGGGGCAGGGTGACCTGAGACAGGAAGAGGAGGGAGTTCTAGTAACGGTTCAGCCGGAGTTCCCTTCCATCCGGGCAGGACAGGGACAAAATTCCCGTCTGAAAAATCATTTGACATCACCTTTCATGCACCCCTGAGTTTTGGAGCCAAGTTCCCACCTGCTCTGACGGCTCAGTGGTGAAGACCACTGGCAGACCTGGACGCACTCCAGCTCCCCACCTCCGGGCTCTGTGGCCTCCAGCCTTAAGTGGCTTAGGCTCTCAGCCTCAATTTCCTTCCTGTAAAATAGGGCTAACAAGAGACCCTGCCTGACCAGGGGCTCGTGAAGGTTCAAGGAGGCTGTGCTTCTAAGGGCCTAGCACAGTGTCTGGTGCAGAGCAAGCACCCAGTATGGGGTAACCTGTTACCTGGGGCTTTGTTTTTTTTTACTTCCCCTGCTGACCTGCACCTAAGAAAAGACACTTGAAATACTAGAGAGTTCCCCTCAACCATTTCCTTCTCCCTCCCTCTCTCTCTCTCTCTCTCTCTCTCTCTCTCACACACACACACACACACACACACACACACACCCCTCTTCCTCAACTCCCCCGACCCCTGACTCCGCTTCCCCTCCCGCAGCATGTCAGGGCTGGAAGGAACTCAGAGCTGGTCTAGTCCAACTTCCTCATTTCACACAGATGGAAGCTGAGGTCCAGAGAGGGAAGGAACCGGCTCAAGGTCATGCAGCAGTCAGAGGCAGGGCCGGGACCAGAACCATCAGCTCCTGAGCCTCTCGGTCTGGGGGGCTTTCCTGCACCTTCCCACCCCTATCCTTCCCTCTATTTCCTTTTCTTTCCTGTTCATCCTCCCCAGTGGAGGCCTCCTGGGACACTGTTCAGCCCCTGGGGATATCTCACCCTCCTTTGCCATAGCCCCTAAGTCTGCAGAGGTCAGTGAAAGTCCCATTTCACCCTGGACCCTCTGAGGAATCTGACCAGGTCCTCCCGGGTCTTCTCATCACCTGGGGTGCTGCTGGGAATATGAATGGACAGAGCTCTGGGGAGGATGTTGGAAGGCTGGCCTCCCTCCCCACGCCCTGCATCCCCAGCCCCATTCACAGGTCTGCCTTCAAGCCTGGATGTTTGCCCGGCAGGTGGACCACACAGTCCCAAAGCCTGGGGACAGAGCACGGCTCTCCCTGTGGGTCCTGCTTCTCTGCTTATTGCCACCCTCTCTGAGGACACTGCTTCTCCCTGGACCATGGGCTTTGGCTGAGAAGCCTTGGTAAAGACTTCAGGCATCAAAGCTGGAGGTGGAGGGGAGGGGAGTGGTGTTTTTTTGGATCTCTGCATTTTCCCACCCCACTAAGCTCTTGAGAAAGTGGAGAAGCCAGTTAGCTGAGTTCCATTTCCTATCAGGAGCTAAAAACAAATACTAAACCTCCACGAGAGGCCTCTTCTGCCAGCAGAGGCCCAGCAGACAAGCCACACGTTCGCACATGACTGCCTGGCAGCGTCTGGGAGCCCTCCTACCACACAGCTTTACCTCGAGGATCCTACCCAACGGCTCTCTGCCTCCACTGGCTGTGAAGAGAGTCAGTTGGCTGTCTGAGTGGCCCGGTGGCTGAACTGCACTCACTGGCCCTCCCCCCCTTCCCTGTAGGTCACTTCCACGTGTCCCACCCCCAGCACACAGGGGGCACTGAAAGAATAAACTTGCTTCCATCAACAAATCAAACAGCTGTTTGAAGGGAATGCCCATTTTGGTGTTAAGAAGGTGATCCTCCAAGGAAATGCCCAAAACATGGCTTCTGCAACTTTTCAGCCGAAAAGCTGAAAATGCTCAATGACGGAGAAGCATGGACATCAACACGAACATGGGGACAGAAGAGTCAGCTTTCCTCGTAGGAGATAGTGTGGGGTTTTGTTTGTAGTCTCATATCTGCTTTTAAAGTTGATGTGCATTTTGCACTCAAATATGTGGGTTTCTACTGATGTAATAATTATACGACATCATTTTCCTTTCCAGAATCTTCAAGCAAAGTTGATACTTCATGAAGATGGCCATGAAACACTTGGGCTTTGTAAGCCCTAGGAACCAGCACTGGCCTAAGCTATTACACAGTTACTCCACTTTCAGATCATTCCAAGTTCCCATTGGCAACGACAGGCTCATTTCCCTCTCCCTTAGAACCGTGGTTCCTAACACTTCTGGGGAACAGGGAGCCCTCTGAGAATCTGACCTTTGATCTCTCTCCCCCTAATATGCAAAGAAGCACATGAACGCAACATCTTGCACATAAGCATTCTGCGTATATCCACAAGAGGTTCAAAGACTAACATCCACCTTAAAGACCCTGCCTCAGTCTATCTCCCTTGGAGCCCACAGCCCCCAGCACCGGTGAGATAGAAACTGTTGCCCAAGAGGTTAGAATTGTTTCTCACGGAGAAGGGGAGGGGAGCGGAGGGCTGGCGGCACAGCCATCGGCAACGGGCAGGGTGAGGGCTGCCAGGGCCTCCCTGCATCGGGGAGGACACTGAGCCAACCTGGAAGACCACTTATCGATCTGGAGGCTTAGATTCAGACTTACACTCAGGTGCTTGCAACCCCCCCCTCCCTGGGAGTCTTCAAATTAAGACCAATGGTTTATTCTAGAACAGCTAAACAAGAAGAGCCCACCCCATGGCCAGGGTCTGCCGGACCCCCTGCTCTCCACCGCTGTCACCATAAACATTTCTCCTTTCCTTTCTTCCCCTTGTTACCACACCTCTTCCCTTCCCTTTCCTGACAGTCCTCCCCACCCTCCTCTCTTTTGTTCCTCTCCCCTGGCTCTGCCTTAGTCCAGCCAATGGCATTACCAGATTCCAAACAGAGGCACTGGGGGCTTCTCAACCCTTGAGTTGGATGCTATTGAACCTGGAAGCAGCCAGATGGAGGATATGACCTCATAAGGAAGGCCTCTTGGCTCCCAAATCACAGAAACCTAGGATTTCTAGAAAACTGATCATACCAACACTAGGAGTACCATTTTGGAGAATGACCCGAGGAGCCACTGAGAACTAACGGTCCTTGATTTCACTAAATCCATAAGATGTGGTGAAGTGCCTGGGCCCACCACTTCCTCCAACGTTCTCCTCACCTTGTAGGATGGGGTCTCTGTGCCCGGATTCTCGACCTGCACAACAATGTAGGCATGTAAGAAGTTGGAGGCAATCATATCTGGGACAAACGGTGTGTTTTCTTCTTGGAAGATGATGGCCACAATGTCATTCCCAATGTGTCTCTTTCTCTGGAGCTAAACAGAAAAGTGTTCCATTGTTATAAGCCAGCAAGGAATATCCTGAAAACAGGATAGATCTATACAGGAAATTCCTCACTATTCTATCTTTATATATAAATCCTGAAACTCTGAGACCTACCTCTCCAGGGGCTTTTTTTTTCAATCTTTAGAAGCCACTAAAAAGAAAAACTGGGGGAGACACCTAAGATATTAGGTAGAGGCTAGCAAGCATATCTTACTGAGCTCCAAAGCATGCAGAGCCCTGACTTGGGGCTCGTGGAAGATGGTTAAAAGGTGAGGGACAACTCCCCCTAAGGTCAGGAACAAAGCAGGGATGTCTACTCTCGCCACTGTTATTCAGCATGGTATTGGAAGTCTTAGCCTCTGCAATCAGACAACACAAAGAAATAAAAGGCATCCAAATCGGCCAGGAGGAGGTCAAACTTTCACTCTTCACAGATGACATGATACTCTACATGGAAAACCCAAAAGATTCCACCAAAAAACTGCTGGAACTGATTCATAAATTCAGGAAAGTTGCAGGATACAAAATCAGTGCACAGAAATCGGCTGCATTTCTATACACCAACCATGAAGCGACAGAACGAGAAATCAAGGAATCGATCCCATTTACAGTTGCACCAAAAACCATAAAATACCTAGGAATAAATCTAACCAAAGAGGTAAAAAATCTATACACTGAAAACTATAGAAAGCTGATGAAAGAAATTGAAGAAGATACAAAGAAATGGAAGAAGATTCCATGCTCCTGGATGGGAAGAACAAATTTTACTAAAATGTCAATGGGGGCGCCTGGGTGGCGCAGTCGGTTAAGCGTCCGACTTCAGCCAGGTCACGATCTCGCGGTCCATGAGTTCAAGCCCCGCGTCAGGCTCTGGGCTGATGGCTCAGAGCCTGGAGCCTGTTTCCGATTCTGTGTCTCCCTCTCTCTCTGCCCCTCCCCCGTTCATGCTCTGTCTCTCTCTGTCCCAAAAATAAATAAATAAACGTTGAAAAAAATAATAATAAAATGTCGATACTACCCAAAGCAATCTACATATTCAATGCGATCCTATCAAAGTAACACCAGCATTCTTCATAGAGCTAGAACAAATAATCCTAAAATTTGTATGGAACCAGAAAAGCCCCCGAATAGCCAAAGCAATCTTGAAAAAGAAAACCAAAGCAGGAGGCATCACAATCCCAGACTTCAAGCTATACTACAAAGCTGTAATCATCAAGACAGTATGGTACTGGCACAAGAACAGACACTCAGATCAATGGAACAGAATAGAGAACCCAGAAATGGACCCACAAACGTATGGCCAACTCATCTTTGACAAAGCAGGAAAGAATATCCAATGGAATAAAGACAGTCTCTTCAGCAAGTGGTGCTGGGAAAACTGGACAGCAACATGCAGAAGAATGAACCTGGACCACTTTCTTACACCATACACAAAAATAAACTCAAAGTGGATGAAAGACCTCAATGTAAGACAGGAAGCCATCAAAATCCTCAAGGAGAAAGCAGGCAAAAACCTCTTTGATCTTGTCCGCAGCAATTTCTTACTCAACACGTCTCCAGAGACAAGGGAAACAAAAGCAAAAATGAACTACTGGGACCTCATCAAAATAAAAAGCTCCTGCACAGCGAAGGAAACAATCAGCAAAACTAAAAGGCAACCACCAGAATAGGAGAAGATATTTGCAAACGACATATCAGATAAAGGGTTATATCCAAAATCTACAAAGAACTTATCAAACTCAACAGCCAAAAAAAGAAATAATCCAGTGAAGAAATGGGCAAAAGACATGAATTAGACACTTCTCCAAAGAAGACATCCAGATGGCCAACAGACACATGAAAACATGCTCCACATCACTCATCATCAGGGAAATACAAATCAAAACCACAATGAGATACCACCTCACACCTGTCAGAATGGCTCACATTAACAACTCAGGCAACAACAGACGTTGGAGAGGATGTGGAGAAAGGGCAATACTTTTGCATTGTTGGTGGGAATGCGAACTGGTGCAACCACTCTGGAAAACAGTTTGGAGGTTCCTCAAAAAATTAAAAATAGAACTACCCTAGACCCAGCAATTGCACTACTAGGTATTTATCAAAGGGATACAGGTGTGCTGTTTTGAAGGGACACATGCACTCCCATGTTTATAGCAGCACTATTAATAATAGCCAAAGTATGAAAAGAGCCCAAATGCCCATTGATGGATGAATGGATAAAGAAAATGTGGTATATACACACACACACACACACACACACACACACACACACACACACACAATGGAGTATTACTCAGCAATCAAAAAGAATGAAATCTTGCCATTTGCAACTATGTGGATGGAACTGGAGGGTATTATGCTCAGTAAAATTAGTCAGAGAAAGACAAAAATCATATGACTTCACTCATATGAGGACTTTAAGAGACAAAACAAATGAATACAAGAGAAGGGAAACAAAAATAATATAAAAACAGGGAGAGGGACAAAACAAAAGAGACTCATAAATATGGAGAACAAACTGAGGGTTGCTGGAGGGGCTGTGGGAGGGGGGATGGACTAAATGGGTAAGGGGCATTAAGGAATCTACTGAAATCATTGCTTCACTATATACTAATTTGGATATAAATTTTAAAAAATAAAAAATAAATCAAAAAGAAAAAAAAGGTGAGGGACGAGTTTTGCTGGTAAAGCCTGTAACTGATCCAGAAGACACACAAACTCAGATGAAGCTACCTGAGAACAGTAACAAAGGCACCAGCCATCATGTGCTAAATCAGCTGCCACACACAAAGTGTCCAACATCATGGAGGCAGAAAGGAGAATAAAATCAGAGGCCTTATGCTAATCTGAGAAGGCTTCCTGGAAGAGGAGGTGGGAGGGAAGACAGTGCTTGACAGAAATGTGGATGAGCAGGGATGAGTGGACGGATCATTCTATAGCAGAGGGAAGGAGAGCCATGCTCAGAGAAGGAGGGCAACCTGGCTCGGCAGAGGTCATGGGCAAACAACCCTGATTCAGAGTCCCAAACTGTGCCAGGTGCTTTCACAGGTGATCTCAATCACTGAGCACCTGTGTGTGAGGACCCATGCTGGGCTGTTCACACACGATTTCAACAGTTAGGGCCCTCCTGTACGCTAAGTTCTGGCTAGGCGCTTACCTACACATTTGTTCCTTTATTAAGCACTTACTGAATGCAGGCCCTATGTTCCACATTGAATTTCTCATTTACTATAAACTGAACCCGTGCTGGGTACTTTTACACAAATTGCCTCACGTATTCCACCCACTGCCTCCCATTTCTTGGGAAGAGAAAATTAATAATTATTTAGTCCTTGCAGAAGGCTCTGTGTACTTCCCACTGAATACAGGTGAGACTGAAAGAGAGCCCCAGGCTGGGGCAGGGCGTGAGGAGGCCATGAGGGAACAGAGACTAAGGTAAAAATGTGGAGAGAAAACCCACTTTGGATTCAAAAGGAATCCTGCTCCCATTTGTTTCTGGAACATTCAGTGGTTATTTTAGAGCCAAATCACAGTCTCGTTTGCCAATTTCCCTTTTTCCTAAGAAGCCAGGCACTATGTTTACAGTACTACATCTGTGCTCCCTCCTCAGCTCCCTGCTCAGAAAGGAATGGGTCAGAGTCTGGTGAAGAGCCTACCTCCCTTTCTGATTTTCCTGGAGACTGAAAAGGCATAAAGAGTGGAAAGGGGCAGATGGTGCAACGGCCAGGCCTCGGCTGCTGGTCTCAGGGCCCATCAGAAGCCACAAATGAGAGAGAAGACGGGAAGACACTGGAGGCAGAAGTCTCACCCCGGTTCAGGTAAAGGCCGAATTCCTGCCCACAGGCAGGTGTGGTGAGAGACGAGGCTGTGAGACTAGAAAGGCTGGAAGGCGGGGGGGTGTCTCAGGCAATGAGCACCTTGCCATCCATCACTGGGGCAGGAAGAAGGACAAACAGCCCAGCGGCCTGCAGACTGGACAGCTGTCAGGAAGGTAGCCTGCCACAAGCCAGGCAGCATACTAAGCGCTACGCTCCGAACCTTCTGTGATGCCCGCAACAAGCCCCTGATTTAGGTGGTATCATCCCCGTTTTACAGCTGAGGACCACGAGGTCACCAGGTTACCCAGCTTGCCTGGAATCACACACCCCTAAGTGGCAGGGCTGGCGTCAAGCTGCTATCTGCAAACTCCATCGGGTACTGTTCGCGAGCACCCTACTCGAGCAGGGCACTTGGGCTCTGCTCCCAGCTCTGCCCCTCATCAAGCAGGACCTGGTCTTTTAACCACGCGGAGCTGCAGGTGCCCCACCGGTCAAAGTGGAACAACCAGGGGCCCTGTCCTCCCACAAGGCCTTCGGGAGATAACACGATGGAACAGACTTCCATGAGAACAGCTAAACAAGCCTCTGGATTAAGAAAATGGGGAGGGGACCGCAGTCCCTCAAGTATCTAAGACCAGAAGCAGGCTTTCACCTCACATGCCCCATGCTCCCGAAGCCCTCTGGAACCAGGTTACCTGCTGGGCGTCTCCCTCAGTAAACGGCAGCTTTGTGGAGACGTGAAACATGATCTCCCTGTCCCGGAATATCGTGTATACCGATTCCACCCCCGTCTGTCCGTGGGTCACATCCAGGCCGCCTCGGAAACTGTCAGGAAAACAGGGCAAGAGCACAGGGTGAGGACAAGTGGGCTTCTTGGTACAACCTCCCCTGAGGATACGGGGGGTAGGAGAATGAATGAGAAGACATGTGAGAGTGAGGGCACAGAGAGAATGATATGGGCATCGCAGGGAGCTCTGTGCTTCTGGGCAGACGAGTCCTAAAGTTTTAACCGTAAGTCAGTCTATTATTGAAAACAAAGGCAGAACATCCATATGGTCACATAGGAAGGGAGGCTGCCCATCCACAATCCCAAGACAAATGTCATCCAGGTGCCAGTGGCCCTCAAGGCTGTGCATAAGCCTTTCTTCCCTGCAAGGCATGTCCAAAGTCTTCAGCACAGAGCCAGGGCAACCAGCCATCCTACTGGAAGCATCCAGAGTGAGCCTGAAGAGATGACAGATGCTGGATTCCTACCCAGCCAGCCCCTGAGGTGGGGACCCAGAAAAGCAGCACGCAACCTAGAGGTGCCCGAGGAGCCCCTCTCTGCTTATCTCCTCAAAGGCGGGAATGAAAAATACTAAGGAACTTATATCACCATATATTGTATGATTCCATTTATATAACAGCTTCCAGGAACTGCCCCTTCTTCCTTTACAGACATGTGGCTTCTAGCCATGGATCATATTCTTCAGCAAGGAGAGGAAGAGGTAGGTTCCTTTAAGAAAATGAAATAAAACAGACCCTGGATGTCAGTCCCCACAAGCGCTGTAATACAAACCAGAAAATGTGCTCAGCCTGGCATGGAGGAAAGCTCACCAGGCCAGGAGTCCGGCTCTCCAGGTTCTAAACCTTCTTCGGCCACCAAGTCAGCACATGATCTTGGGCACACCACTTAATCTGTCTAGGTCTCAGTTTCCTTTCTCTATACAATAAGGGGACAGAAGTATATGATCTCTAGGGTCCTTCCTGGCTTTAATACACTTTATTTCATCTATTCTAAAATATTTTTGTAATGCTTGTTTACTTTTGAGACAGAGTGAGACAGAGCATGAGCGGGGGAGGGGCAGAGACAGAGAGGGAGACACGGAACGCAAAGCAGGCTCCAGGCTCCAAGATGTTAGCGCAGAGCCCGACGCGGGGCTTGAACCCACAAAGCACAGGATCATGACCTGAGCCGAAGTCGGACGCTTAATCGACTGAACCACCCAGGCACCCCTATTTCGTCTATTCTAAAGCACACATTTTTTCATATTTTAACATCTCTGAAAATCAGGATGCATCTTGCAATGATGGCATCTCAGAGTCAATGGAAGGTGGCATAAAAAGTGCTTCACACGCTGTTATCCATTTTAATCCCTTAACAACCTGGTGGGGTCAGTACTATCTTTATGTCCCTTTTACAGATGAGGAAACCGAGGCTTCTGGAGGTTATTAGCTTATTCAAAGTCACAGAGCCAATAAGTGGCGGAGGTGGGATTTTAACTCATGTGTGATTGACTCCAGATGGCAGTGATGACCTTGCAGGGGGAGTAAGACAGAGGAAGAGGGGCAAGAAGAAGATGGAAGAGGAGGAGAGAAGGGGGTGGAGGAAAAAAGTGATTACTGAACACCTGCTACACACCGGGCCCAGAGCTGGGTGCTTTCACACATGTTAGAGGAGATCCTGTTAATTTGGCTGCTGATGTGGGGAGTTCTTGGGGCTCAGCCATGTGCCAGCCATGAAGCATAGAACAGGAGGGCCAGGCCGAAAGGCCCTTCTCAAACGTTGCCTTTGTCAAGGAAGACCAAGGGCCAGAGTTTTCCAAGCAATAGCCCCAGTATTCTTTCTGTCCACTTGCAGAACCAGAGACGGTTGCATGGAGTCTTGCCAGGGAGATTACCGTATTTCTACCAACTCTTAATTATCCAACCTTTTTAAACATTATCTGAAATGGGCCACTTCTCCCCAAATTACACAGGGCCCTCTTTCCTGAGGCTCATCGGGCCTCCAGAAGACCTGGCAGGTGAGTGACAGGGTAGGTGGATTCATTTCCCTCTTGGTCAGAGCCAAATGTAATTAGGAGGACAAATCTGAGGCTGGAGCTGTTTCATCATTTATCAGAAGGCCAATGTCAGTGCCTCTCAGACAACATGCCTTTCTGGATTATCCCCCACATCACCCGTTTCCTCAGGAATGCAGATGAGCGTTGATCACTCGCTGAAAAATAATCCCACGTTTCTAGTGTATGTTTTTAACTCTCACATACCCTCTGAGACTCAGCGGTCTCCCCTCTCCCTTCCTCTAAGGTGTCATCAGTGGAGGCAGAGCCATCACTTGGCCAAAACCCACCCTTTGAAGTCCTGCAGTGTGATCGTGTCCCCCAGCAGGTCCAAGAACTCCTTGAAAGCTGGGCTCTCCTCATTGTTCCCAAATAGCTCCTCCTCCAGGGTCTGAAAGAGAAACAGAATCAGCTGTAAGAGTTTAGAAAAGGCCTTCTTGATACCTCTGATGCTTCTTGATGCCAAAGGACAGAATGTGGCTGTCCAGCTACCTGGTCCTTTTCTTCCTTCCTCCCCATCCCCCCACATTCGCCAACAAGTGGGTCTGCTTGACTGGAGGAAGGACAAATAAAGGCTCAGTCAACAGAGCTGGATTCTCGGGGCTGGTGGTTGACGTCTCTCTATTTCAACAAATGCTGCTGGTCAGTATAAAAGGCAACGCTGAAGCAAAGAATTCTTAGAGTTGATACCAAAAGCCAATCCGTAAGTTAAAAATTAATGGTTGGACTTCTAACAAAGGACTAGTATCTAGAATATACAAAGAACTCTCAAAACTCAGCAGTAATCAAAGTTATAGTGGGATACCACTTCACACCCACTGGATGGCTCTCATCAAAAAGAAAGACAAGAAATGTTGGCGAGGATATAGAAAAATCAGAAGCCTCATACACTGCTGGTGGGAATGTAACATGGTGCTGTCTCTCTGGAAAACAGTCGGGCAGTTCTTCAAAAAGCTAAGCATAGAGTTACCATATGGCCCAGCAATTCTACTCCTAAGAATATATCCAAAGAAAAATGAAAACATAAGTCCACACAAAAACTTGTACATGGATGTTAATAGCAGCATTCTTCGTAATAGCCCAAAAGTGGGAACAATCAAAATGTCCATCGGCGGACAAACGGATATACGAAATGTGGTATGTCCATACAATAACACATAATTTTGTCAAGGGAGTGCAGTACTGGATGCAAAACATGGATGAGCTCTGAAAACATGTTAAGCAAAAGAAACTAGACATAAAAGGCCTCATGTTCTGATTCCATTTACATGAAGTGTCCAGAACAGGCAAATCCCTCGGGGCAGAAAGGAGCTTCGTGGTGAGAGGAGCTGGAGAGAATGGGGAAAGAGTGACTGCTAATGGGCATGGAGTTTCTCTGGGGATTAATGAAAATTTTCTGGAGTTAGATAGTGGTGATGGTTTCACAAGCATGTGAATATACTCGAAACCACTTTATTGAGAACTCTCAAACCACTGTGAACGGTATTGTGAGTTATACCTCAGTAAAGCTGTTATAAAAAGTTTTTGAACAGTAAAATAATTAATAATAGTAATAACAATAATCATCCAATCAGGAAATGGTCAAAAGAGGGATGCCTAGCTGGCTCAGTTGGTAGAGCATGAGACTCTTGATCTCAGGGTTGTGAGTTTGAGTCCCATGTTTGGTGTAAAGATTACTCAAAAATAAAACCTTTATAGGGGCGCTTGGGTGGCTCAGTCAGTTAAGCCTCCCACTTCAGCTCAGGACACGATCTTGCGGTTCGTGGGTTCAAGCCCCGCGTTGGGCTCTGTGCCGACAGCTCAGAGCCTAGAACCTGCTTCGGATTCTGTGTCTCCCTCTCTCTCTGCTCTTCCCTCGCATGTGCTCTGTCTCTCTCTCTCTCAAAAATAAACATTAAAAAAATTTTTTTAAATAAAACCTTTATGAAAAAAAAAGAAAAAGAAAAAGAAAATGGTGAAAAGACGTAAACAGTCATTTCGCCCAAAGAGATATACACAGATGGCAAACAAGCACATGAAAAGATGTTCAACACCATTAGCCGCCATTAGGGAAATGCAAATGAAAACCATTATGAGATATCACTACACATCTATCAGAATGGCTAAAATTAAAAAATAGTAACAACACCAAATGCTGGTAAGGAGGTAGAGGAAAGGGATGACTCATACATTGCTGGTAGGAATGCAGACTGGAACCACCACTCTAGAAAACAGTTTGGCAGCTTCTTACAAAACTGAATGTGTAATCACCATATAACCCAGCATATGCTCCTAAGCATTACCCCAGAGAAATGAAAAATTTATGTTCACACAAAAACCTGTATACAAATGTTCATAGCAGCTTTATCCATAATAGCCTCAAACTGGAAAGCACCCAGCTATCCCTCAAAGGGTGAACAGTTAAACAGACTGTGGTATATTTATACCATGGAATACTATTCGGCCATGAAAAGAAATAAACACTATTGATACACTTAAGGATTCGGATGAATCTCACTGAGGGAAAAAAAGCCAATCCCCAAAGGTTATATATTATATGATTCCATTTATATAACATTTGTGAAATGACAAAGTTTTAGAAATTGGAGAATAGATTAGTGGTTGCCAGGGGTTGAGGACTGGAGGTTGGAAGGGATCATGGAGGCGAAAGGGGGGCTGGCAGGGTTATGAAGGGGTCACACAGGAATCACCTTGACCGTGAAGCCTACACACATGATAAAATTATATACAACAGGGGCGCCTGGGTGGCTCAGGTGGTTAAGCATTCAACTTGGGCTCAGGTCATGATCTCACCTTCTGTGAGTTTGAATCCCGTGCCAGGCTCTATGCTGACAACTCAGAGCCTGGAGCCTGCTTCAGATTCTGTGTCTCCCTCTCTCTGCCCCTTCCCCACTCGCATGGTCTCTCTCTCTCTCCCTTCCTCTCTCTCTCTCTCTCTCTCTCTCTCTCTCTCTCTCTCAAAAATAAACATTAAAAAAATTATATACAACAAAATACACACACACACACACACACACACACCCCACAGATGGTCACACATAAAACTGTGGAAGTCTAGACAAGGTCTGAGGACTGTATCAATGTCAGTATCCTGGCTGTAATATTACACTACAGTTTTATGAGACATTACCTTTGGGGAAAACTGAGCAGAGATACACAAGAGCTCTCTGTATTATTTCTTAGAACTGCACGTCAATCTACATATAGTTAGAAATTAAAAGTTTAATGATTTTTAAAAAATAGAAAGCAAAGCTACAAACAGTAGTAAAGCCCTGTACTTATGACAGGCATAAGACACCACATGGCCCTGCCTGACAGACAGGCTCTGCCCACCGTGGCGGGATCGGCAAACAGCTGACGTTCTGCAAACGTCCACGGACAGCAATGAACAGCTGCAGAGGATACGAGGAAACTCTAGTACACACAACCACTTCAAGGAGAAAGTCTCTAATAGGTGATCCTTCCACACCTCCTCAACACCTGCTTTATAACAAAAAAGAGCAGACCTCAGGTTCTATGCCCTCAATAAGCAACAGAATCTAGCTAGATTTTAATAACTCTGTTTTAACAATTCTGTATTTCTTTTTAGAACTACCTTCATTTCATGCAAGGGATACCGATTTTCTAATTAGAGTAGTGGCACATTTCCTTTAAACAAGAAAGACATTTAAGGTGAAAAAAAAACTTTTTAAAGAAAATGTTAAGTAGTTAATAGTATAGGCGTGAAAAAAGGATAATTGAGGCATATGGTAGACAATACGATCTTGAATGTCATTTATGAATGTCTGAAGCTGGGGAAATACCGCTCTCTAGCAGGGGTCAGCAAACTACGGCCTCTGGGCCATGTCCAGCTTGCTGCCTGTTTTTATAAATAAAGTTTTACTGGAACACAGCCAGGACAATTCATTTAGTTTTGTCGATGGTTGCTTTTGCACTACAAAGGCAGGACTGGGTAGTTGCAACAGAGATAGTATGGCTCATGAAGTCTAAAACATTAACTATCCAGCCCTTTACAGAAAGCGTGCTGACCCCTGATCTATATAGCATGCCGCCAAGGCATCAAACTCTGACTCAGCATGCTGTTTACCCCTCATCCTGAGGCCAGAATGTGGGAGAAGAGCCGCTTCCAGGCAACAGACATCTCGTACTGGAAAACAATCCAGCTTATGTACTTGGGGGATGCACCTCTCTCTAGGATTTACAGGTAGCCTGGTATTAGCATTGTCTTCATTTTTACCCTGGCTGTGAGTTTGACCATGCACTCAGGGAGGGGGTGTTAGTCATCACCATATCCCCCAATGCACTTAGCACAATGCACTTATCCCCCAATGCCAGACAGACGGGAGAATCAGATGGGACTTACTTATATCCTAAGAACAGCACAGAGCTATCGTGCAACAAATGTTTGTACTAACTGCCCTGCAAATATAGGTTTGCAAAACAACTTTTTAAAAAGTCTTAAAAAAAAAAAAAAGACTTTTATCTCCCCACATGCCTCCACCTTGGCTCAGCAGCATCAGGTAAATCAACAATATACAGACTCCTTCTCAGAGGTGGATGGTTAATGTTCAGTAATTATAATTTTGCTGGAACACTGGATTGTAATCACCCGATGAGATCTGCTATGGTAAATTTCACAAGTGAAGAACTTTAATTAGGGGAGGGTGTATTAGCAGAGCTGTACAAAATAAATACGCAATATGGAAAAATAATTAGAGCAGCTACCTGAATAATCTCCTTCCAATTATAAGATTCATCCGTGTTGGCCTTTCAGCTCCTAAACTCTTTACTTAATTAGAATGTTTTTAAGCAAACACATGTCTCTCGTGGTCTAATAGCCTCACACAAGGAAGTCAGCTATCATCTAGGCCAGAAAGACATCATCACACACACACACACACACACACACCAAAAAAACCCCACAGATAATACTGAAAGATACAATCAATGTACCATAAGAGCATCAAAACTTTTGTCCATTATTTCACACAGCAAAAAAGTTATGAGTATTTCTATAAAATCACCATGCTAGGCCCTTAGATGATACCAAGATGAACCTTGGAACCTGTGGAACCTTCTTTCATACAACCTAGGTGAGGAAACACGGGTGTGTTCAAAGACCACTGCTCAGGATGTTAATAAATGTTCACGGTAGACAAGATGGGAAGTTTGTGGTCTTGTGGTCAGATAAGTATGGGAAACACTGAGTTCAACAAATTTATAAAAGCTCTTTACCTTGGGGGTTCTTAGAGCCTGTAAAATGTTCCCACACAACTGCCCCACCCCCACGAGTCATTTGTTCACAGAGTACCTCACCAGGCTAGTGTCTCACGGAACATACTTTGAGAATCGCTCTGATCAACTAACCCCAAGGCAGCATATAAGTGCTACAAGAGACCGAGGGGCATGAGCAGTGGTGTACTGATATATTTTTCAATCACCACTTTTCCAGCGAGGGAAAACGGAAGCCCTGGTTTGCCGATTTCCACGGCGTAAATACTTCCACTGCGGTTGATCTCCACCAACCAGCCTGACATGGCTGAACTCAGAGCGGGAAGAGAGGCATGCCATGCCCCAGCAATCTAAGGAAGTTCCGGGAGAAAAAGCTAACTCCCAGCTGGGAGAAGGACAAGCAAGGAGAAAGCAGCTTGTGTTGATCCGTACCCCCCGACCCAGTCTGATTTTTCTTGTGACAACACAGCCCCCAGTTGAGAGGAGCCGCCAGGAAGAAGTCAAATTTACTGTATGGAAAACTATATTACCGTTTAAAGGATCTGCAGGCCTCCTTGTGAGAAGCAGCCCGCCTTGGCGATTCTGTCACCTCCAGCCTAATTCCTATGTGAAAGGTGGCTGCTGTATCCGGCACGTGTAAGACCCTGCCGCAGGGCTCCTGTGCTTGGGGGAGGTGAAGCGTCCCCAGGGAGAATCGACGCCATATGGCGACCAGTACAGATGTGTGGTGCTTACCTGCCTGGCTTTTTGATAAATGACCCCAAATTTGAATGTGTTGTTGACATCGTGCTCATCATAGGACACAATCATTTGGGAGGCCTGGGAAAATGTGGGGAGAAAAAAATCAGATTGTTTATTAACTCGGACGCAAACAGATGGGGAAACACCCATTTTGGTGGAGAATACGCCCCCCAGTGTGAGACATCCGTGAATATGGAGGGAGACAAAGGGTGAAGCCAGAAGTTACACCTAGTTCCCAGACCCAGGCTTCCCCCAGCGCGGCCAAACTTCTGGATCACCATTCCATTCCCATCCAGATCTGCAGGCCAAGATCTGGGCACACGGGGAACCCAGCAGGACTCAAGGAACGGGACTTACTCCAGTGCCTTAGCTGTGGTATAAAAAGGGAAGCCAGGACCCCAAAAGTGGTCAGTGAGGAAGACGCTGGCTCTAATTACACCTCTGATCAGCAGTATGATTTTGAGCAAGGCCCTGCTTATGCCTAGACTTCAATCCCTCTTACCCATCAAATGAAAGGCCTCTAAGGAGGAACATACAGCCCTATTACAATCTGCAAAGAGTGGGGAAAAATTTTTTAAAAAGAACCCCAAGCATTGGTTCTATTTAATTTTCTGTTTTGCTTCAGAGTTGGTATCCAGGGCTCAGAAGCACGAAACTCTAGATCTTGAACCCGCTGCTTTTACCTGTATAGCCCTGAGCATGCCACTTTACTTCTCTGGGCCTCAGTTTCCTCATCCATTAAATGGAGACGTGTGGTTGTTAAGATTCAATCAGACCGAGCACATAAAGTGCTGAGCACAGAGCAGCTATCATCATCACCATCAACGTAATCCTCCAGAAAGATTAGAGCTGAACCAGCCTCTTAGGAAAGGGGAGATCTGGGTGTTACTGGGATAGTTACTGGGACAGTCCCTACAGTAAAAAGGAGGGAACTGACCGTGCGTTATACAACAGGAAGAACAAGGCGTGACTGTCGGCTAGCATACGTGAGCCACTGAGGCTCTCAGCTGCCTGAGGAAATGGACACTTCACAGCTCCCCGTGGAACAGCACTGCTGCTGCCCAAGCCCAGAGGGGGACCCCACTCCCGCACGGAATGAGTCAAAGGTGAAGAGCAGCTGTCCTGCCAGGGAAGAGGCATCCAGCCATGGAGACCTTCCAAGGAACATTCTCAACCCTGTGGATTTTAAAACCTTGCACACATCTCGGCCAGATGAACACCGCAGCTGGACCAAGCTGCGCTTCAAATATAGAAAACACGAAAATACAGCGGCTCTTCCATGATCACCAGAGCTGGAGGCTTTCCAAGTTACAGAGAGACCCGTGCACATGAGCGTCGCTGGGTTCTCTCAGTGGATAGGATTTGATGACAAAAATTGCCAAACTTGTGGTTAAGCTAGGCCTTTAGGATGGGGCTTTAATGTGTGGTTAAACCTCACTAATTCAGCTTTAATTACAAGAGGGAGGGCACTCGGAGCAACAGAGTTCAGTGGAGGGCACTGGTAAGTGCCTGCAGATGCTCAGGCTAACAAGAGGTGTCTGAGAGAAGGGCTCTGGCACATTCTCTGGGCAGGAGAGGACCCTGTCATTAACTCAGCCACTGCACAGGGATAAATGGTGTCAAGCCCAACCGTGAACATTCAAGGCGTTTGTTCCAGGGCGTTCTGGAGGTCTCAGCCAGGACAGGGCCTCTCTTCCCCGCCAAACATCTCACCTCATGGTCCCTAGCTATCAGAAGTGGGACTCGGGGAATGGACTGAACCAGCCTCAGCATGCCTCAGCTGCCCCGGTGTCAGCACTCACTGCACAGCTCTGTTTCCACTCCCGGGCCCTGCAGGCTCGTGAGGAGGCGCTCAGTACACTGGCTCTCTTCCTGTGGCCAATTTAAAGCAATTCACTGTGCGTGAGTGATTTAAGTCCTGTCGTGCCATAATTGTTCTTGAGTGGATTTGTTGGTTTGTTAAGTTATTATTGCTCCTCTGCCCACTCCCACCCCCACATCATAACTGGGGTCAAGATCGGGCCAATCCTAAGGAAACTGATAACAGAGAACCAGCCAGTCTATTAACTAGGGCCGGGCAGGAGCTTGTAAGGCCTCAGAGCTGCAGTAACACTGGCAATGGGGAGCCATGATCTGGCCTTTTATTTCTCAGTGGGGTTCTGCCATCTGCCACCCTCAACCTCCATGATGGCAGACCAGACCTGTGCTAGCCCTCTAGCTATAGGTAGAATCACTTCCCACCTCAGTACTGGTCCCAAGGAAATAGGACCAGAGTAATGTGGAGAGGCCTATCACTCCACAATAGACGGGGACCAATTCAGGTGGGTCTTTACCCGGGCATGCCTGAGGACTGGTTCCCAGTGGACCAGTTTGCAAAGGAGTGAGCAGGGAGAGAGGGAGACATGGAGGTTTATTGGAAAACCCCCAACAAAACCCCACCAACACGCAGAGAACATCCCACGGAGCCACAGGTGTGAAAGTCTGTTCCAAGCTCTAGAGCCCTGGGTAGGGGGAGGAGGTGAAGATCCTCACCTTGGGGTACAGGACAGCGTTGAATTTCAGCCCCACTGCGTCATCACAGAAAGCCTAAGCAGGAAGAGAGAGACACACAGTTCAGGGGCCGCTTCCACCGAAAACATGTGGGTTCCTCCGCCCACCAAGAGGAAGGGCACAAGAGGGCAGGACCTGCAGGGTCAGAAGGCCTGGAGTTGAGTCCTGGTTCTGCTCCCTAACGTGTGGCCAGGAAACTTGACTAGCCTTCCTGAGGTTTCCCGGGGAAGTGAGGCCACAGAAGGCATTCGGCACAATTCTGCCTGGCATTCCCACTCTCATCGGGTGGGTCCAACCCAACCCAACCCAACTGGCCATCCTCCTCACTCCACTTCGCTGACTCAGTTCTCAAGTTCCCAGTATTCCAGAATAGTGACATGGGCCCCGCCACCAGCTGATTAACAGCTCCTTCCTTGAGGGGGTCCTCTATCTGCACCAATAGCCTGGCTATCCTCCAGCCCATCTCTCCTCTTCTGGGAAGGCTACCTGGCCACCCCACCCCTTCCTCCTCTCAAGTCCTACAGCACTCTCCATAGCCAGTCCTGTCTTCCCATTTCTCTGGTCCCCTGAACTGGCTGTGAACTTGGGGGCAGAGACCATGAGCAGCATCAGCTGTGAGGATGAGATGGGGAGGTTGCAGGGAAGATGAGGGCATCTGCCAACAGCCTTCCCCACGCCATCCATGCAGTCAAGGGCCAAAGAGTGTAGTGGCCTTCCCCTCTCTAAGGGCAGAGCCCTCTCAGGACAAGCCTGCACCCCCACCCCAGCCCTGGGCTAAAAGAGGAAGCCACCTTCTCACAGGGGTTGGTTTTTACCTTTGCAATCTGAGGGACACTGGGCAACTTGCTCAGGCCAGCCAAGGGGATCCGCTCATGCACAGTCTTCACTTTGGACCTGCACATGTGAATGAGGGTGAGAAAAATGTGTTCACAAGAAAGGGAGTCCATTAGGAAAGGGGCTTGAGATGGTGCCTGAGATCACACCAGGCCACAAGGTACACTCGCTCGGTGTCTCCCTACAGTCAGACCTGCTGCATTTCACCCAACCCACGAGTTGGGTGCTACACCCAAATGGTGGGGAAATGGAATCTTGTCATTATCCTGGAGGAGGAGGACACTTAAAGAACCTGCCTGAGATACGGGAAATGCAAATAGTCGCCTTCAAATTCACCATGATTTTGGGGGTTGTTGTGGGGCTTGTGTTCTCCCAAAGAACCGGGCACAGCTTCTGGATACACGTGTGCTCTCACATGTGATAAAGCCTCTTATGAAAAGAAAATCTAAGATTTGAAAATCTGGATTTACTCAAAATATAAATGGGATGAAAGTTGCTTTATAAAGGGATTTACCGTAAGACTCTAAATTTAGCCTGTTCCCTGATTCATTTAGCACATTAAGAAAGTGTTGAATTTTACTGAATGCTTTTCTGCATCTGCTGAGACAGTCATATGGTTTTTAATCTGTTAACCCGGTAGATTATATTTCTGTTGAGCCATCTTTTCCTTCCATGGGTAAAACTCACTTGCTTATGATGCATTGTTTTTTTCATATCCTGCTGACTTTAATTTGCTAATATTTTATTGAGAGTTTCACATCAATAGCAACACTGGTTTTTGGTGTTTTTTTTTGTTTGTTTGTTTGTTTTTTACTTCCCTTCTCAGGTTTTGATATCAAGGGGTTATCCCAGCCTCATAAATTGCTGAGGAGTTTCTGATCCTTTGAAATAGTTTGTATACCATAGGGATTTTCTGTTCCTTAAAGTTTTGCTAAAACTCATCTGTGAAATCTCTGGGCTTGCTGGGTTTTGATAGGAGGATACTTTTGGCTACCAATTCCTTTATTTAACAGTGAATATTTAGGTTTTCTATTCCTGATTGAGTCGATTTTGACAATTTGTGTTTTTCTATATAATTACCCATCCAGTGTGGGGTACTGGGTGACTCAGTTGGTTAAGCATCCAACTTCGGCTCAGGTCATGATCTTGTGGTTCGTGAGCTCAAGCCCCACATCAGGCTCTCTGCTGTCAGTGCAGAACCTGCTTCGGATCCTCAGCCCCTCTCCCTCGCTCTCCCTCTCTCTCTCTCTCTCTCTCTGTGCCCCTCCCCTTGCCCATGCTTTCTCCAAAATAAACACTTAAAAAATAAATTATCCATCCAATGCATTGATATACAGGGGGTTTTGGCATTCTCTTAGAACTTTATCTGTACTGAAAACTGCATCCCTTCCTTCACTGCCGTAACATTGTTTGTATCTTTTCACCCTTAATCAGTCCTTGATGGGGTTAACCGATTTTATTAACCTTTTCAAAGAGACAACTTTGGGGTTTGTTGTCTCTATTCCTTTTTATTGTTGCTTTCTACTTCGCTGAACTTGTTCTTGTCTTTCTTATTTTCTGCCTCCTATTTTCTTGGGGTTTTTTTCCCTACTATTCTTTTTTCTAACTTCCTGATTTGCATGCCTACAGTTAATCTTTCTTCTTTTTTCACAAATGCAGTTAAAACTATACATCTTTCTCTAAGTACCACTTGAACTGCATCCCGCACATTGATAGGTAGTATTTTCATTGTCATTCAGTTCTAAATATTTTGTCAGTTCTGTTGTGATTTCCTCTTTAGCCCATGAGTTATTTAAAGGATTTTCTTCTTTTTTTTTAACTTTCTAAATGTATGATATTTTCCTTCAGTATTTTAATTGTTGATTTCTAACTTAATTTTCTTATATTCACGGAACATAATCTGTATGTTATTTTAAATTCGTTAACTTGATACACAGACATTTTTCAGGTTCTACGTTGGGCTTAAAAACAGTGTTGTTTTTGCTGTTGTGGTTGAATTAGGGAATGTATGTTACAAAACCAGATTTGTTAACTGCATTGTTCAAATCTTCTATATCCTTACAATTGTTGTCTGCTTGGTCCATGGAAGTGTGGAAGATGTTACTGAAATTTCCCACTAGAGCTGAACATTTGATTCCTTATATTCCCATCAGTTTTTGCCTTTCTAAATTCAAGACTATATTGCTAAGTACAACTTCATGACTGTTAGATCTTCTGGGTGGACTGTTCTCTTTATCATCATGGGAGCTGAGCCCTCCATGGGTCCAGGAACGGGCATATTTCTCTGCCCAGGTAATGAACAGATTCAGAAACAAAAAAATTAAGGGTAAGGCAGCTGGAAGTCAAAATAACTCCTTTGTTCCTGATAAAGGCCACCCGGCTTAGTGTAAAGATGAAATGAGTCTCCTAAATGACCCCCAGGATTATCCACCAGGTCACAGGCAGTGCTGGGCAAGAGGCAAGCCTCCTCTGTAGGGGCCTGCCCAGGTGGGCCTTTCAGCACAGAGGGGCAGAGGGAGCACCCTGAGGGCAACTAGCTCTGAGCAGGAGAAAAAGGAAAAACCAGGGCTACATACTTCAAGTTCTTGTTCCCAAACTCATCTATCAGAGAAGGCAGAGAGAGCCAGGGATGTTACACAGAAATGTTCCCTCCACACAGCAGGAAACATCAGGACTAGTTACAAAGGAGTACACTCTCTTTATCCCTACCAATGCTTTTTTTTCTGAAACCCTATTTTGTCTGATTTTAATGTTGCTACATCACTTTTCTTGGTTAGTATTTTTCCAGCATATCTTTTTCCATTTCTTTATTTTAAATCTTTCAATATTGCTTTTCTTTAGGTATGTCTCTTATAAGAAAAATATAGCTTGGGGCACCTGGGTGGCTCAGTTGGTTAAGCGCCCAACTCTTGGTATTGGCTCAGATCATGAACTCACAGTTTGTGAGGGTGACCCCATGTCCAGCTCTGCGATGACAGCACAGAGCCTGCTTCGGACTCTCTCTCTCTCCCTCTCACTTTACCCCTTCCCCATTTGCACATACTCTCTCCCTCTCCCTCAAAAATAAATAAATAAACTTAAAAAAAAAAAAGGGGGGGTGCACTTGGATGGCTCAGCTGGTTGGCAACCAACTATTGATTTTGGCTTAGGTCATGATCTCACCATCGTGAGACTGAGCCCCATGTCAGGCTCCATACCTGGAGCGGAGCCTGCTTAAGATTCTCTCTCTCTCCCTCCCTCTGCCCTCCCCTACTCTCTCTCCCTCTAAAAATAATAATAATAAAAATTTTTTAAAGGAAAATATACCCACTACCCTACAATCCAGTAATCAATTGCATTACTGGGTTTTTACCCAAAAAATACAAAAACGCTAATTCAAAGGGATGCACCCTTATTTTACTGCAGCAGTATTTACAACAGCCAAATTATGGAAGCAGCCCAAGTATCCATCCATAGATGAATGGATAAAGAAGATGTGGCGCGCGCACACACACGCACGCGCGCGCGCACACACACACACACAGAGGAATATTATTCAACTATAAAAAAAAATGGATTCTTGCCATTTGTAGTTAATATGGATGGAGCTGGAGAGTATAATGCTAAGTGAAATAAGTCAGAGGAAGACAAATACCATATGATTTCACTCACATATGGAATTTAAGAAATAAAACAATTGAGCAAAGAGGAAAAGAGAGAGCACGAGAGAGAAACCAAGAAAGAGACTCTTAACTATAGAGAACAAACTGATGATTACCAGAGGGAAGGTGCGTACAGGGATGAGTGAAATAGGTGATGGGGATTAAAAGTACATTTATCATGATGAGTACCGAGTAATGTATAGCATTATTGAATCACTGCATCATACACCTGAAACTAATAGAACACTGTATGTTAACAGTATTGGAATTAAAATTAAAAACTGGGGGCGCCTGGGTGGCGTAGTCGGTTAAGCGTCCGACTTCAGCCAGGTCACGATCTCGCGGTCCGTGAGTTCGAGCCCCGCGTCAGGCTCTGGGCTGATGGCTCAGAGCCTGGAGCCTGTTTCCGATTCTGTGTCTCCCTCTCTCTCTGCCCCTCCCCCGTTCATGCTCTGTCTCTCTCTGTCCCAAAAAAATAAATAAACGTTAAAAAAAAATTTTTTTTAATTAAAAACTGAATTTAAAAAAAGATGGCACAGAGGAAAAAAAGAAATATAGCTGTATTTTTCATCCAATCTGATAGTCTAGTACATTCATATGCTAATTTAGTCTATTTATATTTATTGTGATCACTAGTGTACTTGGAATGATTTCTATTATTTTGTGTTTTCTATTACTCTGTGCTTTCTTTCCTTTTTAAAATTCCTCCTTTCCTGCCTTGAGTTTAATTTAAAATTTTTTAATTCTCTTTTTATCCCTCTGCTAATTTGAGCTATAGATTGTATTTCTATAACTTCCAATACAGACATGTATACATTTTCCCAACAAACTCTGCACTTCCTCACTATCTCTCTCCTGAGGAGGGAAAAGGAAACAGCAACTATTGAACTCTTCCCTCCCCATCGTCTTTCCTACTTTTGTTTATTAATTTAGTTCAAGCCTCTTTTTTCCCCATCGGTAATTAAATGTATCAACACAGTTTACCTATTTCTTGCCACTTTTTAGTTGCATCTTTTCTTTCAGTTTCTCTTTTCTTCTGGCTGAAGGACATCCTTTAGTCATTCTTTCGGGGGAATCTGAAAACAGTTTTATTTTATCTTTGCAGATAGCTTTTCTCGATATAGAACTTTAGATTAAAGGATTCTTTCTTTCTTTCTTTCCTTTCTTTCTTTCCTCCAACGTTTTAAAGATACTGTCCTAGAGTCCCATAGCTGATAGGAAGTCTGCTCACAACCTGGTTGTCACTACTTCATAGATGAGTGTCTTTATCCTTAGGCAGCTTAATTTTTTTTTTCTTTCTCTCTGATGTTCCAATGTTCCACTTCAATGTGTCCAGTAGTACTGTTTTGTTTTAAAATCATACTCAGCACCACAGTGTGTGCTTTCTTCAATTCTGAAATATTCTCAGCCATTATTTCTTTGGATATCTCTTCTCCACTGGCTTCTCTATTCCTTCCTCTGAAACTCTAAGACAAATGCTGGGACCTATCAGTCTATTATCCACATAGCTTCCTTCTTTTTTATATATTCTATCCTAGAGCTGTGCTGCGCTCTGGACGAATTCTTCAAGACTATCTTCCAATTCATGGATTCACTCTTTGATTCTGAATACATTATATTAGACCAGATTTTATCCCATGTGTTGAGTTTTTTGTTTTGGGGGTTTACTTTTTGTTTGTTTCTCAGGGTTCATTTTGAGAGAGAGATGGGGAGGGAACATGAGAGCGAGCAGGGGAGGGGCAGAGAGAGGGAGAGAGAGAATCCCAAGCTGTTAGCACAGAACCTGACACAGGGCTCAATCTCACAAACTGCGAGATCATGACCGGAGCCAAAATCAAGAGTCAGGTGCTGGGGCGCCTGGGTGGCTCAGTCGGTTGAGCGTCCGACTTCAGCTCAGGTCATGATCTCACGGTCTGTGAGTTCGAGCCCTGCGTCAGACTCTGTGCTGACAGCTCAGAGCCTGGAGCCTGCTTCGGATTCTGTGTCCCCCTCTCTCTCTGCCCCTCCCCCACTCATGCTCTGTCTCTCTCTGTCTCCGAAATAAATAAACATTAAAAAAAAAAAAAAAAAGAGTCAGTTGCTTAACCAACTTAGCCACCCAGGCTCTCCTGTATTAAGTTTTTTTTTATTTCAACTATTTTTTTTCCAATAATTCCAATTGTTTTCTTTTTGTACCCATGTGTATCCACTCATGGACTGTATCATAATTTATTATCCTGTTTATAGATGCTATTCATTCTTTACCTTTTCCAGATATAAGTCATTTTGAAAGTGTACCATTACTTGCATTTCATCAGCAGTAAATCCAGCTTTCATTTGTTGATGTGTTCAGCTGTCTTTCTTAATGTCAATTTCTCTGGGTGTTTTGGAACTTTCCACCCGTTTTCCTCTATCCTCAGTGCAAGTCACCCTGGTTCAGCTCCATCAGGTTGTTGGTTTGCACAGTACTGGAGGCAGCATTCACATTCTGCAACCAGGTGGCCTGTATAGTCACATGATAATCACCTGACTCATCACAGCACCCTCTTGATTCATCTTCCTGCTTCTAGCCTTGCCTTCCCTCCAAGACATTCCCTTAATCTAGCCAGTGACCACTCTACAATGCACATCATATCATGATACTCTCCTTTCAGGAGCTCTCCTTTGGCTCACAGAATAAAATCTAAGTTCCTAGACATAGTCCATACATGATTTAGCTTTTTCTTACCTCTCTAGCATGAGCCCTCAACCTTACACACCCTCACACACATATATACATTCAGACACACACTCCACATTCAAGCTCTTATAAACTTTTTTCAGTTCTGCCATACCATCTATCTTTGGATCTAAAACAATCCAGGTCCATAAGAAGATGAGTGAGAATAAAAACAAGAATAAGAATACCTAACATGTAGTGAATGTTTTCTCTAGCCAGGTAATAAGAGATGAGCTTATTCCTTACATTAGCCCTACCCCTGGAGAATGTCTGGCACATATTAAGCCTTGATTAAACAAGGCTTTATTTTTTTATGAATAGGCAATAGCCCTTTTTGTCACACTGACTGCTTTTTTGCCTCAAATTCTACTTTTTCATATTAATATTGCAACTCTACCCTTTTGTATTTGTTATAACTTTTTCTCAACACTTTTCTTTTTAAATATACTGAATTACTTTCTTTAATAAAATAAAGATACATAGATTGATCCATTAGTGGGGGGGGGCAGTGGAGGCATGACTCACACTGAGAATCTTTGCTGTTTAATAGTGAAATTTAACTCATTTATATTTATTATATATTACATGTATTCAGACTTCTATTATATTTATTCATATTCCTTTATGTTCTATCTTTTGCTAGATGTTAATGTTTTATCTTCCTTTATTTTGGAATGTTTTCATTCTAATAGTGATTTTATATCCATGGAATATTACATTTTCATCAAAATATGTCCAGCTATTAGTTTCCTTTCATTGACTTCATCTGATATTGGGTGAGCCATTTTAATCTGCAGTTTTAAATCTTCAATTAGCTTAAGAACATCAATTATCCACAAACTTAATTCCTGCTCACTATTCCCCACATTTATTATAATTTGCTCATCATTTTAGAGCTTCTGTGTTTTCCTCTGAATTATGTGAAAGCTTGCTCTATTAGTAACTGGGTTTTCCACAAAGTAGATTCTTCTCTTTACTGCTTCTAATATCATTTAAAATTCTTTTTAATTTTTGTTAAGTTTATTTATCTTGAGAGAGAGAAAGAGAGACAGAGCAAGCAGGGTAGGGAGGAGAGAAAGAGAGAAAGAGAGAGAGAATCCCAAGCAGGCAGGCTCTGCACTGTCAGCACAGAGCCCAATGCGGGGCTTGAACTTATGAACCATGAGATCATGACCTGAGCTGAAGTCAGATGCTCAACCAGCTGAGCCACCCAGGTGCCCCTCATTTAAAATTCTTTTTGGCAGGGGTGCCTGGGTGGCTCAGTCGGTTAAGCGTCCAACTTCGGCTCAGGTCATGATTTCACGGTTTGTGAGTTCAAGCCCCACGTCAGGCTCTGTGCTGACAGCTCAGAGCCTGGAGCCTGCTTTGGATTCTGTGTCTCCTTCTCTCTCTGCCCCTCCCTCACTTATGCTCTATCTCTCTCTATCAAAAATAAACAAATGTAGAAAATAAATTAAAAAAATTTTTGGCCATTTTTAGTTTTCTTATGTTCTTTCTTTAATTTACCAACAACTTTTTCATCTCATTCTGTCACCTTACTTTATCTTTTGTATTTTTTTCATATGGCTTATTTTTTCTGGAAGTTTGCTGAAAATACAAAGTTAATAGATATCTAAATCTGGTTGGCTTTCTGTAGTAAATAATCCTTTCTAAAATTTAGTTAGTCCCTACCTTCTAAATGCTAGAGTATGCCTTTTTAGATGCAGAATCTTTCCTTTCACCAACCTGTGAGGCGTTTTTTTCCTCCCCTACTTCTTTACATCCAAACTTAAAAAAGAAGAAATTGACTCAGACCTGTTATTCATTTCCATTTGTGGATAGATTCTTCTTGGCTACCTTCATAGCACATACAGAAGCTGTCAGAATACACTTCTCAGATTTTAGGCTGGAGAGCTAGTTGTTTTAAGACATCAATTAAATAACCCAGAATCCTACAAAGAATGAGGAAGAAGCTGGGACAGGAGTCACTGCCAGCAGGGGAATGTCACCTCTGCATAATTTCTTCTTTGTGTCTGGTAAAGCTTCTAAAGCTGTAGGGACAATTTTCTTATGTCTGGTTTTCAATTTGGCCTGGCCATCACTCCAAGTGAGATTAATGATTGTCCAACTTCCTAGCTGGTGTATGGCTTCTCCCTGCCACCCCAGGGTTTTCTATTTGGGAAAGCCACATTTGAGATTGCTGATGGGCTCCCCAGGGGATTGATTTCAAACGCTGCTGACCTACAACAACAAAAGTGGTTCCATGTGGAAAGACCCCGGACTGTTCCAAGGCTCCTGCTCACTTCTAAAGAGTATAGGACTCGGGATGCCTGGGTAGCTCAGGTGGTTAAGCGCCTGACTCTTGATTTCACCTCAGGTCATGATCACAGTTTGTGGGATTGAGCCCTGAGTCAGGCCCTGCACTGACAGCACAGAGCCTACTTGGGATTCTCTCTCTCTCTCCCTCTGCCCTCCCTCTGCTCATACTCTCTCTCTTGCTCTCAAAATCAATAAATAAACATTTAAAGAGTACAGGACTCCCCCAGAATTCCTAATTTCATATATCCCAATGCTACACTGCTCTGTAAGGAAGGTGAGCTGGGGCTCAACTCTCAATACCATCCACATTATAGTCCTAACTGCCCCATAGATTATTTTAAAAATAGTCAATGTAAAAAAAAATATTCAATGTGTGTGGTGTGTTCCTGACATCTTTCTCATGTTTTCAGTTCTGAAGCAACATTTCAAATAAGATACAGTATTGGAGTACTGGAAAAAGGGTGTTAGATCCTTGTGTTCAATTGTCATCTTACTCAGAAATCCTATCCAGTTTAGGTCTGATTTCTATTTTTTTTTTTTATTAAACTTTTTTTTAACATTTATTTATTATTGACAGACAGAGCATGAGCAGGGGAGGGGCAGAGAGAGGAGGAGACACATAATCCGAAGCAGGCTCCAGGCTCCAGGCTCCAAGCTATCAGCACAGAGCCTGACGGCTCAAACTCACAAACCACGAGATCACAACCTGAGCTGAAGTCGGACACTTAAGCAACTGAGCCAGGCAGCCACCCCAAGGTCTGATTTTTATTAAGAAAGAAAATAATTTTCTTTATAGAGAGTCACCTAGTTCAAAATCCTATTTGGAGTTGGGGGATCCACATAGTACTCCCTCAAAAAATTTGCTCTAGCAATTTAGTTAACTTCTCCCTGCCTTGCAAATATGATTTCTAGCCAAGTGAACCTCCGTAAAGAAAACTGCTTGCTTCCTTAATAAAAAACCAAGACTGGATGGGTGCTGACAACTCCCTTGTACCACCCCCACACACCCCCCTCTCCCACAGCACGACTGTGTGCCCCTGCTCCCTCCCATATTTATCTCAAAATTTGGGCAGAAAAAAAAAAAATGTTACTGCTTCTTTCAAATGCCATCAAGGACTTCCAATTAGATTCAACGAATATGGACTGGGAGCTTGACAGGTTCACAGCACTCTGCTAAGCACGAACACTTGGCCTTCTAGGCTTCTCCACCAGCCCACCAGGGGCAGAGATAAACAAGATATAGACTCTCTGTGCTCCCACAGCATCCTGTGCATAATACCTGTGACACATAGTAAAATCCTCTGCTTTTTTCTACGAGACCATAAGCCTTCAGAAAACAGACCACAACTCAGCCATCATTGCATCCCGGCACCTATCACACTCCCCGGTACAGAGGGGGTTTTACAAAACATGTTAGTTGAACAAAACAGAAACCAGTCCCAGATCCTGCCCCTGAGGAGAGAGGTACCATGGCTTAGCTGTAAATCAGTGCTCCCGCTGTGACCACTTTCCATCTCAGGGAACCCTGCACACACACACAGATGCTTTGGGATCTATCTTCCCGACTGGATGCACGCCGCAAGCGGTGCTCTGGCAAACCCTCTCCCAGGCGATTTGGAGTTGTATCTCAGCAGAAAGAGCCATCTCTATTTTCCCTTCCAAAATTCTTCAGAGCCACGGTCCCAGCCAGACAGAAAGGCAGGCGGGGGTATGGTCTAGGTGACCTTGAGACTAGGATACCACTCTGACTCCCACAGTTGGCCGGCTGGCATAAACACCTGGTCTCCTTGCTTAGCAACTCAACAGAGCCCCAGGATTCCAGCCAGTCTGTTCCCCACCCCCCCCCCCCCCCCCCCCACACACACACCCAGACCAGACTGGTCAGACTGGTATTTCTGAGTCCCTGCCACTAGAGGCGTGGCCTCCAAAGGTGCAGCAGCCCCACCTGAGAATGATCCGAAGGTACTCAATGCCCTCTGCCTCCTCATACTTGACGGACAGGAGCAAGTTCCCCAAGCTGCTGCCAGTACAGTAAAAGTTTAGGTGATCCTAGAAAGAGAAATCAGGTATTAACAGAGTAGGAGACCTTCCAGACACGGCCCCTCCCAAATCACCTTTTTCGCCCACAGCAATGAGGAAGAAAGGCAAGGATGTTGTGGCTGCTGTTGATGAGGAGGAGGAGGAGGGGGAGGAGGAGGAGGAGGAGAAAGAGAAAGATCACAGGAGGGGATTCCAACTGCGCAGTCATCGGGATGTGCCAGGCACTAGACTAAGTACTTAACACCCACTGACTCCTTAAATCCTGACCACAACCTTATGGGAAGATGACATCATCATGCCCATTTCATAGATATGTAAACTGGTGTCCAGAGAGGCTAAGAAACTGCCCAGGGTCACACAACTAGTAAGGGACAGATCCAGTGTTCAAGCCCACCTTGAACGCTGGAGCTCAAGTTCCCCTCCACAGGACCCCACATCCACTTTCTTGCTCCCAGGAGGAAGCTCCTGCTGATTCCGACTATTTGTGGGAATAAAACCAGGAGGAACTCTGGCTCCTCCGCCCATGGGAAGCTGGGAGCTGCTCTGGACAGTGGGCCTCTCTCAGGCTCAGGGAGCCCACCCTAGATCTGCCATATCAGGGTGGGGCCCTGGAATCTGCATTTGAACAAGTTAGGATGGGGGTTCTGATGCAGCTCCCTCCTCCCTGTGAAACTCTGCAACACTGCCTTAGACTGGAAACTTCCGGAATCTGCCCTTGGGACTTCCGAGCCAATCAAGTCTGAAGAGCAGAATATATTTAAAGAAATGTAACTTTGTCACTTTTAAACAATCAGAGGCTCACAGCACATCACCCTGGGGACCTGCTGGAGTGAGGACAGGAGAGATTTGTACTATGTACACGGAAACAAAGACTTCCAAGGTGTGAGAACATATTTTCTCCTTCACCCCCAAACGCTCCCCATCCGGTCACCTCCGTGAACATTTGGTGGGGGTGGTGCCCCCAAGGACCCATCACACTGAGCCTTCCTGACTTCTGCACACCCCCTGTACCCTCGCCCAGGAGCAGAGCCAGTCGGACCTCCCCAGCCAGGACAGCAGGACAGTGGCAGGCCCTAGGAAGGGGGCAGGCCCAGGAAGGAGAAGAGACAGGGAGAAAGGGGCGCTGGACGAGGCTGGTCTAGGTGCATTTCCCTGCCTGCACCAGCAGCTATTTCTCCCAGGGGCCCTCATCCTCACCTTCCCTAGGAAGTGCCTGCGGTAGGCCCTGGCTTCGCCCTTGCACTCGAGCTTATAGCCAAATGTGCTGGGGCTGAGACTGTCCTCTTCCTCCTCCTCACAGATGCTGCTGCCAAGGGAGGTCGGTGTCCCCACGTTCTCCGGGTCTTCGATCCAATAGCCCCCAAACTGGGGCAGGACAATCAGGGGGTACGGGCCTCCCTTCTCCACAACCTGGAAGCAGAGAGAAAGTCTTGCACTGTGGCCCGCCCTGGCTCTACAGGGGGAGCAAAGGAGTGGGGTGCCAGTGGTGGCACCCCCCCCACCTCTGAACTGTTCCACGGTGGAGACTCCAGTATTTGAGGCCTGTGTTTACAGTAACACAAACCCCAAATTTAAGCCCAACAACCTCTCAGCTTTGCCGACCCTGGAGCACCGAAGTTGCAAGGCTGTGATCAGCACCCCAGTCTCAACGTGGCAAAACGCAGGTCACAAAGGTGAAGTTCCAGGCCTGAGGTTCTCTCCCACGTGGGACGGAGCAGGGGCCATCAGCCACCCCCCCCACCCCCCCACCAGTCCCATCCCAGAGCTGAGACCCAGTGCAGGCTGCAGTGTGGCCAGGGGGCTCCTACCTCATCAATGCTGGGATATGGGATATAGTCATCCTGCAAGACAAACCAGACAAGGTGACCGTTAGCCCCAGCAGTGCCCGTGAAGTGTGATAGCTGTTTCCATTCCCCTCTCCCGGGTCAGGGGTGGGGGTTGCCTGGCAGGCTGCACGAGAGCTTTAAGAGCATCAAAGGGAACACCAGATGCAGAACAGCAGAGAGGGAGCTCTGGCAATCCGGCTTCCCTTGAGTGCTTCCCCAAAGTGACAGACCCTGAACGCAAACCTGGCTAACCGAAGGTGCACTGCACAAAGGCTCTAAACTTCGCGCCTTTCACCCCTTAGGAATGAGGGCAAAAACAGGAGGATGGCTCCTGATTTCACCCAGCCCCGCCTTCGGGCAAGGGAGCTGACTTCCAAGTGACGAGCTTCCCTGGGCCTTGGGAAAGGAAACTGCAGCGGAGGAGCAGAGCCTGGAGCCCAGAGCCTGATACCCCTAAATGCCGTGTGCGGCTCTTTTGCAGGAGCAGGTACAGAAGATCAAGGCTGAGCCACAAGCCGTAGGTCTCGCTGGAGGCCTCCATCCCCACCCCCTAAAGCTGCCCTATAGGCATCAAGCTAAGGCCCCCTTAGTATCCACCTCGCCCAGTCAACACAGGCGCAGCCACTTAAGTAGCTCCTGGTGGAAGTCAGGTGGACGATGGCAGACCCCAGCACGCCGGCTGTCCCCTCGTCGGGCCCACAGGGCTGCCGCCTCATCCACACAGCCCACCTTGTTCTTCTGGGGTCCCGGCTTCTGCTCTTCAAGCTTGATCCCCTATGGCAACACGGAAAAGAGGATTCATGAAAAAGCAAAGGTCACATAAAAGGGGCCAAATGGAGGGTTCGCTTGAGATTCGCAAGCCCCTGCCTTGATGGGGTTGGTAATAATAGCTACAGCTGATTGTGCCCGGTCCTTACACATCACACACCTTGTCACACTCAGTCCCCACAGCAGCTCCAAGTAAGGCAGTAGGGCAGGCAACTAAGAGCACAGGCTCGAGCTAGATCACCAGGGTTCAAATCCCAACACTGCCACTTAGGACCTTGGGCAAGTCACAAAACCTCTGTGGCACAGTGCTCCCTTCTGTAGAACCCAAACGGTAATAGCAGCTACCAGTGTGGTAAAGGTTAAATGTTGATGATGTTGGTTAAGCCCGTGAAAGAGTGACTGGTTTGGCTACAGATAATTATTACCATCATTCCCAGGGAGCAATATCATGCCGGCACTGAAATCTCTCTGCCAGGCTCTCAGAACCAGTAGGTACGGGGCAAGGATGGGAACCCACGTCCGAATGGTGTCAAAGCCAGCACTCTGGACCTGGTGCCCCCACAGCTGCCCTCCCTCCTTGGGGGGCAGACCCACAGGTGACAGGCAGGGGGCCTGGCGCTCATTCATTTCTGGGAAGCAGTGCCTTGTCCTGTGGTCCTGTGGTCCAGATCTGACTTCACTGGGTTTTTTCAAGACAGGAGCACATAGTTAAATTAGACTGTTTGAATAAATTGAGTAAGGGAATGAGAAGGTGGGATAACTAGGACAAACAGGTCCCCTCTGGAGAGAAGACCATCCTAATCATAACATAATGCATGGGGATTTTAAGCTTCCTCAGCGCCCTCCCACGGTTGTCTCCTTTGAAGCCCTCAGCATCTTTATACCAAAGGGAAATTGAGGCACAGAGAGGCGGCTGCTTCTGCTGTTGCACAGCTACTGAGTGGCAGGGCCTGGATTTGAAGCCAGGCTGTCTGTCTAAGCGCACAGTCATATCCCATAGGCCTTGGAGCCCAGGGCTCCCGCTCACTGGCTGGATTTAGACTTCGGCTTCTCCGGACTTCTCTGGGCTGAGTCACCCTGCAGCATTGCTCAGGAGGGTGTGGGAGGACCCCTCCCACCGGACAGGTGCTCCTCTCCCCACACAGGGAGAAAACCACCTGGGTGGCCCTGCAGACCCTGTCCAGGGAGGCAAACTGGGCAGATGGGGAGGGGGGTGATGTCAGAAGTTTGTTTTGTTTGTCCTGCATTAGTCACCCCTACCTGGGAACAGCCCCTGGGCAGGAAAGCAAACCTCCTCCCCACTCCTCCCCTCCCCGATGACACAGAGCCATCACCCAGCTCTGGGCCCTCTCCTCTCCTTTCCATGGATCTGCCTTTGCAATCAGTATTATCATTAACCCCCCCTTTTTCCTCACCATGAAGAAATCAAAGATCAGGCAGGTAGAGTGACTTGACCAAGGACACTCAGCTACACAGTGCCAGGGTTAAAACTTGAACCCAGGACAAAATGGACCTCAGTCTCGGTTGCTTCATAGGGATCGTGCCCTTCTTCCAATTCCTCCACTGTCGGGGGATGGCGGGGGATGGAGGGGAGGTCAGGAGTCCCAGATCTGAGTTCCAGCTCTCCATGACTCGCAGAGTGCCCTGGGCACTGACTGCTCTGAAAGTCAGTCTCCACAACCACAGCGTGAGAAGAGGTGGCCCACGCCCAAGGACAGGATCTGGCCACACCACGCCACCTGCTTCGCTCCCACTATTTCCCCATATATGAGTGTTGTACATACAGAAGAGCTGGAAAGTGTGGGCCCCTTGGAGGCCGGGGCCCAGTGGGCAGGGACCTAAACCCCAGGCAGTTGGATTTCAGCCCCTGGCCGTCTCAACGGAGATGGAACAGGCAAGCCCTCGGGTGTCTGCTGCCACAAACGTACAGAGCATAAAAACCAAACCCCTGCCCTCAGGAGGGTCCCAATCTAGTTGAGAAGTCAAGCCCCGCAGCCTGGACACAGAGAAGGCAGACCAGCAGGAGGCCAGTTAAGTAGGGCTGAATTATGTACTGGGAGAGCCCTTTGCAGGGGAGGCGGGGGTCTCCAGCTGGGGGTGAGGGATGGATGGGTGGATTGTGGGACCAAACGAAGAGAAGGCAGGGGGAGCTGCAAATCCCCTGCCAGCCTCCCAGAGTGCCAGGATCTCATGGGCTCCGGTGAAAATCCCAGCTTTACGCTAGGCAGCAGAGCACGTAGCTGCACACGGTCTCCCACCCCTCGCTGCCATGGCACACGCCACCCCTGTTTCCACAAGCCGACTGTAAGTCCCTAAATGTATGTAAAATTGGTCTGCAGTCCCCACACTGCTGGAGGATCTTAGTAACTTCTGGGTGATAATGACACAACCACTACAATACTTCTCCCTCAAACGGTCCCTCCCCTTCCCCATCATTAGGGAGACCTGGCTTTCCTGTGAGCACCTCAGTGTCTCCACCTGCATCGCAGGACCGCAGTGGCACCCTAACTGCCTCTCCTCCAGAGCTTCCACACCATTACCACGGAATCTTCTTTCCCTGAACCTGCAGCATCTACTCAGGGTAGAAAGCATCATAACATAATGGCTAAGCCTTCTGACTCTGAAGCTACTTACTACCCACAACCCTTGAGTGCTTTAAGTAAGATCTCTGTGCCTCAGTTTTCCCACCTGTGAAAAGAAGATAAGGATAATAATACAGCTGCTTCTTGCGGACTTTTCAGGAAGACATGAGCTAAGACCTGTTACTGTCTGAGCCGAGAAAAGTGCTTAAAACACATGTGCTACCGGGGCGCTTGGGTGGCTCAGTTGGTTAAGCATCTGACTGCGGCTCAGGTCATGATCTCATGGCTCGTTTGTGAGTTCTAAGCCCCACATCGGACGCTTTGCTGTCAGCACAGAGCCCTCTTTGGATTCTCTGTTGCCCTCTCTGCCCCTCCCCCACTAGTGCTGGCTCTCAAAAATAAACTTTTTTTTATTTTAGGGGCCCCAGAGTGACTCAGTCGGTTAAGCGACCTACTTAGGCTCAGGTCATGATCTTGTGGTTCGTGGGTTCGAGCCCCACATCGGGCTCTGTGCTGATCGCTCAGAGCCTGGATCCTGTTTCTGATTCTGTGTCTCCCTCTCTCTCTGCCCCTTCCCTGTTCATGCTCTGTTCATGCTCTGTCTCTCTGTCTCTCAAAATAAACATTAAAAAAAATTATTTTTTAATTTTTAAATACATGTGCTATTGTCAGCGTCTTCTTCCCACCCATATCAGTTAAGCCTTCTGGACGTCCCCCCAAATCCCCCAGGGCACCAGTTCTTACCTGTGAGCCCTGGCCCCTTGGTGAGGAATAATTATAAAGTGCCCCCCCAAATCCATTTTGAACACTGATTTTTATGCAATGCTTATCAAGTATTTACATACATTATTTCATTTCATCCCAACAACCGTGTGAGTGGGTATTTCTGTTATTATTTATAAGGGCTGTGGTATGATTTATAACAACAAATATTCTGGTCTTCACCCATTCCTGGTACAGAACTCCTACAGCCTGTTGAATCTCGTAAAGTGACGAGAGCAATGGGAGCATTCAGAAGCATCTTTTGTTACAATATTTGGTCTTTTGTCCTTGGTTCCTGAAACAGCTCCAGAGCCATAAAGGTGAAAGCAAGAAGGTTATTTATAAGTTTGTTAATAAGGTTGACTTTTGGGACACCCCTAAGGATGGAGCTGGTTGCCAGGGGAACCAACCACCACTAGAGGCTCCAAACCTTCAGTCCCACCTCCCCAACCTCGCGGGAGGGGAGAGGGGCTGGAGGCTGAATCAATCTCCAGTGGCCAATGGTTTAATCGATCATGCCTAAGTAATAAAGCCTCTATAAAAAACCCAAATGATGGGTTCGGGGAGCTTCCGGGTTGGTGAGTACATGGCCGCGCTGGGAGACTGATACATCCAGAGGACACAGAAGCTCTTCCCGGCCTTCCCGCATACCTTGCCCTCCACAACTCTTCCATCGGGCTGTTCCTGATTTATATCCCTTTATAATCAATTGATAATCTAGTAAGTAAACTGTTCTGAGTTCTCTGAGCCACTCTAGCAAATGAATAGAACCTGAGCAGGGAATCATGGGACCTTCAAATTCATAGCCTGTTGGTCAGAAGCATAGGTGACAACAGACTCGTGGCCGGCATCTGAAGCAGGCAGGGGGCAGGCTTGCGGGGCAGAGCCCATACCCTGTGGGATCTGACGCTCTCTCTGGGAGACAGTGTCAGAATGGAGCTGAACTGCAGGACACCAAGCTGGTGTCACAGAATTGTTCGGTGGGGGGAAAACAACCACACATTTGGTGTCAGAGGGAGGTGATAACAGTGCTGTGAACAGATAGAAAACAGGAGCCGGAAGGCTCAGAAAAAGGAAGGAACTTGTGCTAGCAAGTGTTAGGTGCAGGGTTTGACCTCGGGTGGGTCTCTCACCCGTAGCTCTGCCTCCCAGACTCAAGATGCGCCCCTAGGAAAGGGCTTTCTTTTTCCGACTTTCTTCCCAACCCATCCCAGGAACAACGGACCCTTTCAAGCCCTCTCCGCATCTGTGAGGTTGTGTATTGCATCTGTTCTACCGGAGGAGATTTTTCTGGTTTTTCCCTTCAGGCAGGAGCTTCCCAGAATCCTCCTGCTGCTCAGCATGAAAATGGCCTTAGGTAGTTCAGGCTATGAGTTCTCTCTTCTCTTCCCTTCCCTCCAAGGCTCCCAAGTTCTGCCTGGTGTCGTATCCCCCAAGGTCACTACAGCACGCCCGCCACCCATGGCTCAGCTACCCCACTTTGGCGAGGCTCACCTGCATTTTCTCCAGCATCTCAAAGAACTCCGCAGACTGAAAGACACAAAGAAGATACATCAGTCAGGACGTCTGCTGAGAAAGCCTCCTTACCGACTGTCTGCAAACTTAGCCCAGGGCTTCCCGGGGGATGAGAGTCATTTGGATCAAGAGAGAAGGTAATTTGATTTTGCCTTTGCAGGGCTGGAGGGCCAGAATGCCCCATACAACAAAAGAAAAAACGAAACATGCGCAGGCTGGCGAATGGCCCTGGGGAGAGCAGCCGCTCAGTCTCTGTCAAGAGAGAGGAGTCTATAGGGCCCCTGGGAAAAGCCAAGTTCCCTAAAGCACCTGTCAGCCCCAGGATGAAGCCTCCAGAAGGAGTCATGTTTGGAATATTTTCAACCCAACAGTGAGGCCAAGGAGTCCAACACAAGTAGCTTTCCAACTTTAGTAGCAACACAGCCCTCCAGGGACCCTGGCCAGGGCAGCCATGGGGGCTTGAGCTCCAAATGTGCCTGCCTCTGTCCCCTGCCCCCAGAGCACCTCTTTGGGACCCTGGAGCTTGTGAGCAAAGCCTGAAAACGACCGAACGCAGCCTCCAGGGACCTGGAGAGATTTTTTTTTAAATCTCGAACTATGTAAATCCAAATCTTTAACCCACTTTGGTGCCAGCCTTTGTAAATTCCAGGTAAAGGCAAAAAGGAGAAACAGGAAGTGGAAAAGGGGGGCGGAGGGGGGGAGTGGTGAGTGGCTAAAACCTCTGCCCTAACAAAATGCATGCAGAGAGCTCTCAGCAGCTTCCCCTCCATAGAAACAGCTACAGTGTCTGGTCACAACATCACTGCCCACATCGGGGCACTGGCAAGCCGTGAGTTAATGAGCACCCAGAACATAGTCCTCAGATGAACGGGAAAGAAGAGAAGAGAAGAGAAGACGAAAAGAAAAGAAAAGAAAAGAAAAGAAAAGAAAAGAAAAGCAGTGATAATGAAAAACGAGGATATCTTGTCACTCCTTTACGCAGAGGTAGGGCATCCCTCCCTTCCTCCACAGGCACCAATGGGCCAGAATCACCAGGAGCCTCCCAGCCCTCAGAATTCCCAGAGAGAACCACCGCGGGAAGAACGCTTGAGGAGTCACCTGGCTTCAAATGACCTGTCCCAGACCAAAGCTGGCCTGTCAGAGGCAAGAGTCTCTGACCCACCAGCAGTTTGGGCTTAAGGGTCTGGAAACCCCACCTGGGAATATACAGAGTGGATGACAAGTTTCAGCGCATCAGCACCCCTGACCAGAAGAAGCTGTCAAACACACAACTCCCAAACCTATCCTCCCCACTGATTCTGTGCATCCTTCTTAGCTCCAACCTCCAGGAGACCAAGATTCCTGGACAGAAAGAATTTATATAAATCAACAAGGGGAGAAAGATGAGCAGGAAGAGGACGAAAGGGCAGAAACCATCAACATTTGCACGCACAGACTTCTGACCCAGCAATTCCTCTTCTAAGAATCTGGGCTGTGAACACGCTTCCATGGGAACACGAGGATGAATGTTCACCGCACCACTGTTTGGGTTACAATGAGCTACGTTCAAATACCACAAATAGGTGTCGATATGTTAAATAACTTGGATGAAATGGACCGTTCTAAGCAATACACAAACTACTGAAACTGACTCAAAGAAACGGCAAATCTAAATATATATATATATATATTTATTTATATATATACATATTTATTTATGAAATATTATAAATTTTTTAATAAATTTTTATTATGAAATAAATATATATTTATTTATGAAATAATATGAAATATATATTTCATAAATAAAGAAATTGAATTAGTAATCAAAAAGCTACACAAAGAAAAGCCCAGGTCCAGATGGCTTCAGCTATAAATCCTGCCATTAGAGAAGAAGTAATACTAATTCCTCAGAAACTCTTAAAATAGGAGAGGGAACACTTCCCAACTTATTCTAGAAGACTAGTATTACCCCGACACCAAAACCAAAGTCATCACAAGAAAACTACAGACCAATATAGTTCGTGGATATAGACACAAAAATTCTCAAAAATATTAGCAAACTGAATCCGGCACCTTCTAAAAAGAATTATACATCATGACTGGGTGGGACTTATTAGAGTCATGCAAAGTTGGTTTAACATCCAAAAATCAATGAATATAAAAACCAGAGGAATAAAGACAAAAACCGTATTATCAACTCAAAGAATAAAGAAAGCATTTGACAAAATTCAAAACCCTTTCTTGAGTAAAATTAAACACACACACACACACACACACACACCCCAAACTAGATAGAAGGGAAATTCCTCAACATGATAAAGGGCGTTTACCAAAAAAAAAAAAAAAAAAAAAAAAAATCACAGGTAATAATATTCTTAATAATGGGAAACTAGATACTTTGTCCATAAAAGAAGGTATAAGACCAGAATATCCACTGTCATCATTTCTGTTTATCATTGTGTTAGATGTTCTAGCCCGAACAGTTGAGCAAAAGAAAAAAAAAAAAAAAAAACACAAAAAAACTATATAAAAGGCATCCAAACTGGAAAGGAAGAACTGAAACTCTCTCTATTCACATAATCTTATATAGAGAAATAAGGAATTCACTAAGCAAAACTTACTAAAAATAATACAATAAATGAGTTCAGGACTCAAGACACAAGATGAACCTACAAAAAAAAATTGTTTTGCTATATACTATTGATGGACAATGAAAATAAAATTAAGAATTCCAATTTTAATAGCATCAAAGAGAATAAAATACTTACATGTAGATTTAACAAAATAAATGAAAAACTTATACTCTGAAAAGCACAAGACATTGATGACAGAAATTAAAGAAGTTATAAACAAATGGAGATAAATCGCATGATCACAACTAGAAGGGTTGGTATGATTAGGAGATCTACACCCTCCAAACTGATCTACAGATGCACCATAATCTCTATCAAAATCCTAGCTGAATCCTTTGTAGAAATTAAAAAGTAATCCTAAAATTGACACTGAAATTCAAGGGGCCCAGAACGGCCAAAAGAACAAAGTTGGAGGACTCATACTTCCCAATTTCAAACTTACTGCAAAGCAAAACAATCAAGACAGTGTGGTAGTGACACAGGATAGGCCTATAGGTCCATGGAATGAAAGTTACAGTTCAGAAACAAATCCATAGATCTATGGCAATCGGTCTTCAACAAGGGTGCCAAGACTATTCAACGGGGTCTTTTCAACAAATCATGTTGGGAAAACTAGATAGCCATGTGCAAAAGAATGAGGTTGGACCCTTAGATCACACCATCTACTGAAATGAACTGAAAATGAATCAACAACCTAGATATAAGAGCTAAAATTATAAAACTCTTAGAAGAAGGAACATATGGGTTGGCTCAGTCAGTTGAGTGTCTAACTTTGGCTCATATCATGATCTCACAGTGCATGAGTTCAAGCCCCGCGTCTGGCTCTGTGCTAACAGCTCAGAGCCTGGAGCCTGCTTCAGATTCTGTGTCTCCCTCTCTCTCTCTCTCTGCCCCTCCCCCACTCATGTTCTCTGTCTCTCTCTGTCTCAAAAGTAAACATTTAAAAAAATGTTTAAATAAAATAAATAAAACTCTTAGAATAAAACATAGGAGTAAGTCTTTGTGACACTGCATATGGAATGGATTCTTAGATATGACACCCAAAGCATAAGCAGCAAAAACAAAAAACAATAATTTGGATTTAATTTCACCGAAATTAAAAACTTTTGTACTTCAACAGACACTCTCAAGTGAAAAGACAACCTCACAAAATAGGAGAAATATTTGCAAATCATATATCTGCCCCTCCCCTCCACTCGCAGTCTCCAAAATAAAAGAAAATTTTAATAAAAGATTCAAGATGCACTGCTAAGTGAGACAAATGGAATTTAGGTGATCCCATTTTTTTTCAATTAGATATAAAAAACCTATTTGTGTGTGTGTATCCCCTATATGATATACACATAAAGATACCAATATACAGGTATAAAATACAGAGATATGCATAGGTATGTAGGTATCGATACAGATAGATAGGTCTGACGTGCATACACACATCACTCATCCAGACAAAAAATACTAACTTGAAGGATAAATGTCAAAATAAGTTATAGGTTAAGGATATTTTTTTTCCTTTTTTCTTTTCAGTATTTTTTAAATTATCTGTAACAACTATAAATTATTTTTGGAGTAACTTGTTACCCAGCAATAGTTTTTAAGGCTTCGACACACAGCAGAAGCTCTGGCATTCCTTTCTTTGCTCCCCTCAGCCCCTGCCCCAGGCCCTTCTCTCGTCTTCATTACCGGGTATCCAGGGACACAAGTACACTGCCTTTGGTGTCCACAGAAAGCCCCTGGATTCGGGCCAATTCATTCCCAGCTCTGACAGTGGCTCTGTGGATTACAGACTGAGGCTCTCCCAAATGACCCTCCTATCCAGTTTACTCTCTGTTATCCATGAGAAGTGGCAATCAAAAGATCTTTTGTGGGGGAAAAATACGTATTTGTGTGTTCTTAGACAATGCCCTTGTATTGTCTGATCTGTTAACCCCAAATGATTAAGCACCTGCAAGGCACGGACTAGATACTGCAAGTGCCAGGCGAGGACTCCAGGGTATTTCATCTCAATTATTAGACAAAGCTGCTCAGCATTGTTACAGATGACCAGTGTCACAGCAGTTCAGAGGAGGCATGAGGCACTTCTGGCTGGAAGGTCAAGTGTATGAGTTCTCTACTCCTGTGTGACAAATGACTCCAAAACTTAGTGACTCTAAATTTCTTTGGCTCTGGAATGCAGCAGTGGTTTCATTGTACGGTTCCAGCTCAGAGTTCCTCAGGTGGCTACAGTCAGGACATGAATGGGGGCTGCATCACCTGAAGACCTGGTTGGGGCTGAGGGATCTGCTCACAAAGCTGCTGCCAGGAGGCCCCATCCTCCATCACACACACCTCTCCAGAGGCTGCTTGAATGTCCTCAAAATACTGCAGCTGACTCCCCCCAGAGTGAGCGATCTGAGAGGCAAAGCTACAGCACCTCTTACGACCTCGTCTGTGAAACTGCACACCATCCCTTCCCCCTTGTCCTATTCATTGGATGCGAGTGCCCACAACCACGCAACCAGCTCACACTCAGGGCGGGGGTGGGGGGTGGGGGGAATTAGCTTCCAGCTCTTGAGGAGGGAAGTATCCAAAAATGTGTGGACACATTTTAACACCACCCCATCAAGGAAGGCTTCTGGCGAGAAGCGGGATCCCACTAGACCTTAAAAGATAAACAGAAATCACTTTGAAATCACTTTGCTAGGGAGGGGGAAGAGGCCATTACAGGCAGTGGTTACTGTGTGGACAGAGGTGGATAGATGAAGAAGCATGATGTGTGCTCAATGAACAGTGAGTGGATCAACAAGGCAGACAGGCCTTTCAAGGCTCACATGAGGGCGAAGTGAGAACGTGGACAGGAAGTACCAGACGGGGCCTGGTCCAAGGCGAGCACACAGTTCCTGCTGGTAGTTGCTATTTACTACTTAGAAAGCTTGCTCTGGGGGGCGCCTGGTGGCTCAGTCGGTTAAGCCTTGTTTAAGTATCCAACTTCGGCCCAGGTCATGATCTCATGGTTTGTAGGTTCAAGCCCCACATCGGGCTCTGTGCTGACAGCTCAGAGCCTGGAGCCTGCTTCGGATTCTGTGTCTCCCTCTCTCTCTCTACCCTCCCCCGCTCACAGGCTCTCTGTGTCTCTCAAAAATAAACAAACATAGAAAAAAAATTAAAAAAGAAAGCTTGCTCTGGAAGTGAGCTGTGTCCCTTTGAGAGATGGTCTGGAAGCTTTAGGACAGTTCCGGATTTAGAACACAGCTTTATCAGTCTTTCCAGAGGCAGTGTGTTTAGATTACTGTTAAAAACGGGTTTGCGTTTCCCAAGTGAGGATGCTGGGGCTGGCACAGATGGGAGGCTGAGGGCTGAGATCCGGCCTCGGGCCTGAGTAATGCACTGGGCAGCGACTCCTGCGTGGACAGCGCCCAAGAGCAGAGAACAGTGGCAACTTGGCCTCCGCTGTGCCGGCCCCACTTCTCGGTGACTCATTGAACTTTCCTATGGGACAGTCCAGCCATGGCAAAGAGCAAGTCTCTTTTTCCACCCAGAAGCAGGGTGACTCAGGCCAGCCCGGAACAGCAGCTCCGGCCACTCACGCCTACCGCCGTCCACACCCCCGAGATTGCGTCACACAGCCAAGAGCACACAGAACGCACTCAATAAATGCTTACTGACTCACTAGCACTGTCCCGTAGGCCCTTCAAGACAGAATGAAGTCCCGCCCGAGGCATCCTCAGGAAGGGATTCCCCCCTTCATCAGGAAGCCAGCATTGGATTGTCACAGAGAAATGTAATTCAGCCTCCTCATCAATAGCATCCGCTCAGCTGTCCCATTTATTATTAGCAACAACGGTTGCCACCCAAATCCCAGCCACGACCAGCGTGTCCCCTTGGGCTCCCCTTTAACAGCCAGTCAAGTAAGCCATGAGATAATCACAGAGAGCCAGCGCTCAACCAAGGAAGTCACAGATTGGGCCCCAGGCTTTTGTTTGGATTCCACCTCTGTCCTCTCCACCTCCCAATATAGAAAACATCAGGCCTTCCTCTAGAAGGGCAAAGCAAGTCCTTGGGGGTGAACGCAGGAGGAGGTCTAAGGCAGCAGGAGCAGAAGAGAACAGAACCTGCAAGGTCAGCCTCAAGAAATCCTCCAGACGCCCCTCCTTGTTCACTTGGGTGTCAGCCCCTGCCCAGGCAACGGAGAAGCAGCCATGAAGGAGCACAGTGTGGGAGGCCACAGACCTCCATCTCGCTGCCCTGCGCCCTACCTCCATCTGGTCCACAGCAGCCCTACACCTGGATGCGGCCTTTCCCTGCAGACAAGCAGCCACCTGTTCTTTCCTTCTTGCTGTATCTCAGCTGGGGAGGTCTCCACCAGCACTGCCCCCTCTCCCTCATCCTCCCCCCGACCCTACTTGGGGAAGGGACACTCACTGCCACCCACCTGCTGCTCATAGGGTCCCTGCTAGGCAACCTGCCCTAGCTCTGAGCTCCTTTCTTCCCCTCCTGGAGACAGGATGTGTTTACATGTGAACGGCCTTTCCACAACCCCTGCCCAGGAGGTACCACACGCCCGCTGCTCACAGCACAGGACAGTGTCGTCTGAGCACCTGCGCCTGGGAGTGGGGCTGTGGTGGGGTAACGTGAGCCAGTCTGCAGAGCCTGGCAGAGCACCCAACACAGCATGCTCGTGCACGGTAGCAACTGTCTCCTTGTCCCTGCCTATCTGAATCTAGGACACACCAAAGAGGCAAAGGTGTGTCGACGGCAACAAGAGACATGGAAACAAGACAAGGATGGAGGAGAAGGTGCTCCTAGGAAAATGGGATGGAGAGACATGGGCTGGGTGGTGCTGGGGGAAGAGGGAAACAGAGCAAGCTTCTTGTCCCCATAGGCAAGGAAGACACTGCAAAAGAAAAGGATTTCTGCAGAGTTTTGTAAAGAGATTTTTGGAAGGTTGGGAGAGCTAAGGAACACAGAGCACACCCCCCACGGGGAGCCAGACAGGATATGTCCCATGGCTGCCTAGCCAGAGCACAAGTCTCACTGCTCTAACTCTGCTGCTGGCCTAGAGGTCCCCCTCCACAGCGCGGGCGGGGTGAGGGGGCCAGCTGGCCACCAGCCTAGCTGCCAAAGCCTGCGGAAAACGCTGGGGATGTTCCCCACAAGAAGACAAAGGGTAGGTTCGCTAGAATAGGAGATCCTCACAGGCAGGCCCTTGATTTCGTTCACTGCTATGTCCTTGGGCCTAGAATTGCCTGGCACATAGGAGATGCTCCAGGAACACGTGCTGAATGAGAGACTGATTACTCTGCCAAGCAAGCCAAGAACGAAGCAGGCGGTGGAGGCTGAGTCTTCGGCTTAGGAGTCTGGGCTAAAGAGGCCAGTGCTGATGCCAGTAAGTACTGTCTGCTCTTTGGCCACAGACTGTACCCCTCGTCCTGGACAGCCAACCCTACCCCCAACTGGCACCTCCAGTAAGTTGCATCCAGGCACAGGGAGTGCTCCATGCAAGCCTCCCTCCCCTTCTCTTATCCTACCTTCTTGCTCCTCTTTCCCTTCTTTGGGCTCCAATCCCACCAATTCACATTGAGCACAGCTCCTCGGCTGCTGGCGCCTGGAGACACTACTTCAGCTGTGTCATCTTGGGCCAGGAGCCTCCAGGGGTCTTTATTTACTATGACAACCGTGATGCAACAGAATTGCCTGAAGGGCTCGTTGAAAAACAGGTTTTGAGCCCCCGCCCCCCTACCCCCCCGCAAGCTTCTAATTCCTGGCCAGAAAAGCTCCATTTATAACAAGTTGCCAGGTGATACTGATACTCCTGGTCTAGAGACCACACTGAGAACCACTAACTTGTGGAATTCATTGTACTTAATGAAGGTGATGTGTGACAGGGACCAACCTGGCCAGAGCAGAGGTGGAACAGCATCAGGAAGAATGGGAAGATGGCTGGGTTCTTATGGAACATCTTAAAAATTAGGCAGAATTCTATTTAAATCTCCAAGGATTCAAAAATGCAAACGACTACAGGTACCAAGCAAGTAGCCTAAGAGTGAAGGGCTAAGTGAAAAGATTGATTCAATAATCAAAAAACTTCCCAAAAAGAAAAGTCCAGGATCAGATGGCAACATGGTAAATTCTAACAAACATTTCAAGAAGAATTACCACCTGGGCTCCATGCTGGGCTTAGAGCCTACTTAAAAAAAAAAAAAAAAAAAAGGAGGGGGGGAGGATGGGGGAGAAGAAGTGGGGAGGAAGGGGAGGAGGAGGAAGTAGAAGAATTACCACCAATCCTTCATAAACTCTTCCAGAATATATAAGAGGAGGGAACACTTCCTAACTCATTATCAAAACCATACAAAGAAACTACAAGGGTAGGAAACTACAGACCAGTATCCCTGCTGGATACAGACGCAAAAATCCTCAACAAAACAGTAGCAAACCAAATTGAACAGCGTGCCATATGCCATGACCACATGGGATTTATCCCAGGAATGCAAGGTTGGTCCAACATAAGAAAATCAATGTAATACATCATATTAATAGAATGGGGGGAGGGGGGGAGGGACACATGATCATCTCAACTAATACAGAAAGAGCACTTGACAAAACCCAATAATAAAAATACTCAGAAAACTAAAAATAGAAAGAAACTTCCTCAATATGATAAAGGACTTTTTTTTTTTTTATAAACCCAAGTCATGCTCAATGACACTGAAAGCATACTGAAAACTTATCCATAAGACCAGGAACCAAATAAGGATACCCACTCTCACCACTACTATTCAGTGTACTAAAAATTCTAGCCAAAGCAATTAGGTAAGAGAAAGAAATAAAAGGCATCCAAATTGGAAAGGAAGAAATAAAACAATCTCCATTTATAGATGACATGAACCAATATGGAAAAATCCAAAGAATACACACACACACACACACACACACACACACACACACACATACACACACACACGCACATGCACACGTTACTAAAGCTAATAAAGGACACTTAAAACCGTTTGTTACAAGCTCAACAAACAATATTCAGTTGTTTTTATATATGAGCAATGAGAAATCTGAAAAGAAAATTAAGAAAACCATTCCATTTACAGTAGCATTTTTAAAAATCTACTATAGGGGCGCCTGGGTGGCTCAGTCGGTTAAGCGTCCGACTTCGGCTCAGGTCATGATCTCGCAGTCCATGAGTTCGAGCCCCGCGTCGGGCTCTGTGCTGATCTCTCAGAGCCTGGGGCCTGTTTCAGATTCTGTGTCTCCCTCTCTCTCTGCCCCTCCCCCGTTCATGCTCTGTCTCTCTCTGTCTCAAAAATAAATAAACATTTTTAAAAAATCTACTATAATTTTACCAAGGGGGTGAAATATTTGTACCCTGAAAACTACAAAACAGTGACGAAAGAAATTTAAAACGACATAAATAAATGGTACGACATCCCTTGCTCATGGGTTGGAAGACAATATTCTTAAAATAGCAATACTACCCAAAGCAATCTAGAATGCAACCTCTATTAGAATCCCACTTGGATTCTTTGTAGAAATTGAAAAGCTGATCCTACAGCTGATCTGGAAACTGAAGGGAAAACATTCTGCCAAAACATTTTTTTTTGCAGTACGATTGAGTTACATTAGTTTCAGGTGTACCACAGTGATTTGACTAGTTTACACACTTTGCTATGTTCACCAACAAGAGTAGCTACCACCTGTCCTGATACCTCACTATCACTACAATGTCACTGACTGTATTCTTTATGCTGTTGTCCTTTATCCCCATGAGTTACTCATTCCACAACTAGAAGCCTGTATCTCCCACTCCCCTTCACCCATTTTGCCCAATCCTCCAAACCCCTCCCAAAACTGATGGCAACCATTAGTTTGCTCTATGTATTCATTAGTCCGATTCTGCCCTTTGTTTACTCATTTGGGATTTTTCAGATTCCGCTTATGAGTAAAATCATCTGTATTTGTCTTTCTCAGTCTGACATTTCACTTAGCACTATACCCTCTAGGTCCATCCATGTTGTCTCAAATGGCACAATCTCATCCTTATGGCTACATGATATTCCACTGAATACATATATACCACATCTTCCTTATCCATTTGTTAACAGACATGCCGTTTTCACATCTTGGCTGTATTGTAACTAATGTGGCAATGAACACAGGGGTGCATGTATCTTTTCAAATTAGTGTTTTCATATTCTTCTTCATGGTGGATTTGCCGGATCATATGGTAATTCTACTTTTAATTTTTTGAGGAACTTCCACTGTTTTCCACAGTGGCCTCACCAATTTACATCCACACTACCAGTATATGAGGATTCATCTTTCCCCACATCCTTGCCAACACTTAGTATTTGTAGCCATTCTAGCATGTGTAAAGTGACATCTCATTGTGGTTTTAATTTGCATCTTCCTGATGATGAGTGAAGTTGAGCATCTTTTCATGTGTCTGCTGACCATCTGCATATGTTCTTTGGAGAAATATCTGTTCAGGTTCTCTGCCTGTTTTTTAACCAGACTGTCGGATATGAGTGGTTTGTTTGTTTGTCTGTTTGTTTTTTTATTTGAGAGGCTGGGGTGGGGGAAGCATGACTAGGGGAGAGGGACAGGGAGAGAGAATCCCGAGCAAGCTCCACGCTCAGCACAGGCCAGACATGGGGTTCGATCCCACAACCCTGGGATCATGACCTGAACTGAAATCAAGGGCCAGACGCTCAACTGACTGAACCACTGGGTGGGTTTTTTTAATTTCTGGTGTTGAGTTGTGTAAGTTCTTTTGGATATTAACCCCTTATCAGATATATCATTTGAAAATTATCTTCTCTCATTCACTAAACTGTCTTTCTGTTTTGTTGATGGTTTCCTTTGCTGTGCAAAAGATTTTTTATTTTGATGTCATCCCAATAGCTTATTTTTGCTTTTGTTTCCCTTGCCATAGGAGACATGTCTAGAAAAATGTTGCTATGGTCAACGTCAGAGAAATTACTGCCCGTGTACTCTTCTAGGCTTTTTATGGTTGCAGGTCTCACAGTAGGTCTTTAATCCATTTTGAGTTTATTTTTGTGTATTCTGTAAGAAAGTGGTCCAGTTTCATTCTTTTACATATAGCTGTCCAATTTTCCCAACACTATTAAAGAGACAGTCTTTTCTCCATTGTGTATTCTTGCCTCCTTTATCATAGATTAATTGACCATGTAAGTGTGGGTTTATTTCTGGACTCTCTTCTGTTCCATTGATCTATGTGTCTATTTTTTCTGCCAGTACCATACTGTTTTGATTACTACAGCTCTGTAGTATATCTTGAAATCTGGAATTGTGATACCTCTAGTTATGTTCTTCTTTTTCAAGATTGCTTTGGCTATTTGGAGTCTTTTGTGGTTGCATACAAATTTTAGAATTATTTGTTCTAGCTTTGTGAAGAATGTCGTTGGTATCTTGGTAGGGATTGAATTTAATCTGCAGATTCCTTTGGGTAATAAGGACATCTTAACAATATTAATTCTTCCAATCCATAAGCATGGAATATCTTTCCATCTGTTTGTGTCATCTTTAATTTCTTTCACCGATGTTTTATAGTTTTTGGAGGACTTTCACCTCCTTGGTTAAGTTTATTCCTAGGTATTTCATTCTTTTGGTTCAATTGTAAATGGGATTGTTTACTTAAATTCTCTGCTACTTTGTTATTAGAGTATAGAAACGCTATCAATTTCTGGGTATTAATTTTGTATCCTGTGACTTTACTGAATTCATTTATTACTTCTAGTAGTTTTTTGGTGGAGTCTTTAGAATTTTCTTTGTATAATATGTCATCTGCAAATAGTGACAATTTAACTTCTTTACCACTTTGTATACTTTTTTTTTTTTTTGTCTGATTGCTATGGCTAGAATTTCAGTACTATGTCAAATAAAAGTGTCAAGATAGGACATCCTTGTCTTATTCCTGGTTGTAAAGGAAAACCTCTCAGTTTTCCACTACTGAGCATGATGTCAGCTGTGGGTTTTCATATTTCTCTATTATATTGAGGGATTTTTATCCTTCTTTTTGTTGATGTGGTTTATCACACTGACTGATTTGCGATTATTGAACTATCCTTGCATCTCCAGAATAAATCCCACTTGATTGCGGCGAATGATCTTTTTAATGTATTGCTGTATGCAGTTTGCTAATATTTTGCTGAGGATTTTTGAATCTATGTTTACCGGGGGTACTGGCCTATGGATTTCTTGTGGTGTCTCTGGCTGGTTTTGGCATCAGGATAATGCTGGCCTTGTACAATGTATTTGGAAGCTTTCCTTCCTCTTCTACTTTTTTGGAATAGTTTGAGGAATACAGGTATTAACTCTGATTTGGCCAAATCAGCCCACAAGACATAAGTTCCAAGCTCTGCCTTGTACAATAGGAAGCCAATAGGAATGTCCCTGAGCTGGAAAATGGGATGATGTAGGCAAAATTTTAGCAAGCCCCAAGGTGTCCTCTGTTGGGCACCCATGATGCACCAGGCACTGAACCAAGCACTTCACAAATGCCACGACAGAAGCCTCACAAGTGCCCAGGGAGTGGGTGAGAGGGTGGGAGGGTCAGAGCGGTTAAGCGACCTGCCCAGAGTAAACACCCAGTAAAGGCAGAACCCAGATTCAAGTCCAGATCTATCAGGGTTTGCCAACTCCACATCTCACGCACATGTCCGATGGGCATCTCAGACTTCACAAGCCCCAACGGAACTCCTGTTAATGTTCTTCTTCGAAAGCCTTCCTCCACCCATCCTGAAGCTCAGGACAAATCTCCAGGGTCATCACTGGATTCTTTATCCCTCATCCCTCACCCCCAATCTGACTGCAAGTCCACTGTCAAAATACATCCCAAGTCTGAGCACTTCTCCGCATCCACCCTGCCTCCACCAGGTCTCACTGTCCCTCAGCAGGACCATGCAGCAGCCTCCACACCAGAGCCTCCCTAATCAGCTCCCCATGTGATAGCCACATGGTCTTTCTGAAAGATAAAGCAGACGACACTGGTCCCCAGCTTAAAACCCTCCAATAGGGGTGCCTGGGTGGCTCAGTCAATTGTCAACTCTTGGTTGGGCTCAGGTCATGATCTCACGGTTCATGAGACCAAGCCCCACATTCCGCTCTGTGCTGACAGAGTGAAGCCTGCTTGGGATTCTCTCTCTCTCTCTCTCTCTCTCTCTCTCTCTCAAAATAAATAAGTAAACTTAAAAACTCCAACATACCACTCCACACCCCTGCCAAGGTGCAGGGGGTTCAGGCCATTTCTGTTTAGTAACAGGGTCACCAGGCTCACCCCCTGTCCTGGAGCTAGCAGTGGCACGGCCTCAGACTTGGGAGACGCCTTAGCCCTACCCCCAAACAAGCGTCCTGTCACTGCCCACACTCATCCCTAAACTGTCACCCTCAGCTCTCCTAGAGAAAGGAGGGTAACACGGCCCACTCCAGCCCACAGCAGACAGATCTGTGAGTGAGGAGGAGCCCAGCAGTCCCGCTCTCAACCAGTCAATCTAGGACCCCCATGTTCCCTAGGACGGTACAAAGGTCCTGGCACAGCAGAAACAAGGGATCCACGGAGCCTTCAAGGACAATCTGGCTTTGGCAGGAGAGGACCTTGACTCCTCACGCCAGCCAGGAACATTGCACACACGCCACTACCTAGTGCACACTGACTGCACGGCTCAGGGGCTCCGTGACAGGACGCAGGGCCCCTGCCAGGGCCATCCGGGGCGCCACAGCACAAAGGGGAGAGGGGGCTGGACCTACAGGGCAGGCCTGGCCAGCTCCGAGTGTGCACAGCCAGGCAGAAGCCCAGCAAGAGAGTCCCTCCTCCCTCCCTCACCTGGGCACCCGACCTGCAGCCGGCCGTGGGGCCCCTCAGGCTCCGGCACAGCGCCTACAATCCTTGTCAGACTTGCACAGAGATGAGTCCCGCCCGGTCCCCTGCCGGGACCCCATCTCAGATCTCCAGGCCAGGGAGGAAAGGCTCTTGTCCCCAACTCTGTCCCGCGGCCTCCCACAACCCCCTCCACACACATAGTCCCCACTGTCCCTGATCTTTGTCCCTCCTTCCCCTGAGTGACAGGTGGCTTCCATGCCCCATGGTAGGCCAAGAGCCACCAGGGACTCCCTGCCAGGCAAAAGGAGAAGGGGGTCTGGCTGCTCGGGCAGCAGGGCCTGGCCAGGCACTCCTCCACAGCCTGGGACACTCACCAAAAGATTCTTCAAGAAATCCATCATCTTCTACCCGTGCCTTCCCCTGCAATTTGGAGGGGCCCTGTCTGTCTGCCTGAGCACCACTGTAGCTGTTGCTGCCACAACCCCAGCAGCTGGGCTGCTGACGTTGGACAACTTCCTTAAGATCAAACAAGGAACTGCAGGATTTGGGTGTCCGCCCGGAGCTGTTATTCCACATTGGCTAGCCCTGACCTTTGACCCCTCCTCTGCCAGTGCCGTTTTCCTGGGAACCCAGGGCTGGTGGTCATGTGTCATAAGAGCAAGGGGTGCCTCCCAAGGGATGCATCCTGCCAGCAGGTTGTAAGAGGAGGCCCACTTGGGGGCCTGGGGGATGGAAGGCAGGACTCCCCATGCACGGGGCCTCAATGTTCTCATCTGTGAACTGGGAAGCCCTATATATATGGAGAGTAAGAACAAAGTAAAAGAAAGACAGCAGGTGTCTGCGACTTTAAAGGCATTCTCGTGAACCCCACAGACCCTGAAACGTCGTCCTACTCAAAGGTTTGAAGCCACACCTGAAAAAGTAAGTGGCTCCTTTCCAGATGGGGCTTGTACGAGGACGGCAGAGGCACAGCAAACTGCTTTCTTTCAAAAAGAGCCTGAGGGGTTTGTTTGTTTGTTTGTTTGTTTGTTTGTTTGTTTGTTTGTTTTTAGAATCATTACATGCATTTCTTCGGTTAAAAAACAAAAATTTTAATGTGCTTCCAAAAAGAGAGCAGTCCTCATGACCTATGGTTATCCCATAAGAAAAATTAAAAACAAATAAAGCAAATGGCTTGGACAGATACACTTGGCCTCCACAGCTCAGGGCCCAGAGGCGCCAGAGTGCTGTGCCATTAATAAGAACGCAAGTGTGGGGAGCGAGGAGCCAGGCCCCGGAGCTCAGCCCAGGGCTCACCTGGGTCTCAGAGTCTCTTTCTAATACTAATAAACATATTACATTTATATCCACCCACAACCCCCGGTCCCATTCCAGCTTTGGGCAGAAAGCAATGTCCCTGGCTCAGAAGGAGAACAATGAATTTTTTTAATCCCTCCAAAAAAGGCGGTGTGGTGTGGGGTAGCTCCGGACTTGGTGTGTGGCAGACAAGGTCCTAACTCGTGGCTCTGCTGCTATAAGCTGTCACTCACCTTCTGAGACTTAGTGTCCATATCTGTAAAATGGACAGAGCTGACCCACTTGGCAAGGTGTTTTAGAACAGGATTGGGGTGTATATACTGTGTCCCATGGAGGACGAAACACAAAGACCTTCAGCCTTTTAGTTGGTAGCATGAAAAGTACCCCAGCACCTGCTCAGCCCCACCCAAGAAGCTGATCTGGTCCCTGCCTTCCCTCCCCAGCCCAGCCCCACCATGCGCCTGCTTGAGCTTCAGGAAATGTCCCCAGGGGTTGGAGGAGGGCACAGCTCAGTTGAGGTCAGAGAAGGTCCTGGCATGGGTCCATCCCTGGGGGCTTGAAGTGACACTGGAAGTCGTAAGGGGTGGGGGGGAGAAGGGCAGGGTTCTAGGATGTGCACACAGTTGTAGGAGGCACGAGCTAGGGAGAGCCCTGGCTGCAGAGAAGGCTGCCAATGTCCCTTCCAACTCTTAAGACTTTGATAGATAACCAGTCTCCCTGCCCCTGGGGAAAGGTACCCAGAGTAAGGCTCCTGCCTCTTCAACATCCTCCCTGCTCCCTCCTGCACCTGCTTCCGGCTCATCTGCATTCCTGCTCGGAGCCAATGAGTCATTTAGCTGAGCCCTCACCCCGCCCTGCCACACCCACTCCTGCAGGCCAGCTCCCCAGGACACCCTCCCCAGAATACTTCTGCAACCCCCCTGCCACAGCACCCCAGCGCCCAGGGAGCCTCGTGGTCCAATCCCCTGCCTCTGCACAGGAATGCATTCAGAGGCAGCAGCAGTGAGGAAGGAGACAGGGAACTAACTGATCCCCTCTGAGCCAAGCACTGGCTTCAGGCAGGGCACCCAGTGAAGATCAGCCTCAGTCCCTTCTCTTACCTGCTCCCCTCTATTTGGTTGACTCCTACTTGCCCTTGAAGCCTTAGCTTGCAAATCACCTCTTCTAGGAAGCCTTCCTGGCTTCTACCCCTCCCCCAGATGGTACACCCACAGCATCCTGCATATGCCCTATGGAATCACTTCTTGCTCTGTATTTTAATTTGTTTGTCGCCATCACCCCCCCACCCACCGAATTCATCTGTAATCTCAGCACCTGGCACACAGGTGCTCAACAAATACTTGCTGAATGAATAATCAAATAAAAGAACTGAGTTCCATCTAGTGACTAAGAGAATCACCTAAGTAAATAATCACAACCCAATAAAAGAGGGGCAGTAATGGGGATAAGCCAATGCCTGCATGGATGCACAGAGGAGTGGGCAACAGCTATGCTACAAAGGAAGGACTTTCCAGAAAGGAGTTACTCTCCCCATTTCGCAGTAAGACCACAGCGATACAAGAAAATCAAGTCCTGAACCTAAGGATGCACAGTGGTAGAGCAGGAGTCAAGATCCAGGCCTAGGATTGGTTCCCACTACCTCCCATTTGATAATCTTCCCTTACGATAATCTAGTTGGGGAGGAGGTGGAAAATGAAGCTCAGAGAGGTTAACTGACCTGCTTAGGGTCACACAGCCTGTGAGGAGCAGAGCCAAGTGTACCAGGTGAAAGAGGGGATAAGGTGGGAGAGAATGGAGAGGAAGAAGGGGAAAGGGTGGGGGGAAAGGTGTCTGCCTTTGCTAAACTCCAGAGGGCAGGAAAGAGGCTGTGGGCAAGGAGGCCCACAGCGCCTGGCAGGATCATGAGCAGCGGTGGCAACAGGACCACACCCTGGTGGCCTCTCCAGAGGGACAGGCAGGGCCGAGACAATGAGTCCTGAGGACAGCAAAGCACAGAAGAAGGAACGAGGGCCAGGGAGACAAACAGCCATGCTGGTGGAAGAAAACTACCCACTGACCACGGGGAGGTCCGCGGGGGGGGGGGCCGGGGGGGGGAGATTAAGGTCTGAGCAAAACTCCCCTCTGTCATATTAGCCTCCTGTATCTTTGAAATGGGACCTCTCTTCCTTCTACACCAGAAAATCCACTATTAAGGATGCCCAACGGGGGCACCTAGGTGGCTCAATCAGTTAAGCTTCCAACTTCAGTTCAGGTCATGATCTCATGGTTCGTGGGTTCAAGCCCACATCGGGCTCTGTGCTGAAAGCTCAGAGCCTGGAGCCTGCTTCGGATTCTTTGTCTCCCCCTCTCTCTGTGCAACTCCCCCAGTCATTCTCTCTGTCTCTCTGTCTCTCTCTGTCTCTCTCTCTCAAAATAAATAAACATTTTTAAAAACCTTTTAAAGGATGTCCAATGGTAATAATTTGATTACGAAATATCCTGCCTGTAGCAAGTTCACCTGGACCAGCACACTTTCCTTCCCTACCTGGAATTTTTCAATAGCAGCTGTGGTCCCAGAGAAAGAGCACCAGAGTGGGAGTCAGACAGACCAGCATCCAAATCCTAGCATAGCCACTGGCCAGCTATGTGACCTTGAGCCCCATTTTCTTCATTTGTAAAACTGGAATGATGATCCCCACCTTCCCGGGTGCTTCTGATGAAATGAGATGACAAACGTACATGTGCCTAACACAAGGACAGCAACTGATCAACAACATCTGCCAACTCTGAATCTGTCGAGTTTATAGACTACCTTCGTGATGGGAGCAGGTGACATTTACGGGGCTCTTGTTTTATGTGCCAGGTCCTGGACTCCAATCCTCATGACCACCTCGGAGGCCGTCACTATTATTATCCCCACTCTACATGTGTGGAAACTGAGTCTGAGAGAAGAAATAACTAGGTCAACAGCCAGCATCGGCGAGACAAATACAGTCAGCCTCCAGAGTCCAAGTTCTGAACCAGCACTCTAACAGGGCCCGGGGGCATTGTTGGGATCAGCTGGTGGGTATACACGCAGCAGAAGGCTCGGGGTCCAAATCCCACCTGTCCTTCCCTAAAATCTTTCTGAAAGCCCTCAGCCAGAATTCCCATAGCACCTGACTTGATTTGGGTACATACCATATCCTGTTTCCTCCTAATGGCTAGGTGACTGGCTGATCTTCCCTCTCAATTAAAAACTCCTTGGGGCGCCTGGGTGGCGCAGTCCGTTAAGCGTCCGACTTCAGCCAGGTCACGATCTCGCGGTCCGTGAGTCCGAGCCCCACGTCGGGCTCTGGGCTGATGGCTCAGAGCCTGGAGCCTGTTTCCGATTCTGTGTCTCCCCCTCTCTCTGCCCCTCCCCCGTTCATGCTCTGTCTCTCTCTGTCCCAAAAAATAAATAAAAAACGTTGAAAAAAAAAATTTTAAAAACTCCTGGCAGGCAGAAGCTATGTCTATATACACCAGATTTCATCAAACCCAAAAATGACCTCCATTGTAAGATACACATTATTTTATGTATCACTAACAAAGCAAAAACACCACCGGCCACAAACTCTGGCATGCATTGGTAGTGAGATGCAGCCTGGTTTCACAGACGTGAAATGGGGGGTTTGTGGGGGAGTGTTATCTTAGAAGCGATGAAATACAGTAGTAGCTGCACAGTAATTATTTGTACTCAGTAATTATTTCTTGGGGTAGCAGAAAGAATACTAAACTTGAAATCACAAGCCTCAAGTCAGTGTCTTACCAGCTGGCTAAGAGGAGTGCTACATGTACCTCTCTAAAATTCAATTTTCTCATCTATGAAGTCGGGGAAAGAATTCTTCCCTTCCAGGGTACTTGTGAGAACCAGAAGCGTTCAAGAAAATGCTTCATAAACTGTAAAGCACTGTCCCAGCTAAAGTATAAGCAGGATGTACAGTGGATGATGAACACCATCAGTGGTTACAACCAAGGCGGGGAGGCCCTGTGGGTGTTTGCAAAGGGCACTGCCTTGGGGGAATCCAGGCCCATTTTCCAGGAAACAACTGAGGCTCCTGCTTCCAAGATGTCCCTACCTTGGAACAAGGGCATGGCACTTGTTCCCAGGCCTGCACTGGTTAAGGAATTGTGAAGTCTACACAGTAGAGGCTCTCCAAGCCAGCCTTTGGGGTGCCGGTCTAGTCTGCGGCCTGAAACTCTGAGGCTTCCGAACAAAGGTGGGCTCAGGTTCAGGTCCAAGGCTCCCAGTGGGGGACTGGGCAAACAGCTGTGTAAATCTCATCGGGTTATCAAGTTATAGGCCTGCAAAGGGTGAGCCGGGCTGTCAGGCAGCAGCCTACACGCAGGAAAGTGAGGGAGTCAGCCTGGCTGTGGTCTCACCGGTGGCCACACTGTGGCCCTCTGTTTCTATCCTGAGGAATAGGAAATATAGCAGCCCTGAGGCTGAGAGGGTGGGAGCAAAGGGCAGCGTTGGCCTCCAGGAAAACCTCTGCTTTCCCCCAAGTCTTCTTGTCCCTGGAAATGCAAAGTGCCCTGAGCTCCGTGGCATTTCTCTCTCCTAATTGCCACTGGTGGGTGGGTGTCTGGCTGGGTGTCGGAGACGTGGCTCCCCCCTCCATCACTCTTTGGTGGTCTTTGTTCCCCAGGCAAGGTACCTGCACAAACCAGGGCACCTTCCAGCTCACCCTCTCCCTGTACGCTTCCTTCCCCTCTCCCTCTCTCCCCTCTCCCTCTCTCCCCTCTCCCTCCTGCCCACTTTCCTGCTGGCTCTCTGAGAGCAGAAACTGCAGCCGTGCTGCCCAGCACACCTGGACTCTGGGTTTGTAGAGAGGACGGCGGAAGCCTTCTGTACCCTGCCTCTCCCCCTCGCCCTCCACTGAGTAAGTTTTAAGAACCAGGCACTCCTGACCCAGTGCCAACGGGCAGCCTCCCCCGGTCCTGGCCTTGACCTGTACCTGCGAGAAAGGAGAGGCTGCAGAGGCTGCCACTGGGCTCACCCATTCAGAGAGAAGCCAGCCCAGCCGCGACACGGGACCTGCACCCTCCCCAGCAGACCCTGCTCCCCTTCGCTTATCTCAGGAGCTGTCCCCTGCCCTCCCATGAGAGTGTCCCTGCCCTCCTGGCAGGCTAGCACTACCTCGGGGAACCATGAACACACCCAGCTACCACCAGGGAGAGTGTCCTCATCCTGCCGGTCTCTTGGCTGTGACCAGAGCTCAGCTCACTTATCTCCAAAATAAAGACTCCTCCTGGTCTCACTCCCTAAGTCACTCTGAAGCTTGAGGCAAGACCGAGTTGAGGGACACCAACTTCACACCATTTCTAAAGTAGGAGGCACCGTCCACCACGACATATGCCACACATCAACCAGCCTTCTCAACAGGCCTCTCCTAGCTCTGTGCCTCAGTTTCCACTCTCACTCAGAGTGTACAGGAGCCGCCCTCCCCACCACTGGGGCCAAGCGGTCACCCCAGAGGCACCTGGCTGCTCCCAGAGCCCTCATCCCTGGGAGGTGCTTCCAGCTGTACAACCGCTGCTCTGAGACCAAGAAGAAAAAAGAAGCTCTCCACCCCCCATGCCCACACCAGCACTGTTACTAAGTGGCAAGAGCGAGGTTTAGAGATTACCTAAGTCAGAATTGCAATTATCCAGGCTCTTCCTGTTAACACTGCCCTCCATCCAGGGCAACAGATCCCTGGGATTTGGCTGAAGTCAGTCCCTTGCCTAGCACAGAGCAGGTTCTCATCAGATGCACTGGACTGAAAACGGAATAAATCAATACGTGTGTTTGTGCCGCTGGGTTTGGCTAAGCGAAGGGCAGTATCAGAAAAGAAGTCATAGGAGATGGGTAACTTTGGGGGCTCGTGTTCCCAGTATGCCTGAGAGATGCCATCTGAGTCATCTCACCTCAGCCCTGGTGGCCCCTAAAAGGCCCAACTGTCTCCTCCCCGGAGGGAGAAGGCAGAAGGAAGTCTGGGGGGCTCCACCCCCCTCCTTGCTGAGGGTTTCGTTTCAGGCTAACCTGCAGGAAGGGGACATCTGCAAATTGCATGTTCTTTCCCTTCCCCATCTTCCAATTAATGATTACCTAAATAAATGCTTCGGTCCCGAGCGACTCGAACAGCCCCCGAGCTCCAACAGCCTAATTATACACACACAGCCACGTGGGGACGTTGACACTGAACAGCTCTTTCCCATAAACCATATGTCAAGTTACACGATTGTCCCGCCTGCTTTTGCCAGCTGAGGCTGATGAACGGGTACTGGGGCAAATGCAGGCCCTTGTAAGATCGGGGCGGGGCCGTTGGGCTGCCCACCTCAGGCCCAGCTGTCCTGGCTGGGGGGCAGCAGCGGGCTACAAAGACACCACACCCACATGGGGTCCTGCAGCATCCACCTCCCACACAGACGCCCCAAACAAAGGAACTACAACAAAGAACAGCCCAAATGTTCACATCCGCCATACACCCACCCCCCAACACACACACACACACACACACACACACACACACACACGGTACACACTCACTCATGCAAACACACACAGGCTTGGTCCTCTGGGGTTTGTGGGCCCCCAAGGTGAGGACCATTAGCCAGCTGCACACACCCTCCTGCAATAAACAGTTGTATCTGTTGCTGTTTCTAATTTGCCTGCCCAGTGGTCCCCTCCTCAAAAGCAGACAACAAAGGAGGCACGCAGAGTGAAGGAGGACCAAGTCGAAGACCTCAGCCTTCTTCTCGCAATCCAATTCCTTTTCTACCAAAAGATCTGTGTATCCAGTGGATACGCTGGAAGCAGTGTGGGCGCCTGGCTCAGAGGGCTAGTGCCACCTTCCAGACCTCACACTGAGGCTGCACGCAGGGCAGGACTGACACAGCAGATGAGCGGGCCACGCAGGGAACATGGGACGCGGTAGCAGATGCACCCATTCTGACTGAGGAGGCCGCCGCCGTCCCCACTTAGGCACGGTCTCCCTAAGGATGTCTCCAGGAGCACCTGAGTTGGGGAGGTAGGCAGTGGACACGGTGGTGGGGCCCTAGCGCCTGGCAGCCTGACCCCCTGGGTCTGCCCAGCTGATTTTGCAGCCGGTGGCTTGTCACTGCTCCCCAGCCCCCAGTAGCCCCAGCCCCAGGCCACTCGCTAGTGTTGATGGTACTGGCCACAAGGGGGCCTGGTGAGCCATATGGGGAGTCCAGACCCACAGCTGGGCTCCAAGTCACTCCCTGTGATGAAGGGGATGAAGTGGAGACAGGTGATGCCAGAGGTCTATCTAAAGAGAGGGCTGATCTTTTACAGACTCGGACACACTTCCAGGACCTCTTCAGGTCCCCAACGCGCAGGTGATGTGCCCTAGCCCCAAGGCACAGCCCCACTTTCACTAAATTGGGAGTTCCTTTTGGCCACGAGGCTTGGGCTGGAAGGCTTGCACTCACCCATATGACCTCTCCTAGCACCACCAAGCAGCCTGGATTTGTCCCGCCCTGGGAAACAGTGTGCCCTGAATGCAAAAGGAGCCCACTGCCTTCTCAGGGCAGGGCAGTCATGGGGTCTTAGCTACCAGGATAGTCTGGCCATGCATAAGAGACCCCACCTCCAGCTCAGCTATGCTTGGCCAATCTGGTCCGTTCTGGGGAATTCTGTACACCTTAGGTGACACAATCTTCCTGTCCCCATGGCTAATCAATCTGGCCCCATAGCTCCCCTGAAACTGCTCTTTTCAAGGTCACCAATGACCTCCATGTTGCCAAATCCAAGAACTTTTGCCCTTATCATCATCTCTCAGCACCACTCCCGCTTCCAAATTAGCATTTCCAAATACATATTTGTTTTCCCACTTCGTTGCCTCATGAATATCCAAACACAGGACCTCCAAAATTGGGCCCCTGATATTCCCCCCAGAACCTTTCCAAGCCTTTCCATCTCAGAAAAATGGGTCCAAAACACCCATCGCTCAAGTCCCATCTAGGACAACTAGACATCTAGCTCCCGCCCCTGTCCAGCCCAACAGCACCCCTCTTCACTCAACCTCTTCAATATAAGTCAAATCCATCCATTTCTCCTCATCTGCACCACGAACCCACCCCCAGTCTCAAGCCCCCTCCAACTTTTTGCCCAGACTAAAGCAGCAGACCCCAATCTGATCTCCCTCCTTCCACTTTTGCTGATCTACAGTCCATGGGGCCCATGCCCACCACAGAGCTCTCTGTGAAGTTGAAGGCACAATCTGGATGCACAGCCCCAGAGCCCTGAACCAGGCCGGGCGACCAGCTCCTGCCTTCGAAGCCCCATCCAGCTGAGGAGTCCAGGCTAGCCCCAGGGTCTCTCAAGAGTCTAGCCCAGGTGACCGGGTGATCGTCCTCCTGGGGCTGAGGCCGAAAGTCCCCCGCCCCCTCCGTGTCCCTGACAACAGCTGATAGCCAATTCCCAGAAGAGACCATCTGGGTCTTGGTGCACAGCACCCCCCACGCTCGTGCATCAAGGAGATTTAGAGATTATCAGTGAGCTGGAAGGCCCTGCCGGGGTGTTTGCACGCCCTGTGATATTGCGTTTTAAACATGTGTGTCTGTTTACTCTCCCTGCCAGGGCTTTGCTGTCCGCCCCGTAGCCAGGCAACACTATCTGACCTGGGGGACCGTGAGGGGGACTTTCTGTGCCAGGCAGGTCACCTGGGGAGGGTTATCTAAGTGCAGCCAGTCTCAGCATAATGAAGCTCCTGTCTCTGCTCCCACACCTTGCCTTCCTCACCCTCAGATGATCCCGGGCCACAGGCCCACAGGTCCACAGCAGACCACTCTGATGAGAAGAAGTAAAGTAAATGGGAGGAAGAGGACAGTGTGTGGTAAGAGGCCAGGCAACGGCACCTCCTTTCAAGAAAAGATTGGACAGCTCCAAATCAGGGCTGAGTGAAGCTCACATAAGTCACTTTTCTGCCCTCAAGGCAGGGTAATATATTTCCACCTGGAGGGGGAAATCAGCAAATTGCTGACCCGAGGTAACAGAATTCAGGTCACATCTCAGCTCTCAACAGTAGGAGTGCTGTGTGCCCTTTGCTCTGTGGAAAAGCTTAGGGACAAATGACGTGCTTATCCTCAAAACCCAAGAGTGAGGAAGGACATTTGAACTCATATAACTGGTCATGGGCTCACAAAGCAATGAAGTCAGGCAGACAGACAATCAGCCACCGAGCATGGAACCCCAAAAGAGGAAGACCTACTGTGTGTTGGCTTCTCGGATTTCCTTAGAAAGTAGGGAAAAGTCCTCCATCTTACAGATGAGAAGCTCAAGTCTAACAAAGCCCAGTGTCTCCCACTGAACCGTGGAGGTGGCCTGACCTTGCCACAGCTGAATAATAAGACCCTCCAAAAGATGCTCTTGTCCTGACCCTCAGAACCTGTGAATATATGAGGCGCATATAAGGGGAATTGGGTTACGGATGGAATTAAGGCCGCTAAGTCGGCTGACCCTAAGATGTTTAGAGGTCCTAGACCATACAGGTGTGCCCGATGTAATCAAGAGTCCTGATAATCAGGGGGCCAGACGGAGAGAAGCAGGGAGACGGCAAAATGGGAGGACTTAGCCCAACGTCGCTGCTCCAAATGGAAGGGAGGAGCCCCGTCAACACCTTGTTTAGCTCAGTGAGACCCACCTCAGACTTCTCACCTCCAAACATGATGAAAAACCTGTGTTATCTTAAGCCGCTAAGTTGGTGGTCGTTAGTTTCAGCAGCCACAAGAAGCCAGTACTGACCTCTTGACAGGAACCATCCAAGAAGATTTTATGGAAGGGAGGAGCACCATGCCTCTCACTGGGTAACCTCTCCTCGCTCCTCAAAACTGAAATGCTCTGCGGCCTGGGGTGAACTTTTACTTTGGTATTTTGATATCCGCCTTGAAGCCCTTTGCCGACCTTCCAAGAAACCAGGTGTGGACTCCTGACCGCCACTGGGCCTGGGACTCATGCAGCAAGAAGAAAGGCTGCCCGAGCAGGTGGCAGAGAACCCAGACATGCAAAGAAGAATTGGGGCCCTGCCTGTCCACGGCAACTCAGGCTGGTCTGATGAGCCGGGATGCCTGGGCCTCCTGGCTCCCACCTATGCTGCCAGCACTAACCTCGGGGGCCTTGGGCTCTGGGTCCTTGGGCATCAGCCCTGCTCTCTGGCCCAACCCTGACACTTACTAGACCCTTCCAGCGCCGGAAGACCCACCTTCCTGCTCCCCAGATCTGACCGTGGTTCCTAAGCTACTTTCTGCTTTACTATTCTGGTGTTTGAAGGATTTGCTCTGGGGCTCCCAGACCCCCAGGATCCATCCCCTCATGGGGAAGTTACAGAGAGAGCATCATGCAAGGATTTCCTGCCTTTGTGAGTTTACCCAGGCTGCCCTTGTCTTCACACCCAAGCAGGGACCACTGGACCCCTTAGTGGAGGTCATGTCTCATCTTGGGTCACTCTCAGGGGTAGTTTCTGGGGCTTTTGCGTCCTTGCAGCCATCACACGCTCAAAGACTAGAGATCGTATCTTCCTAGTTCAACAAAAGGTCACCAAGTATGAGGGGACAGAGAAAAATAAGTCACAGCTCCTGCCTCCTGCTTCACATGGCCTGACTCTCCTGACCACAGAATGACCACCCCAAAAGGACACTCAGTTGCTGTCCCAAACTCTATCTGGACATCCAAGGGGAGGTTAGGAGGGGGGCAGGGAGTGGTGGGGATCCAACTGGATTCTCAGAATCATCCTGATCCCCAATACATCTCTGGGGTGAGATGCAATTCGGGTCTCCTGAGCCCGGGCCACCCACCAGGACTAGCCTCTGAGAGGGAGAACCCTAGAAAAAACAGGTGAACATCTGGCAGAGGTCTTAAACCCCGCCACTTTCAGGAGCTGGGGAGGATATGAAGAGCATGTCCCTCCCAATAATACTGAAAGGAATCTTTCAACATCATGTTGGTCAAAGGAAGCCTATGTGAGGACTAACTGGGTGGGGCCAAGCCCACCAGCCCTCCACCTCACCTCTCCCATCCCCTTCCACCCTTCCTCCCACTTTCTCACCCTCCACCCCCTCCTTGCCTCTTCTCCCCTCCCCACCCCCTTTCCCTTCTCGCCAGTCTCCCTTTCCTCTTCTGCTGCACATGACGCCACCCGGTCATCCACCCCTCACTCCTGGCTTTCCATTTAGAGCTAACCAGCCATCATATTAACATCTGACATTTCAGAAACTTCTCTATCCTGCTGCCAAATCAAATCAGCTCAGGGGCACCTGGGTAGCTCAGTCGGTTGGGCGTCCGACTTCAGCTCAGGTCATGATCTCACTGCTCGTGGGTTTGAGCCCGCGTCGGGCTCTGTGCTGACAGCTCCGAGCCTGGAGCCTGCTTCAGATTCTGTGTCTCCCCCTCTTCTCTGCCCCTCCCATGCCCATGCTCTGTCTCTCTCTGTCTCTCAATAATGAATAAATGTTAAAAAAAATTTTTTGAAAAAAAAATCAAATCAGCTCAGCCTACATCATTTGCTAACAAACCCAATTCACTCCCAAAACGGGCTCCATTTCCGCGTGTAACTAAGCCAGGGGGGGCTCCAAGGGCTCCCTCCACAGACACCCTGCCAGGCCAGCCTCCTGCTCCTTAGCAGGGCTGCTCCCATCCAAAAGAGTGTGTCATGCCCGCTGAGGGGCCAAGTTCACAGACTTGAGTCGCCTCCTCCCCTCCAAAGAGCCAACCTCTATGTTATAAAGTTGAAATAATTTAGCAAAATAATAATAATGTCTCTACCCACAAAGATCTGTCATTGTTTGTTTGCTTGTTTGTTTTAATCTTTTATTTCATCTTTAGAGGACTCTTCCAGAAATTAGGATCTCCTACAGAGAGGAAACATTTACCTAAACTTCAGCAAATCCTTCTGAGCTGCTTCTGTTTTTTTCCTCAGTGGTTAAATGCAAATAAAATCAAATTTAACTCTTTTTATTACAAAGGAGCACAAACGGTGAGATCCCATTTATTTATGCCTCTGTCTGGGTGTACAATGCCGAGATGTCTGTACCCTTAGCAAATGGTAGGAAGGAACTTGTCTGGATGGTAGGATTATTATTAGGACTTTTTTCCTACTTTCTTTGTACTTTACAATCGCTCAATTTTTTAAATAAGAGACATGTATCATTTTATCAAAAATAGTTTGGTTTTTGTTGGGTTTTTCACTTGCAAAAAAGTCTTATGAAAATTCTCCTCCAAGAAAATACTAAGCTTTTTTGTTCAATGCCACATTCTTAAGGCTGGATCGGTCAATGAAGACTCATAACTATCTGTTATGAATATTTTTTTTAATGTTTATTTATTCTTGAGAGAGAGACAGAGAGATAGAGCATGAGCCAGGGTGGGGCAGAGAGAGGGAGACACAGAATCCGAAGCACGTTCCAGGCTCTGGGCTATCAGCACAGAGCCCAACACGGGGCTCAAACCCACCAACCGCAAGATCATGACCTGGGCCAGAGTCAGATGCTCTGTCATGAGACAGAGACAGAGACAGATGCCTGTCATGTAGCCCCAGGCCGAAGGAACGTGTGGAACTACCAGAAACTGGAAAAAGCAAGCAAGGATTCTCCTCCCCTAGCGCCTCTGGAGGGAGCACAATCCTACCGACGCCTTGGTTTCAGACTCCTGGCCTCCAGAACTGCGAAAGAATAAATTTCTGTCATTTTAAGCCACGAAGCTTGTGGCTTTTTGTTACAGCAGCCCCAGGTAAGGAATATATACTCCAAGACCTGAAACTCCATTTCCACACTCATCTAGGAGCAGAGAATCTGCCAGGGGCCGGGGTGGGGGAGCCAATGGGAGAGACACACACAGGAGGTACTTACTTGGGCTCATAACTGTGGGGGTGCTACCTCTTCAGGAACAAAAAAAGAACCCACCATCCATTGACTCCCAAAGTACCAGACACACTAGGCAAGTGTCAGGTAAATGACACACATGCATGGGAGTGGGGGAGAAAGGCAAGGCATGGAATCTGGGAGGGCCCCCTCCCGAGCCACTCTCTTCGAGGAAGTGTCTATGGCAGCTGGAAGAGAAGAAGAGTGGGATCATCAATGAAACCACCCCACAAGCATTCAGCTCACTGCCCACAATAATAACCACTGGCATCCATTACATACCAACACGTAACACGAGCATGTGCTTTGAGAAGCCCTCATTCACCCACTGCCTTCTGTAATCCTCGCAGCAACCCTGTGGGGTGGGCTCAGTCTACAAACGAAGGGACTGAGATTCACGGATCACTGAACTGCACAATGTCACATACTTACTAAATTCCAGGCCCCAGGCTCTGTCCCACACATTCATCACAAGAGGCAGGACCCAAAATAAGCAGGGATGTCAGAGTTGGGGTTAGGACAGCTGGTCAAGCCTTCAAAGGCAGGTGGCATGACTAGTGCTGGAGCAGTGAAGGAAGCATCCCTTGGGAGACTCCCAAAATGCCAACTGCTCTATTAGGGCACAAGACCTGTCTAGAAGCATAGACTCGTTTTAGTATTAGCCGCAGGCAATAGGAATTAGGAAGGACACTCCTAACGGGGATAAACAGATCGTGAAATGCATTCCAAGGCCAACCATGGACTCTCCAAGGCCCTGAACTGCCCGGGTCTACACTCAGGCCAATCCCAAAATCCTTTATGCAGATGCTGGCCTTGCAGGTCCTTTCTGTCAGCATGGGGACCAGCCTTGCCTGTAACCCCTGACTGGCTCTGGGCAGCCCAACCAAAAGGGATGGAAACATGATCCAGAGAATAATCCCTCCCCGAAGACCCCTTCCCCAAGTCTGAGTTTGCTGGGCAGGACCCTTTGTTTGGGTCTTTTTCCAAGACCCTCACTGTCACCCACATTTATCAGGAAGGGTTTGGGGTCTAATACACAGGGCTCAGGTGGGGCCAATCACACAAAATGCAATTTCAGTTTTGTTCATTGGACAGGGAGAGGCACCTCAACCATGCTTGCCAGGTAGAGCAAGAAATCAGGAGAAACTGAGAAGAAACTATATTAACAGAAAAATCAGTATACTTCCTTCTAGACTTTCCCTCTAAGCATTGCTGTTCTCTGGAGGAATCATAATGACTAACATTTCTGGAGAACATGCTAAGTGCCTCTGTTCTAAGTGATAAGCATACATGATGTCAATTCATCTCCACCACAACCACACGAAGCAGGTTCTCTTATGTCTCTATTCTACCAATGAGGAAACTGAGGCACAGAGAAGTTACACAGCTAGGAAGTGGTAAAACCCTAAGCCCAGGCAGACTGGCTCCAGAAACTGTGTTCTTAACTACTACTCAATATTGCTTCACATCTTTGAGAAAGAACCTCAAAGGGGCCCAAGTCCAGGTCAAAGGAATGAGATTAGCCTTCACGGTGGGGGAGACCATGTGGCCTGTCAGAAGGAAAGGGGGATGGGCTAGAGACTCAAAGGACAGGGGAAGAGGGTTCCCAAAGAAAGGATTCTGGAAGACTAGCCATTCCCCCCACATAAGGGAGAGAAGGAACAAGGCCCAAGTGGCCCACGTGGCTAGTCCAAGTCCTGTGGTCTAGACTCCAATTAGCAATGTCTAGGAAGCAGGGTTCCTCTCTGATGCCTCTAGTTCAAAGGCCAGGATCCCAAGGCTACAGGGGAACAGGCCACGGACTCTCATGTGCTGGTGGCCCCCAGTTCCCTAGAGAGAAGCCCTGACTATATGTTTCCCAAAGGCAAGAACCACATCACTGCCATCGTAGTTGTTATCATCATCACCATCACCATCACCATCATCAGTGCCTGACTGGCTCAGTTTGTGGAGCATATGACTCTTCATCTCAGGGTTGTGGGTTCAAGCCCCATGGTGAGTATAGAAATTACTGAAAATCTTTTTAAAAATTACCATCATTATCATCACAACCAATTATTGACCATCTACTATGTGTTAGGCACTCTACTAGCTACCTCATGGATTACCTCATTACTTCTCACACCCTCTCCTCCAGGTCAGATGGCCATTGTCCCTCCACTACAGGAGAAGAAATTACAGGTTAGGGAGATTAAGTAACACACTCAAATGATTCACACAAAGGAGTCTGGAATAGCGTTTAAGACAGCACCGGCTCCAGAGTCACACAGACAGACCTGAGTCCATATCCTGGCTCTGCACTCACCAGTTATGGGACCTTGAGCAAATAACTTAACCTCCTCTGACAATTTCAATCAGAGATGCCAGAAGTAATTCATCTCAAATGTCAACTCCAATGACTTGTGGCAGCTGCCTGCAGTGCTTTGATGGAGAGGATTCTGAGACGGCATCCAAACTCATGGGAAAGAGTACTGTGATCTATTACTAACATCCACTGTGGGCCAGGAGGGTGGAGTGACAGCACCAGTGTCAGGGATTTGCCATTCCACGTCTAGAGAAGCACCACGGCTTGGAGAAACAACCATACAAATACACTTATATGACCAGCGGACCTTTGATTAAAGCACCAGAGCAACTGAAAAGCCTTTCCATGTATATATGGGAATACATGGACCTAGACTCCATATCATGCCATACACAATTAAATTGCGATGGGTCTGAGACCTACAGCTAAAACCATAAAGCTTCTAGAAGGAATCTTTGTGATATGCACTGAGCATGCACTTCTTAGGACACTGAAAGCAACAGATATAAAATGAAAAATCAGACATCACCAAAATTAAAACTTCTGCTCATCAAAGGCACTGTTAAGAACAGGTACGAACTAGGGCGCGTGCCTGGCTCAGTAAGTGGAGTGTGTGACTCCTGATCTCAGCATTGTGAGTTTGAGAACCATACTGGGTGTAGAGATTACTTAAAAACAAAATCTTTAAAAAAAAAAAAAAAAGGAATGAACTTGTATCCATACTAAGTAAAGAATGGCTACAAGAAGACAACCCGACTTTAAGGGGGAACACAGGGCAAAAGGAACTATGAGACAGTCCACAACCATGTGAAAAAATGTTCAGCATCACTAGTCATCAGGAAAACGCAAACTAAAACCACAATGAGATGCCCCTATATGCCCACTCAAGTGGCTAAAATTAAATAGACTGACAATGGCAAATGTTGGCGAGGATGTGGAGCAATCGAAATTCTCATAACGTCGCCAGTGGGAATGTAAAACGGTACAACCATTTGGCAATTGGCAGGCACGTATAAGGTTAACCATTCACCTACCTGTCGACCCAGCAATTTCACTCTAGATATTTACCTGAGAGAAATGAAAACACATCTCCAAAAAACAAAAACAACAAAACAAAACAAAGCAAATCAGAATGTGCATAGCATTTGGCTATTCATTACCGCCAAAACTTAGAAATAACCCAAATGTCCCTCAACAGGAGAATGAACAAATTGTGGCACATTCATACAACAGCAATAAAAAGGAACAAACTACCAACACACTGGCAGCTCGAGCAGACCTCACAGACCTTAGGCGGAGCTGAACACAAAGGAACACACAATACAGGATTCCTTTCAAATGAGCTCTAGAACAGGCAAAATAAACTGATAGTGGAAAAAATCAGAGCCCTGGTTGCTTCTGTGGCAGGGGCAAGTCGCGGGGTGGGGAGGAAGATGACTAGAAAGGGACACAGTAGAACATTCTGGGGACACAGAAATTTCCTATCTCTGAATCTGGTATAGGTCACATGAACATATTAATAAAAGTGTAAAGTTAAGATTTATGCATTTCAACGTAAGTAAATTTTGTAAAAAGCAGTTACACCTAAAGTGATGTGCAAGAAGTGTAAGTTAGTTGGCCTTAAAGCATGAACAAAAGCAGGACAACATGCGTGTGTGCACATATGCACGCATGAGGCATGGCTCTCTGCAGGTGGTGCACACAGAGACACCTCCACGTTCTTAAAGCCTCCGAGGTGCATCCCCGCAGACACAGATGCAGACAAGCCCTTTCTCATGGCCACACTGTCCTTGGGCTCCTGGGAAGTAGCTCCCAAGGGGATGATATCTGAACAGGTGACATAAATGGGGTCTGTGTGGGGACCAGAGACAGCCCTCCCAGGGCCCAGAGCATCACCGAGAACCTCTGCCGCAGTAGTAATGAGAGAACAAATATGTCTCCTAATTCTCACATGCCCCTCCAGGGCTTGAAAGGGAGAAACCAAACCTTCCTGCTATGTCCTTGAGCCCTTGTGCCCCAAGAAGGTCCCCAATATCCTTCCCACAAATGCTTCTGTACCTCATCCATACAAAATTGGTAGATCTCAGCGCGGGGCTGACACCCCCTCACCCAACCCTAATGGAGGTGGGGAGCAGTCTCCCTTCCAAGCATGGACAGAAGAGAGGAGGCAGGAACCAGGAACAAACTAAAAGGCTGGCGTTGGGCCTGGGGCCTGGGACCAGCTACGAGCCAGCTACAAGTCCAAGAGGAAAGCTCAGCCCTGCCCCCGTGGGGAGTGAATGGCTGATGGGAGCCTTTGTGCCAGTCTGAGGGCAGTCCCTCTCACACTTCCTCCAGCCCCCTTTGTGCCAGTCTGAGGGCAGTCCCTCTCACACCTTAAAGCATGAGCCTGGGAGGGTGTGAGGAGGAACCTGCACAGCTCTGCCCAAAGGGAATGAAGAGGGTACAGAGAAGAAGGCTCCTAGGACTCCATTTTCTTCCCTGGCATCTGGAAACTAATACCCTCCTGACCTACCCTTGAGGGTTTTGAGAGCATTAATGAGTCATAGAGAGCAGAGTACCACAGGAGCAATGTAGGAACGAGACTTCCTGTTCATCTCCACAGGAGGAACCCCAGGCCCCCATTGTCATCTCCTAGAAGAGAGAAGGTCTGAGAGGGACTGCCCTCAGACTGGCACAAAGGGGGCTGGAGAAAGTGTGAGAGGGGGCTACCCTCAGACTCGCACAAACAGGACTGGAGAAGGTGTGAGGGAGGTGGGGGGCTGCCCTGATATTCGCACAAAGGGGGCTGGAGAAGGTGGGGAAGGGGCTGCCCTCAGACTCACTCAAGGGAGGATGGAGGAGACTGAGCAAAGGTCACCTCCCAGCTTCCCAGGCCACTCCAGGCCTAGTGGAGACCCAGAGACAAGTACAACAGTTCAGATCAAGGTCAGAAGAAGTCCCAGCAATGTCACCTTCAACGAAACGCCCAGCACATTTACTGTGAGCTGGGAGAGAACCGGGAGGGTCAACCCCAACCCTTCACTTCACGAAGCCCAGAAAGGTTGTCGTCTCCGGTCAGTCCCAGGGGGTTAGCCCAACCCCACACTTGCCATCAGGGCCCTTCCGCCTCCCCCACCCCGCCTCCCCAAGAAGCCACCCTCACTCCTCTCCACCCCACTGAGGAGCCACATGACACATTTGAGCTTGTCACATGCTGAGCCATATGGTTTCTTCTGCTCAGTTAAGGCTCCCTGTAGACAGCAGGTTCTTTGAGGGGTGAGGACTGTGGCCTCAGTTTGACCCCACAGAGCCCAGCGCAGCGCTGGGCACACACAGTGGGCCGTCTCCAAACGCCTATTGATCCATTGGGCACGGAAATCAGATCAAAAAACTGTGGACCTGGAAGCAATCCACAGCATTCCCAGGGAGACAGCCCCAAACCCCTCTCCCAGCCCACCCTGCACCATCCACAGTGTGAGTTCGGGCTGGAACTGGGCTCTCGTTCAGCCCATCTGCTTAGCATCTCTTTGGTTGCTTTTTCTCAGTTTCACATTAGAAAAAAAAGAAAAAGAAAAAAAAAAACCCTGAAAAACACAAACAGCAAAGGGGCGGGGGAGGGGGAGTAAAGACCAGTTGCATCAGGCACCCAGCAGGGGCAGAGGCCTGGCCTGGGGAGGCTGGAGGCTTCCTCTGTCCCCTCCTGGTGGGAGGACAAACCAGACCAGCGGCTGTCCTGGCTGTGAGGAGCCGGACTCGGGGAGCGCTTTCCCAAAACTGGTTTGGGTCCTGGAATTTGGACCAGAGGAGAAACACAACTATCTTCAGGGGGAGTCTAATTTCCCACCCAATTTACCTACAAAAGAAATGAATCATCATCCATCCCTGACATTCTGTGACTCCCAAGCTAATCCACCAAAAGGGTGTGCCTGCCACCCCTGCCCCAGGCCTGTGGGGCCAAGGGAACCAGGGGAGACCCGCCCCGCTGCCCAGATGCCGGGAGTGGGGCAGGGGCAGTGCCGCAGAGCCCCCAGGGCCGGAGACCCTGGAGAGAATCCGGCCCCACCCTGAATGTCTCAGAGCTCAGTGTGCAATAAATAACCTAGGGATGTCGGAAGGTATCAGCAAAGCGGAGGCCCGATCCCACCCTGGACATGGACATCACAAGCACCAACCCAATCCGTGCAGGTGAGACCCCACCTAAGACTGACGAGGAAGGAGGGAGCCTCGGGCTGCATCTTTAAAAACACATGTGCAAGGGCTTAATTTAGAAAAGCATTACCTAGAGACAAAGAGTCTGCTGGGATGTAACATTCAAGCGAAACCAGAGAAGCAGCAGATGAAACACAGGCTCTTCCGACCTGGATGTCCCATACAGCCCACAAGGCATAAACATCCACCAGGCACCACCCCCGCCAGGGGACTCAGAGAACAGGGTGGTCGCAGCCCTCAAGGAGTTCCATGCAGGGAGGTGTCAGGATGACCAGCAACATGACTTGGTAAGTGCAGTCACAAAAGGGATGCTCCCTTCGCAATGAGCAGGCTGGCGTGAGGCTTGTGGTTGTGACCACATGAGTCAGTCTGCTTTGCCAAAGGACAAAAAATATCCTTGCCACAGCCAGCCTCCTACCCGCGGCCACAGGCTAAGTCCTTGCCACAGAATAAATCTAAGTAACAGTCATAAAGAGACCTTTAAGTCCAGGTACACCACACGCACACACACACACACACACACTGACACCAGCCACAGAAGGGCACTGACACCACTGTGAGTCCTCGGGGTGACCCCCGACATCTTCCTCTGAGTCCTCAGCTCTAACCTTGGCCTTGGGGCTTTGGACAGTACAGTCGCCCCATAGGTTGCTGCTCTGCTCTGAGGCTGTCCGAGGTCCCGATCAGGCCAGCCCTCCTTTACCCCCTGCCAGCCTGCTGGGCCCTGTGCTGGCCAGAACAGAGCAGGGTCAGGTACCCAGAGTACAGTTACAAGTAATTTTTTGAATGAATCCCTACATTCACTAATAAACTCTTCCTTGTGCTCCAGATTCATGATCAGCCCCTTCCCTCCTATATCCACGCGTCCTCCTGGTTCCCCTCTTTCAACATTTCCACTCACTCCTCAACACACCCCTGCCTGCTGTCCAGTCCTCCCTCCCCGGAACTGTTCTGAGTTACAGCAGCAATGCCACCAGGCCACTGCACGCTCCACATCACACCTGGCCTCTGCTGCAGCTCACACAGCTGCCCATTCCTCCTTTGTTAAATGCTCCTCCCACCCGGTCTCCAGCCTCCTCCACAACAGCCTTTGCCTGGGGGAGCCCCTCAAGGGGCCGCCCCAGGAATCTCTCCTCTTCTCACCGCACCCTCTCCCTGGAGCGCCCACTGCCCCTTGCCTGACCTTCCACCCCAACTTTTAACTCCCGCCTCTAGAAGAATGGGTCTAGATTCCTGCCTCCAATCCAGACCCTTCTTCTGAGTCTGGCCTCCAAATACTCAGCGGCTCACTGACACCCCCATTTGTGTCTCAAGCATGTGCAACACAGCACTTGGAACTTAAGCCCTCACCCTCCCTCTTGAGCCCACCATCTCAGAGAATGGCTGTACCATGCATCAGTTGTTCCCAACCTGGGGCCGCCCTTGCCTCCTACCTGTCCGCAAATCCTCCTGTCTCATCAATCTACCTCTTAGGAAATCCAAGATCTGATCACTTCCAAATAACTCCACAGACCCCTCAGAGACAGGCCACCATCATTCCCTAACCCCCTCTGCACTGGACTCCTTTGGTGGCCTCCCAACCCTACCCCACTTTCCACTCTGCTCCTCCTACAAATTCTCCACCCAAGAGCCAGGGTGATTTTCCAAAAGTTGCATCATCTAGGTAGTGCTCTAACTAAAATCTTCAATGACATCAGTGCCCTTAGTTAGGATAAAGCCCAAAATCTCTAACAAAACTTCTAAGGGTTGAGGTGGGCAGGATGGGCAGACTGAGTGAAGGGGATAGAAGATACAGGCTCCCAGCTATAGAATAAATAAAAACGGGGATAAAAGGCACAGCATAGGAGCGCCTCAGTGGCTCAGTCAGTTAAGCATCTGACTTTGGCTCAGGTTGTGACCTTGAGGTTCATGAGTTCAAGCCCCACAACAGGCTCTGTGCTCTCAGCCTGAAGCCTGCTTCAGATCCTCTGTCTCTCTCTCTCTCTCTTTCTCTACCCCTCCCACACTCTCTCTTTCTCTCAAAAATAAACATTAAAAAAAAGAAAGGCACAGTATAGGGAAGATAGTCAATGGTGCTGTAACAGCGTGTGGTGACAGGCGGCAGCTACACTCGTGGGGGGCACCGTGTGACACGGAGACTTGTCGTGTTGCTATGCTGTACACCTGAAACTCGTGTAACATTGTGTGTTGACTATACTTCAACATACAAAAATGTTCTCAGACCAAATTAAAAAAATAATAATAAAATAAATAAAACTTGCAAGGGTCTGCCTCTCCATCCCTAACTGGATGCTCTGACCATTCTGCCCTCCCTCCTGCCTCAGGCCCCGTCCTTCCCACCTCAGGCCCTGTCCCTCCTGTCCCAGGGCCTACAGAGCTGGCAGCAGTGCTTATGCGTAACAGTCTGGAATGCTGATTCTGAGAGTCTGCACTCCTAAGGAGCTCCCAAATGACGCGGGCCTTGCCGGTCCCTTGGCCTCACTTTGAGTAGCAAGCATCTGGAACACTCTCCTCCACTCTGTCTGCATCTTTGCCCAACGAAGTCCTGCTCAACTCCCAGGGCTCAACTTCAACATCCTTTCCTAGGAAGTCCTCCCTGACCCTCTCCAAGGTTAGGTTGGATTCCCTCACACACGTCCCTTGTATTGTCCCCAAGCTATGCTGGGCTTCTCCTTTGGAACACTGATCACACCTAACAGTCCATCCTGCATCTTAAAGTTAATTTTTCAACTTTTGTCTCCCTAGCTAGACTACAAGCTCCAGGAGGGCGGGCACTTCGATGCCTCGTTCGCCACCAGGTCCCCAGCACTCAGCAACGGGCCTTGCTGGCACATGGTCAGCACTTGCGGTAGAAAGCTGTTTGGTCTTGCCTTCCCTGCATCCACCTCCCCATCTTCTCCTCATGACACCCTAATTTTTTCTTTGAGGAACCACCCTTCCCCCACTCTTAGTTCTTTGGGCTTAGAGAGTGGGCCTGCAACCTGGGTCTGGCCAATCAGAGCCTCCGTCATTCTGGCCGCAGTGATCGGTTCAGAGACAGACAGGTAACCTAAGCCAGGCCCTCAAGCTTCCTCCCTAAGACTTCTGCTGGGACTGCTGGGGGCAAGACACTCTTCTTTCTACTGAAGTTACTTAGCAGGTAGGAGCTACTGTCACCATCCTGCCACCACAGCGACAGAGCTTGACAAAGAATAAAACCAACAGAGAAGAGACATGGAAAGAGACAGATCTCAGATGCAGCCATGCCTGGAGTCTATAGTTGCCATTAGAAAGCAAGAAATTCCCTTTCATGCTTAAGCCAGAGTTTATGTTTCTGTCACTGGTACCCAAGAGTCCTGACTAATACAACATTTGAGCAAATACTGGGTGCTGAATGAATTAAATAAGCATGTGAGTAAGTAAAGCCTGCCAACAGAACTCAGGGATTCCTCCTCGGAGACTTTCAGGGTTCTCCCCACAAACTCCTACCACCCATGAGCACAGTGACAAGCATCCCACATCCAAACTTGCAGACCAAGGGGCTGACACTCAGAACGCTTCTCGGCATTACTCCGTGCAAACTGGCTGACAGAGGCTGTCTGGCTGTCAATGCCCCTGGGTCCTCCTCCAGGTGGAAAGCAGGGGTGTCCTCACTCAGCCCTGCGCCCCACCCACTCCAACCAGGGCAGGCTCTGGCTGTCATTCCAGGATATTCCCCCTTCTTGCACACCCTACAGCTCTCCACGCGGTGGGCATTCTGTATGGGATGATAATGGAGCGGTGGCTCTCATCCACTTCTTGGCGGGGGGGCGGGGCTGGGGTGCGCGGGGCGCGGGTAATCACTGTGCAACAGATCGGTCAGGGGAGAGGGGGGACAGCAGAAAGCAACAGGGGAGAGATGCTTAATCATTTCCTTGTGAGTCATTTCACAGCAGAGCCCCCTGGACAGAGATAGAGGCTGGCATAGATGTCCCTTCAGATGACTCAGGAGGCAGGTGACCTCTTCAGAGCTAGTCCTCACCTGGCAAACGGTGGGAGGGAGGGAGGGAAGAAAGGAGGTGCATTGCTGCCTAGGCAGGAATACTGGCTGAGCCTAAGTCCTCCCTGAGAGCCAGCTCAGCCCTGTAACCATTCTGGGGGGGGGGGGGGGGGGCGGGGGGGCGCTGAACGCCCCCGGGGGCCGGGCATGGTGGGGGAAGGGTACGGTTGCCTCAGGCCCTCTCCAGGAATGAGTAATCATGGCCTGGGGTTCTGGGAGACAGTCTCCCAGGAAAGAGACTTGTGAATGAAGTGCGAATAGGAAAAGAATTAGTGACCCCAAGAAGCTCCAGGGCAACTCTCCCACATGGGGATGACAGGGCCAGCCCAGGAGGGCCAATCAGAGGCAGGTAGACCAGCATGCAAGTGCCACTCAAGTCCCAGGAGGGTCCCACCCCACAGGACCCCCGCCTCCCCCAGCCCCAGAGCAAGGCAGCCCTCCTGGGAAGTGGTCCCTTAAGGCACCAGGCTGCATTCCAAGTCTCCTCGCTTACTCCTGCCTGAGTCCCTTGTGCTGGACCCCAGAGCTCCGCAAGGCCTCCCGCAACCCCATTCAGCCCCAGTCCATTTCCTCACTGCCCCTGACACCCCCAAGTCTCAGTCACACTTTCCTCCCACACTGGTGAGCTGAAGTGGACACTGCCTCCTGAGGTGTCAGGGCACTCTCTGGCTCCCACTGGATGGAAGTAGCCGGGCCTGGGACTGAAGGGACAGCCACCTCCCCTTCCCACTCACCAACTCTAAGCCTCTTACCTTCATGGTGGGAGGCGCAGTGAGAGGAGGGGACAGCGGCCGGTCTGGGAAGGTCACATCCGAGCTGTTGGCCAGCTCCTGCTTCCTGTGAAGAGGCCACAGAACACAGAAGACATGAGTCAGGGCCTGAGCCATTCCCTCTCTGCCAAGAGCAGCTGGGCATGGGGACCCGGTCTAACACACACTGCGTGAAACCAGAGTGGAATGCATCCTCTGCTGGGATGTCCTAAACCCTCCAGTGGGGCTATTCCACGTGTGGTTCCTGCACCAGCCACATGGGCATCACCTGGGAACTTGTTAGAAATGTAAATGCCCAGGTGCACGCCAGAGTCTCCAGCGACGGGGCTAGGAAGCTGGGTCTTACAATCCCTCCAGGCGACTATGATGTCCACTGATGTACCGGGGCCACCACTCTTAAGACATACGGGACCCACAACACCTAAGGGCCTCCAAGGCACCAACAAATGCTTCAAGGCATCAAAATAAACTAACTGTTTTACCACAACAGCAAAGTTTGACACAGTGGAAAATAACTAGGCCCTGAAACTGTAGCAATTACCGTTTATCTTCCAGTTTTTTCATTTGTCAAAATTATAGGGGTTAGTAAAATAGTCTTCATGTATACGTTTAGTAGATGTATTTCAAAATACATTTTAATTAAGGACCAGCAAAAAGACAGAGACAGAAGAGGAGCATAAACATTTGTGATTCATCCTTCCTGGATACCCTTTGCCACTTCCCCCCGCATCCCCCCCCACACACACACACACACCGCGGCCAGAGAGCTGACCTCGGGAGGATGGGGCTGCCTGCTGTGTAAGCTGCAGGTAGAACTTATTTTAGTTCACGTGGGCTAGGACCATGGAGAAGCAGCTAAACAGAGTTATGTCACCATGACAACATGACTGTGACAAGTTCACTGCTCTCACACACTCCCCACTTGCCATCTGGCCCTTGCCGGTGACCAGGGAGTGCTAGTTCGCAGTCTCATCACCAGGCACGATGTTTGCAGTGAGATAAGTCTCCGGAGCAATGATTGATTATGCAACAGGGCCAGCTGGGCAGAACCTGGGGGAGCCCCAGACGAGGGACTATGGTGTCCTGGACGTGCCCTGGCTATCTCCCGGGACAGCAGCGAGAGGTGAGGATATGACAAGCCCAAGAAGACCAGGCTGAGCCATCAAAGCTCCCAACTCTGCTGCCGTCTCCTTCTCCAGAACTCCACCCTGAAGCAGCCAAGAGAGTGAGCCTGACACCTGGGTCACACTTAAATGACCAAAGGACCCCCACTGCCACCTTGACAGAATGCTTCTTGTACTTTGCAGCCCACATCTCGCCAACGGGGATGACAGCCCCAACCCCAAGCCTCCTTCATGAGAGAGGCCCGGCCTCCCCACAGAGCCTGGCCTACCTGCCTTTCCAGAGGCAGCCCTTGCCCTGAGACCCACACACCACCCCAGCCTGGCTCCCCTCAGCCCACAGGGCAGGCCCAACCTAAAAGAAGACAGACCAGGTGCCACGGGGCCCTGTCTCGCCGGCACGACCCCTGCCTGCCCCCGCAGCTGGCCATGCCTCATTCTCATCTAGGCAACCAGGGAAGGAGACCGCGTGAACGTCTTGGCAGAGGATCCATGTGACCCCATTGACCTCAGCCTGCCAATCCCCCTTTCTGATCCTCTGTCTGCCTTGCCCCTCCTGTCTTCCTGAACCCAGTCTCACTCTGAGGGCAGGAAAGGTGGGGGACCCCCTCCCTCCGAGTCCAGACTATAACCGGCCCAAGAACCAGCAGGGCCACGACTCAGCACGTGTGCGTGTGTGCATGCACACGCACACACACACACACACACACACACACACACACACGTGAGGAATGCATGAGGCTCCTTCCACCTCTCAGAGCCACCGCCTCCCTGTTATGGCCTGGAACCGGTGTGGGGTCCAGCCCTGCTGCTCTGGCCCTCACCTGCCTGTGGACCCCACAGAGCTGCGTCCCAGCACAGACTCACCCCCTCCGGTCACTCTGCCTTTTCCCCTGCAGCCTCTGCTCATCCTCAATGGGCCCAGCCTCTGAGAGCCACGGTGGGGGAAAGGGAGTGGGGGGGGGGGGGGGGGGGAGATGATCAAGGATGGGGGCACCACCCTCGGGTCCCCTCAGGTGAGAATGCACAAGGGCTGCTCCCCTTGGGGGCTGGCAGCCAAGGAGTTAGAAGCATGCAGGGAGGGCAGAGGAGGCAAGCCCCCTACCCAAAGTCTACAGGGCTGTGTGGAGGTTAGCTGAGGACCTCTGGACTAGTCCCCTGGAGGGAGCTGTGGCAAACTTGCCTCACAGCAGTCCTGGCTCTCCAAGCACACTAATCCCAGAGGAGGGCAACGCTGGCAGGTCAGCTGGTCAAAGGACGCTCAGATACACAGTCACACTGTCTGCTTCTCTCCCTAAGGTATGCAACGTCCCCCCCCCCCCATGGGACCAGAGCAGATGTGATTATTACTCAAGGTCCCTGAGTCTCAGGCAAAGGACCACTGCCCCCAACGCTCCCTGGGCTGAGCCCCCCTTCCCTGCACCAGCCAGTTTTCCCTGGATGCTGGAATAAGCCCCTGGGACCAGTTTCCAGGGAGTGGTGAGGACAATTTGTGGGGAACACAGGGCATCTTCCAGCCAGAAGGATTTACTGAATGATGTCTGGGGCCTGGAAAGTGCTGGAGCAGGAATGGGCACCAGGGGCTAGCGGCTTCGCACCAGTTCTGGGCTCTTCCGAGATACCAGATGCAATGCCTGGGTAGGTAGAAGGCAAGACTGCTGCTCTCAGAAAGATCCGAACTCAGAGTACACCCAGGACCTTGGCTGCAAATCGACCCTTCACAGAGAGCTCCCTCTCTCTCTGCCCCTCCCCCGTTCATGCTCTGTCTCTCTCTATCCCAAAAATAAATAAACGTTGATTGGTATATGTAGGCAGCTCAAGTGGCCTATGGGAGGGGAGGGGACGTGTGTCCCCTCCCCCACGCTCAACTCCGAGGAGCCAAAGGTACTTAATCAAGAGCCAACCGCCTCTTACGGGTTGAATCACGTCCCCCCCGCCCCCCAAACAATATGCTGAAGTCCTAACCTCCAGGCCCCATGAATGTGTCCCTATTTGGAGATGTAATCAAGAGATCATCAGGGCCGTCCCTTAATTCAATCTGGCTGGTGTCCTTACGAGAGGAGAAGGCGGCCATGTGAAGACACAGACACAGGGAGAACGCCACATGACAATAGAGGCAGAGACTGGAAAGAGGCGGCGGGAACACCGAGGGTTGCCAGCCACCGCCAGAAGCTGTAGGAGGCAAGGAAGGAGTCTACCCCAGAGGCTGCAGAAGGAGCAGGCCCCTCTGACACCTTGATTTTGGACCTCTAGCCTCCAGAATAGAGACAACAAAGGTTTGTTGTCTTAAGGTGCAGATCCGTGGCACTTGGTTACAGCAGCCCCGGGAGACAAACGTGCTACCCAAGTCCCAGGTGCTAGCCTCGGCCTTGTAATTGGAGGACCAAAAACAAAGACGATGAAATCCCTGCTTCAGCGTCATCACCCCGGCCATGGTCAGCTGGGCTCAACCTCGTCCTGCCCCCGCCCTCACAACCAAGGACATTCGTTTGGGAGCCACCCTCCCAGGGACAGCCAGGCCCAGCCCAGTCACCAGCTGGTACTGAGATAAGACGAGTAAGAACTTCGGTGCTCAGCGCCATTCCAGCCGAGAGAACTGGCAAGCAAATCATACATAAGCCGGTGAAAGTGACACGATTACACCAAGAGATAACCTTCAGTCTGCTCTCATTTATTAGAAGCATAAGGCAAATTATTAGCAGAGGTGGTATCCTTACTATTACTTATAACAACTTTCTTGTGACCCACGGCGATCCTGACATTATCATGGCACTGAGTCTGAAACTGCCTCACTGGCCAAGCCAGCTGAATGCTCACACACAGCTCTGATGACATGGGACCCATGGGGTGGGGGGGCGCCGGGGAGAACAGAGAGGCGGCAGACAAGGGAGGAAGAAGATCATACAGACAGCTAAAAGAGAAAGGTGGTAAAACACGCATGAATGGGAGGGTCAGGGGCCTCCTCCAGCCTCCGGGGGTCCTGGAGGTGCTACCCACTCAGCATCCCTCTGCCCCAAAACCATCTGCCACTGAGGGTCTCTGCTCTGGGATTCCTTCCCCAGAAGCATGGGCGATCCTGGGGCAGCTGGGAGAGGGCCTGGCTGGCTTCGGCCAAATGCAAACCTCTGGAGGAAGTGATCAGAGAGCCTTTGGGAGAAGCTGAGAAAGCCAGGAGATGGGTCACCAGATGGGACTGTTCACAGGGCACTGGACACACCCCAGGTGGGGGCCCTACTTACAGTACCCTGGCCTCCAGCTCCTCCCTATCCAGCTTCGATTTCTCTACCCTAGACCATTTGAGGCCACCGCAGCCGCCATGTCCCCCACACTTCTATGAAAGTGCCCTACACTAGGGATCAAGGGACTCCCAGGTTCCAGTCTGGCTCCACCCACCACCCCACTGCATGACCTTGGGTAGGTTACCTCACTTCTCCACATCTGCAAAGATGGGGGTGATGATGTTTTGAGGAATTAAATGTAATGGCCGTGAAATAAAACATAAAATCCTATACAAACGTAGACTATTGTTATTTTCATCATATTTGTTGTTACTATAACCCAGAAAATGGTGATCTGGTCTCCGAGTAGAGAGAGAGAAGTGAGGGTCCAGGACTGTTTAATGTCTCTGAAAACATTTCTGGCATCTCAAATAAGCACCCATGCTAGCCCCAGGGAACTACTCTCAGGACCATAACTACTGGTTAATAATCAACAACAGGAAAACCTTTCACCTATCAGCAGATGGCTCTGGGGCCAGGTTTAAGCCTTCCTCTGGAAGAGAGTTCTCCCAAACCCACAAACCCCCTCTGCATCCCTCACCCCACCAGGTCCCCAGCCACCCAGCCATGCTTGGCTGGGTTTTCTCCCATTTTCCAAATAGCCAAGCTAGAGGAATGCAGACAGTTGGCCACTATAAGAAGCTTCCCGGGAAAACGCAACCAAAAAGGAAGGAGGCATACCATTCACAACAGCCAAAAGGTGGAAAGAACCCAGTGTCCGCACGCAATGAATGAATAAACAAAATGTGGTCTGTAGATGGAGTATTATTCAGCCATAAAAAGGAACAAAGTACTGACCTATGCCACAGCGTGGATGAAGTTCGGAAACATTACACTACGTGAAAAGACGCCAGACACAAGAGGCCACATGTTATATGATTCCATTTACGTGAAATGTCCAAAACAGGCAAATCCAGAGACAGAAAGTAGACTAGCGGTCACCAGGGGCAGACAGAGAATGGAGGGGAATGGGGAGTTTCTTTCCAAAGTGATAAATATGTTCTGGAACTACATGGTGGTGATAGTTGCACAACTTTGTCAATACACTAAAAAGCATTGGGTATAAAAGGGTGAATGTTGGGGCGCCTGGGTGGCGCAGTCGGTTAGGCGTCCGGCTTCAGCCAGGGCACGATCTCGCGGTCCGTGAGTTCGAGCCCCGCGTCGGGCTCTGGGCTGATGGCTCAGAGCCTGGAGCCTGTTTCCGATTCTGTGTCTCCCTCTCTCTATGCCCCTCCCCCGTTCATGCTCTGTCTCTCTCTATCCCAAAAATAAATAAACGTTGAAAAAAAAATTTTTTTTTAAAAAAAGGGTGAATGTTATGGCATGCAAATTAAAACTGAATTTTTAAAAACGAACAAGAGACAAGGGGCTAACTGGACTCTAGTTCTGTCACTTCTGCTTACTCTCCTCTCCGGCTGCCCTTTGGTGCCCGCAGGGCCCCGGGCTGTGCAAGCTCTGGCTGTGCGGCAATGCTTCAGACACTGACTGGGATCCCAGCCACGCCCTTCGTCCCCACTCCCAGCCCTCAGGAGTACCTGCACTGTCACTGATTTGGAGAGATCTTCTGAGTTCTAGCTGATCCCATTTCCCCATCCTGTACAACCAACTAAACCATAAACAATAGGAAATAACATAATATGAAAGATTCATGAGAAATCATCGTAAGAATCAGACACGATGAGAGGAAAGAAGAATTAGAAGCCTGACGAGCTGAACCTCAAAGTCTCAGTCTCTCTGCTTTCTCATCTGCAGAATGGGCGGGCTAACTCCCAACGCCCGTTCCCTGAACAGGACTCAGAAAATTGTGTTCAACTCCTCGAGGGCTAGTGTTTTGACAGTTTTTATGGTGGCAGATACTTATGTGGTCCCTGGGTAAGGCGGGCCAGGGGGATGGATGAGCAGGGGACACCAGGCTGGGTGCAGGCTGAGGTCCATACCCAGAGGAGTCTGCCTTGCCGGCTACGGAGACCCCAGACCCAGCACACAATCACATAACCCTCATTCTAGCAGCAAGCAGTGCTGGGGCATCCCCATGGTTGAAAGCACCTTGAGAGGCTCCGTGCAGGCATGGCCGGTCACCCGGGCAACAGGCTGGATGGAGTAGAGAGAACCAGGCTCTGGCCTCAAGCAAGGCAGGTGGGCAGTGTGTACAGTAAGATCAAAAGCACCGGCTTTATGGCCCAACAAGCCTGGATTTGAATTCCAGCCCTACCGATTAGCTATGTGACCCTGGTCAGGTCACTTCATCTCCATGCCCCTCAGTTTCCACATCTGTAAAATGGTGTAACTATACCCACCTCACCAGTGGCCTGAATAAGCCTGTAAAGCACTTAGCACAGTGCCTGGTACACAGCAAAAACATGATACCTGGCCACTGTCGTTGTTGCCAAGGCGGCCATCAAATGAGGGGGGAGGGAGTGGGTGCAGGGGAGGGGGGTCAAGGCAGAAAGTGAATCCGAGCACAGAGAGGAGGCAGGGACAGCTTCAAACCTGGGGGAACTCGGATGCCCACGTACTTTGGACCCTAAGCTTAGGAGGCAGGGACAGGAGAGCCCAGCCACTGTGTGGGGGCCACCAGGCTCTTGGCACATGCGCATGGCTTGATTCCAAGCCCCAAAGGGACAGACGGAGAGGTGAGGGGGTTAATGTCTGTCCTGTGCTGGGGCCGATGTGGAAGCGGAGAAGAACAGAGCCCCATGGGGCTGGCGGGGAGGCGAGGGGCCACAAGGGGGCACAGGATTCGGGAGTGAGAGGTGCCAGCAGGCGAAGGGAGTGAGTCCCAGTGCCCCACCGGTTCCCCCTGAGAAGAGCAGGCACTGCTCACCTGGAAGCATCTGGCATGGTTGACTCTGGTGTCATGTCCCATCCCCGTGCACACTCTGGAGATTCGGACCCCAACTCTGGACCTTTGGTGACTCAAAATTCCCCAAGGATGCAAAATGGCAAGCCCCCGCCCCCGCCATGCACACCCAATCCTGGGGTTCATGGACACAGACCAGCAGCCCGGGGAGAAACCATTAGAAACCATTCAACCGCCTAATCACACACACAAGGACATCGAGGCCTGGAGAGGCAAGGGGAGGTGCCCAAATCCCACAGGCAGCCTCTCTCCTGTTCTCCAGAGAGCGCAGTTCCCAAATCATCTCAGCACGAGTGTGCAAAAAGTGAGCAGGTCACGTCTCAGGAAGAACCTATCAGGAGGCACAGCTGGTTCAGAGACACATATTTATAAAGCATGAATGTTGGGGTGCCTGGCTGGCTCAGTTGGTAGGGCATGCAACTCTTTTTATTTTTTTAAGATATTTAAAACAAATCTCCACAGCCAACGTGGGGCTTGAACTCATGACCCCAAGACCCCAAGACCAAGAGTTGCATGGTCTACCAACCGAGCCAGCCAGGTGTCCCAGAGCATGCGACTCTTGATCTTGGAGTCATGAGTTCAAACCCCATGTTGGGCATAGAGCTTATTATTAAAAGAAAAAAAAAAAAAAAAGGCATGAGCATCAGGGGTCCATCCACGGGGTCTGTGGGTCCCCCATAAGGAATGCACTGACAGCAGAACCCAGGGCAGCACAGGAGGTGAACAGGCCATACCCTGGGCAATGAAAGGGGGCTACACATGGGACCAAGGGGAGTTCTGGGTGATACTTGGTGCCTGTAGCTTCAAAGAACACGCTGGCTTCTCTCCAGATGTGTTGGGTGAGGATGGCATGGAGGGCCCTGAATCACTCGACTGGGCCAGGGGTAAGAGAAAGGACAGGCACCAGGAGGAACAGGACAGGAGGGTGACCCCGCCCTGGAGACCCGGCTATGGCCCCTGGTTAGGGACAAGTGAGCCTCCTGTATTACATCTCGGAGCTGATGGACCAGCCTACACACACAGGCACATCTCCACACTCCTGGGAAAAGCCTTACCCAACAGACAACTTTTAGGACTGACTGACGCCGTACAGCTCACACATGAGTAAGCGCAGACCCTGAGGGGTGTGGTGTGGGCCCAAGAGTCACGGAGTCAGAAATTTGGGTGTTGGGGGACACCTGGGTGGCTCAGTCAGTTAAGCTTTTCTGACTTCAGCTCAGGTCATGATTTCACGGTTTGTGAATTCGAGCCCCACATTGGGCTGTCTGATGTCAGCACAGATCCTCAGCCCCCCTCTCTTTTTGCCCCTCCCCCCATGCTCGCTCGCTCGCTGTCTCTCTCAAAAATAAATAAACTTTTGGGGCGCCTGGGTGGCGCAGTCGGTTAAGCGTCCGACTTCAGCCAGGTCACAATCTCGCGGTCCGTGAGTTCGAGCCCCGCGTCGGGCTCTGGGCTGATGGCTCAGAGCCTGGAGCCTGTTTCCGATTCCGTGTCTCCCTCTCTCTCTGCCCCTCCCCCGTTCATGCTCTGTCTCTCTCTGTCCCAAAAATAAATAAATGTTGAAAAAAAAAATTTTTTTTAAATAAATAAACTTTTAAAAAAAAAAGGTCACTTAGTGATACAGTAGGAAGAAGAGAAGCTAAAAGGCTGGGTGTCAGAAAACCAAGTGATGGGTGCTTCGTACATGACACATCTGAGGAGAAGAACTAGGTTTGTGAAAGGCAGATGATAAAGCGTTCATTCTGGACACACCGCAAGTCAGGGGGTCCTGGGAAACCCAGGAGGGATCAGGAAAGTACAGAAGCCTTAGCAGAGAGTCAGGAGTGAGGAGAAGAGAGGTGCGGGTACGCGTGTCATCCAGCCTAAACGTGCCGTATCACCTGGAAACAGCTTCCCTCACATGCTCAGCCTCAGCGCTCAGCCACTCTGCTTGGCACCGTCTGGCCTCAGTTGAAGGAGCCACATCATGCTCAGGGCAAAGATGGCCAGCTCACAGGGTCACGGCCTCAGATAGCTTCAGAACCACAATCACAAACCATGGAGCCACAAAAGCACAGAATATCAGCATTTTCCCAGCCTGTTAGTATTTCATGACCTGGATGCCAAGTACGTGGGTGCTTACTGCATAATTCAGTTTAGGTGTATGGCATGCATCACAACAAAAAAAATTTTTTTTAATGTTTTTTTATTCTTGAAAGACACAGAGAGACAGAGCGTGAGCAGGGGAGGCACAGAGAGACAGAGGGAGATACATAATCTGAAGCAGGCTCCAGGCTCTGAGCTGTCAGCACAGAGCCTGACACAGGGCTCGAACCCACGAATCATGAGATCATGACCTGAGCCAAAGTTGGATGCTTAACTGACTGAGCCACCCAGGTGCCCTAACAAAAAATAATTTTTAAGTAGTTCTTTCTCACTTCTTTTAGGAGAGATAGATATAAATATGGATATGGATACGAACACAGAAGTAGAGACAGACTATATCTGTCTCTGTTGAAACTTCCATGATGAACATATCAGACTGATTACCTGCATTTCTTTTGCTTCTTCTGAAGCCCCTTAAAATAACAGTTGTTTTTTTTTAAGTGTGAAATGACAAGAGCAAATGTAACAGAAGAGGAAAATCCAGCCTACAAAAGATGGCTTGTGCCTGGAAGATGGGCTGGAATCACCCCAGCAGAGTGTTTGATACTTAAGACACGGAGCCTTTGGACAGCCTCCCAACCTGTCGCTTCCTCAGCAGCCAGATGACCTTCCCAACCCTCACCACCATAAGAAACTGAGCAACAATCCCTGAGAAAAGACATCTGGACTCCAATGGAAAAGGCAGTTTGCTACCTAATCATCACCCTGCATGGAAGCTCCCAGGTGGCACGCCAGCCCAAGCACACAGTTCCCAATCCAGTTCCTAGTGCCTCACTCTTGGGTACAGAGAGACAGCCAAGGATGGCCAGACATTTGAGGAAAGACTCCAGCATCAGGGAGAGATGTCAAAATAATCAAGAGGAACCCGAAGGTAACAGACAATGCAAGGAACCAATGGGGACCCCAAAACACTACTATAAAGTAATATCCCCAGAGAGATAAGACAAGATTTTGTATCCATGACACAAGGAGAGAATGCTATAAAAAAATGGAATGATCAGGAGAGAAAGAGAGCTTAGAAAATAAAAACATGATGTGAAGACTAAGTCAAAGTTCCCAAAAAAGAACAAGAAGACAAAGATGTGGAAAATGAAAAAGAAAAGATAAAGATAAAAACATGAGAGGATCCAATACCTGACCAAAAATGGTTCCAGGAAGAAGTAACGGATAAGAAAGAGAGTTGTGGTAGCTAGTCTCCCAAGTTGGCTTCCTGATGAGCATATCTCTTGATGCGGATGCCCGTGTACCTCCCCTTGCCTTGAACCTGTGCTGGCCCTGTAACTCAGTTTGGACCAACAGAACGGGACAGAAATAACATTACTTAACTTCTTCCAAGGCTGAGTCACAGGAACCCTTGAAGCTTCCACCTCGATCTCTAGGAACATTTACTCTAGGGAAAACAGCCAGCATGTAAGAAGTCCAACTATCCTGAGACTATCGTCCTATGGCCAGCCACATGGAGATACAGATACCAGCCAAATTCCAGATGTTCCAGACATCCAGTCCACACCACATACGTGAAGAAACCATTTTGGACATTTCAGCCACAGCAGATGCGACAAGAGAAACCTAGGAACCAAGCCAGAACTGAGGCCCCAGACGTATGGCCCCAGCTGAGCATCCCAGCCATCTCCAGCCATCTGAGCCATCCAGGATGAGGTCTCAGGCATTGTGAAGCAGAGATGAGCCATCCACCTTTGATGTGCCCTACCTGAAATTCTAACCTACAGATTTTGTGCCTAATAAAATGGCTATCCTTTTACCATAACAGGAGCAGCAGAGGATAGAGGGCTCTGGAAGTGAAGCCTCCTGATGAAAAGAATGGAACTGACAGACAGGATATCTAATAGGTGCAAACTCTTGGTAGGAAAAAAAAAGACTACTCAAGGAATTATGACAATAAATAAAAATAGTAAAACAGAAAAACAAAAATAAGTACACAGAAAACTATGCTAATGGAAGAAACGCATTAATCACTAACTCCGGGAAAAATAAAAGCTTCTACAAGAAAGGAAACATAATTATAGTGCCCTCCTTGGCTCAACAATAAGCAATTCTTACACAATCATAGTAAGTAAAGCTCGACTATTGAACCAAAAAATGAGGCTAACGTAAGGATACACTGCTTACTACGTGATCCCAAGTCTTGGCAGAATTCCTAGTAGACCCCAGGAGAGAAAAAGCCCCACGTCCTCATGCCCAGCATAGGTGTGTGTTAAACCATCCATGTTAAGGAACCACCCAACTATCTGCCGGACTTGGGCTCACCTTGCTAAGCTATCACTCCACCACACTCCCAGACTCTGCCTCTTAACTCTTAACTCTTCTGAATATGTTATTACTCAGGAACATGCCAGTTATAGAGTCTCATCACTGGCTCAAAACAACTGAGTCTCGGTGGAGACAGACCATAGAATTTCAGGGTAAATATGTAGTCTTTTCAATTAATAATGCTATTCCCAATCTCTGAAGGCTTCATTCATTAGAAAGACAAATGCTTGGAGCCGTTTTCCAACACTGAGACAGAGCACGTGGCCCCTTTTCATTCTTGCCCTTTCCTGTGTGTGACCATGGTACATCACTGGGAGATGAATGGCCAGGGCAAGGGGTCCACCTGCAGCCAAGCAACCAAGCATAGCTGACTCAGCCCAGGGGGTCAGGGCCGCGATCTCACCTTACCAACATGCTCCAATCCAACCTCCAGAACCTAATGCCGATGAACCAAACCTGTGATATCAGCCCTCTTGCCTCCTCCTAGCATTAGCTTCTTTCCCCGGGACATTAGGAAAGGAAGGACAAGATAACTATGCATGCCTCCAGGAACACACTGGAAAACAGGCATGACCCTGGCAGTGTGGTATGACTGGAAGGTTCAGAAAAAGAACTTGGCAACCCAGAGCACACTGGATAACCAAGATCTCCAAGTAATGAACAGAAACTCACTCCCCTGGCCAGGCTCACCTCCTGACTCAGTGAGAACAGAGGGCCTTGATGGGCTGCCTCTGTCCAGGCCGCTTCCCTGGTCTCTGACATGAACCCTGCCTGCCAGGCCAGCCCCCAGCATAGTGACCGGTACTGAATGAACTAAAAGGTGGATAAACAAAATGAGGAGCTCACAGACCCTCAGAGCTGGAGGGCTAAAAGAGCAGCATGGGACAGGCCAGTGTTACCTCCACTGCATTTTGGCTGAGCAGGCCAGATTGTTACTTTAACCTCAACTTCCTGCTCAAGAGGCAGAGGCAGAGTAAACCCATTCCCGGATAGTTTGGTCTAAGCTCATGTCACTCCCTTGATCTTGGATTACTCCTCTGGACATGGATGGTAAAGATAATAAAAATATCCGTATTTCCTCATCCTCATCATAATCCTAGCTAATATTCATGTAGTACAATGTAAAGCTCTTGACAAGCATTATTTCATTTAATCTTTTCTACAACCCTATGAGGGAGGTACAGAACCATGCTCCCATTTTACACATAAAAAAACTGAGGCTTAGAGAGGTTAAGTGGAAGGTCCTACAGCAAGTAAGTGGCAAAGCTAGGATTCTAAGGGACGCTGGGTGGCAAGTTCTAAATGGCTCCCCACCGCAGTAGCCCTGGTCTCTGAGAGCTGGCGGCTCAGACACTGGAATCATTGGCTAAACTCTGTTGGGAAAAGGGTAGTTCAAGAGCCTTGAGGGTTTCCTGCTAGACCAACGTGATGCCCAAAAGATATGCTGCTTGGGAAGAGAGCCTGACATGAGTTATTTTGGTTCTTGGGTTTTTTTCAAGAGAAAGCTGCTTTTCATTTGCTAACTCCCTACAGAAATATCTTTTAAATACAAATAACCTATCCTGGATTATTTCAAAGGACATTACTGAGGGGCACCTGGGCGGCTCAGTCGGTTGAGCATCTAACTTCAGCTCGGGTTAAGATCCTGCAGTTCGTGGGTTCGAACCCCACATCAGGGTTCACCTGTCAGCATGGAGCCGGCTTCAGATCCTCTGTCCCCCTCTCTCTGCCCCTTCTCCACTTGTGCTGTCTCAAAAATAAGTATTTTTTTAAAAAAGGACATCACTGCGTGAGAGGCCATCACTCTATTTCTGAATTGTACATTTTTATGATAAATATCATTACATACTCATTGGGGGAAAAGAATTCAAAGAATCCAGAGGCATCTAATGAAGAAGTCTGGGTGTGGGGAAGGGTCTTGCCACATCTGCTTCCTGCAACCCATCAAGTCAGAGCACGCTAGGCCTCAGGGAGCAGGCCCCGCACCTGCCACAGGGAACCGGGGCTGAGGAGAGGCTGCTGCTTTGGCCCCCCTGCTGCATCATTTCCAGCTGCCCCAGTCACTTAAGTGACAAGCTGATGCATCAACGTCAGTAACACTGGAAGGGTCTGTCCACGGAAATGGCATTATTCTCCCCAGGAGGCACGAGGTCGGCCTCCACAGGCAGCTGGGGCCACTGAGAATTAAAGGCCCCTGCCCAGGGACTCTGTCACCCCCTCCCAGATCTACTCTCTGCCCCAGCTGGCCAGACCAAAGAGTGACAGGAAGAGGCCACACCGAGGCCAGCCACAAAAATCATCCAGCCAATGAGCGCCACTGAAGCCCGTGGACTCAGAGCCTGAGAGCGTGTGGCAGGATGTAGAGGACACAGAGCCTCCTTCTGCTGGAGGAGCCGGGCACAGCTTCAAGACTTGGGGGGCACCCGGGCCCTTTGCTGGCCTCCAGCGTGCGCCTAAACATTGCCTGGCTCCCGTGGCCACTCAGTCACTATTTGTTGAATGAATTGAAGAGCTTGAGGGCCATGCTGGGCCAGTGCCCCATGAGAAAACATGATGAGAACCTTCCAGCCAGATCCTCCATGAAATGTGTCTAGTTGCAGGCCGGCATGGCTGGCTATATGCGCTCTGAAGGCAGGGGCCACGTCGTCATCAGCCCGCCCACGCCCGCCCACGGGGCCCAGGGCCACATTCCTTCACTGCAGGCCCTCAAAAACTAAGACCTTACATTTGCATAATAATTACACTGATGAGGTTTCTTATCACCTTCTCTGCCAAGCACAATTCTGTGAGGATGATCAGGACAAGGAGATGTTTTCATCTACATGAAATGAGTCAGCTGAGGCTTGGGAAACACAGCCAGTTCTTGGAGGGAACCCAGAACTCTAAACTCAAGAAGTCTGACTCCACAGTCTGCGGTCCGAGCTATCCCGTTCATGCACCGAGTGAATGAAGAGGCCACCGAAGCAAAGAATAAAAGCGAAGACAGCTGCAGCCCCTCTGCACCACCACCACCCCCTGCCCCCTCCGCCTTTGGGCAACAAAGCATGGACTGGCTGAACTTCACCTTCCCTGTTCCATCAGGGTCCAGCCCTGTGAGCAGGGTTCTCACTTGCAGTGCAAACGCCAAGCTCCTGAGGAGGACACCTAGTGTGCTCCTTGCATCCCCCCACACCTCCCACGGTGCTGAACAATAAATTCCCTCGGCAGAGCAAAGGACATGGCCAAGGACATGGCCGTGTGCTTGTCAGGGTAGCACCTGCTGCTGCTGCAAGGTTCACCTGGGTAGCTGGGAACACAATGAGCCATCATTGGGCGGAGGTGTCCCCCCGCCCCACAGCAAATCTGACCTCCAGTCCCCACACTCTCCCTGGAGAGAGGGGAGCAGGCAGAGGTCCAGTCGGCCAAGAAGCCCACAGGCCAGGGGTGACTGCAGCAGCCCGTCTGGCTTTGCCACCGCTCAAAGGTTACAGGTCTCCCCCCCACCGCCTGTCCTTTCTCAGTCCCTCTCTGGACCGGAAGGTGAGCAGAGGGCCACCCACCCACGTATCTGGGTCAGAGCCTCTGAGGCCTGACAAGGCCCCGGGCCACACGGCAGTGCCCTGGGATTCTCCTCCAGTTGTCCCAAGCCACATAAACAGAGCCAATGCCCAAAGCGCAAAAGCCAGCTCCCAAGGGAGGCAGAGGCTTTATCCTGCTTGGAGCTGCACACGGAACAGATGAATGGGATTTTTTTTAAGGTGTTTGTTTTACAGATTTACAGAAGGGGGTTGGGGGCAGGGGAACCCAGCAGAGGGGCAGAGGATGAGAAGGGAGAGAGAAAAGAGAGAAAAGGGAGGAGAGGAGAAAGAAAAGGGAAGCTGTTGCAAGCTTTTAGATGGAAAGACACTTCCCTCCCTATCTAGGCCAAAATCCATCATGAAAGGGCTGCAGAGCTGGAGAAACCCCAGTAGGTCAGGTACACCCAGAGGCGGGGCCTATGGCAAGAACGTCAAGGAGAACCGCACAAAGGGCTGGGCCAGGTCTTTCTGGGTCCTCCGGAACCCTGACGGAAGCGTCAAGAATGGCGGAAACCTGTGAGCTCTCCCTGGGTGTCCCTGGAGGAGCAGCGGGGAATTTCGCGTGGCGTGACCTATACACAGGAAGTGCTTTTACCCTGAGGCTGGGGACCCCAGAAAAGGCTCCACGTCCTCAGAGCTGCCAGTCCAGTCCTGGACTGGTCCCCACAGGTTCACACCCTCCCCCAAAAAGCCATTCTCTCCAGCTCCCCAGCCCCACCCACGTGGTCTCCTGGAGACCTGGAAATGAAGAAGGACGGAGGTGATCCAGATCAGGGGGCTCCGTAACCCTGTGCCTCCCTCAGAAGAGGGGCTACCTGTAGACCTCTCTTCACCCTCCCCTCCAAGCCCGAGGATTATATCAGGCACAGCCATGGGAAGGGCCATCCGTAAGAGCACAAAGAGCTCCAAAGGCCCCAGATCTCCTCCTCGGGAATCTAGTGTTCGGGTGAGTATTTATAAAGCACCCATCATGTGCTGGCGCAGAGCTAGCCTGCAGGGATATGATGTGAATAAGTCACGCCTGACCCCCTCTTCCCCACCCAAGGCCTCAGTGCATCTCACTAAGTCCTCACCACCTCCCAAACCGGTCTCTTCTCTCCACCCCACTGTCACCTGGTCACCTATCAATGTCTCACCTGGACAACGGCCACCCCATCCTAACCCATCTCCGTCCACCGCACCCCTCAATCTATGCCCCAGACACAAGGATCTTTCTAAAGTGAAAAGCTGATCACACCCACCAGGGTAACCATAATTTTTAAAAATAATAATAAATAACAAGTGTTGGCAAGGACATGAAAAAACTGGAACCCTGTACAATGCCGGTGGGAATGTGTAACCGCGCAGCCTCTCTGGGAAACAACGGGCAGCGTATCCTCCGAGAGTTAAACACGGAGTCAGCACACGAGCCCGCAATTCCACTCCTAGGAACATACCCCGAAGAAGTGAAAACACAGGTTCAAACAAAAACTTGTGCACAAATGCTCCCAGTAACACTACTCACAATAGCCAAAATGTGCAGATGACCCAAACGACCAACCACAGATGAATGGATAAATAAAATACGCTATGTCCTTTAAAAGGACATTAGTATAGTAAGCCTTTAAAAGGAATGATGTACTGGGGCGCCTGGGTGCCTCAGTTGGTTAAGCGTCCGATTCTTGATGTCAGCTCAGGTCGTGATCTCGTGGTCGTGAGATCGAGCCCCACTTTGGGGTCTGCACTGACAGTGCACGGCCTGCTTGGGATTCTTTCTCTCCCTCTCTCTCTGCCTCTCCCCCACTCACATGCACACACTCTCTCTCTCTCTCTCTCTCTCTCTCAAAATGAATAAACTTAAAAAAAAATGTTTTTAAAGGAACAATGTACTAACATAGGCTAAAAGACAGAGAAAACACGATGCCAGGTGAGACAAGCCCATCACAGAAGACCACATATTATAGGATTCCATCTAAGTGAAATGTCCAGAATAAGCAAATCTGGAGACAGAGGGCAGATCGGTGGGTGGTTAGGGGTGTAGAGGGGAAAGGGAGAGACTGCTACTGGGGACAGACTTTCTGTTTGGTGATAAAAAATAATGCCACCGAACTGTACACATCAAAATGGCTAAAATGTAAGTTTTATGTGTATCCACCACAATGAACAGAAATGAAAGTGGAAAATTAGTGCAAAGTAAATGGCGGCACCCTCCTTTCAATGGCTCCCCTCCACCATTAGGACCAAACCCGACTCTTTAACATGCCCTCAAGAGCCCCTTGTCTTGGACCCACCCAACCTCATCTCATCCCTCTCACGTCCCCTCCTCACCTGCCCCCCAGCCCACAAAACCTGTCCGTTCCTCTACTGAGCCACCTGTCACCCCCACCACAGCCCTCCGTCCAGACCTTTCTCCTTGCCCACACCCCCTCTCCAGACTTGCCAAAATCTCCCTTCCTGGAGATGGCATGCCCACCCTGGGTCAGGCCCCCCGTGCTGTCTGCTGCCACAGCACAGCCTCCCGTGTCACAGCACCCAGCCCCTCCACCGCAACCACCCGCTGGATCCCTGTCTTCCCCACCCGACTGAGCGCTCCGTAAGGGGAGGGATCAGGCCTGCCTCATCCCCACTGGGTCCTCAGCACCTACCCAGCCTCAAGGACCAAAGTGCAATGGGGGACATGGATGAACAGATGGACAACACCCCCAGGGGGTTTACAGCCAGGCTCAGAATGGAAAAGTGAATGGATGAGAGACCGGCTTGAACGTATGGGCACCAGTGGGGGTGTGATTCAGAGCAAGAGAGATCATGGGGACTGATCTAAATGGCAGGAGAGGGCTCAAGCCAAGAAGAGGGCTGGAGGAGGAAGCAGGACCATGAACGTGAGAAGTGTTTGGAAGTGGGGCCAAGCCAGGCGCATGCAGGGGAGCTGGGAGGGAGGGAGTGGGCAAGTCCAGTGCCCATCCTGACTGTGCACACCCTCTGGAGAGAACTATTACAACTCTATAGCCTCTGGGTTCGGCATGTTATACACAACATCTCACTGACCCTCACAACCATGGCTATTATTACCCCATCATGCAGGTCCAGAGAGGTGTGGTGCCTTGCTCCAGTTCGCCTGGCTAAGTGGGATCTGAGACTAGGTTCGCCGAAGTCCACGCTGGGGGTCCGAGGCAGCAGAACCGCCAAATGTTCCAGGACAGGCCCACCAGGACAGCTGCACCAAAACTGGAGGATGTCCTGCCTTCTTGAGAACCAGAGCTGTCTGGCTTCCTCCATGTGCCCTGGACTGCCCACTGCCTTCAGGAAAAAGGCTCCTGCACATTTTCTTTGTGAGGCTATTAACCCCCCAAGGTCAGGACAGTATTGAATGAGCCTAGTGAAGAAAAACATCTGCCCCACATCCAATCAGGTATCTTAACCCAATGCCCTTGCCTTGGCAATCCATCTTTCATGGCAATAATACAACTTCCAGAGAGTAGGGGTCCCCGCAGCCCTGATCACCTTCAATGCACCCTCTCCCTACTCAGTCTCACCCACACTGGGGCTGCGTTTGCTGTCCCTATGAGGACCCCCAATTGTCCGTCTCCTGCTCAGTCCTCTCCTGTCAGCTACAGACCCCACTGCCAACTGAACATCTACACTTGGGATATCACAGCACCTCAAAATCAACATGCCCAGAAGTGACCCCATTTCCCCCAACCTGTTCCTCCTCCCAAGTTCTGTCTCCCAAATAAAGGCACTGAGCACCCTGACTCTTCCTCCTGCCTTATGCCTGACATCCAACCCCTACTACTCAAGCTGTGTCGTGGACCAGCAGCAGGACGTCCCCTGGAAGCTGGTCTAAATGCAGTTTCTCAGGCCTACCCCAGACCTGCCAATGGGAATCTGCAATTTGACAAGATGCCCAGGTGACGTGCACAGACAGTAAAGTTTGAAAAGCGCAGCTCCAACAATCAATGATCCCTTCATTCTACCTGCTACATTTTTCCCGGGTCCGTCGATGTCCTTCCATTCCCCTCCACCAGCATCCCGAAGCCACTGATATCTTCCTAACCAATCTCCACAATCCCACTCTTGTCCCACTCCAATAATTTCTCCCCAGGAGCTCCAGCGACCCTTCAAAATGTAAATCTGATCATATGAACCACACAAAGCCTTGAAATGTCATCCTATTACCCTCCCTATGAAAACCAAATGTGATTCGTTCATTCCTGCTGAGCATCTTCTATGTGCCAGGCACCGTTCCAGGCCACGGAGAGAGAACAGTGAACAAAACAGACAAAAACCTCTGCCCTCTTGGAGCTCATATTCTAGTGCAGGAAAGAGATAATCAACACCTAATAACATAAAAAGTTTAAGTATGAGGTATATCAAGTGACGGCAAATGCCACGAAGAAAAATAAAGCAGAGAACAGTTTGCAAATTTAAACAGGGTCATCAGAGAAGACATCTGAGAGAAGACCTGAAGGGAGTAAGGAAGCAAGTGGTGAGGGTGTCTAGGGAAAAGCATTCCACGTAGACAGAACAGCAAGGGCAACGGTCCCTAAGTAGAAGCATACCTTAATTAGTCAAGAAGTCACAAAGAGGCCAGTGTGGCCAGTGCAGACAGAGCCCAGAATAAAGAACAGGGGCTGAGGGCAGAGAAATCATGGGGAGAAGAAAGAAAGAAAGAAAGAAAGAAAGAAAGAAAGAAAGAAAGAAAGAAAGAAAGAAAGAAAGAGGAAGGAAGGAAGGAAGGAAGGAAGGAAGGAAGGAAGGAAGGAAGGAAGAAATCACAGGGAACAGATCAGGTAGGGCCCGTGGCCATGGTAAGAACTTTGGCTTCTACTGTGAGGAAACAGGGAGCCATAGAAGGCACAGTTGTAAGCAGAACAGATGTGATCTGACAGATTCAAAGGATCATTCAGACTGCAGTGTTGAAGAACCGTAAGGGGGCAAAGAGTGGCAGGGAGCAGGGAGGCCAGTGAAAAAGTCACCTTGAGGCATCTGGGTGGCTCAGTCAGTTGAGCATCTGACTCTTGATTTCGGCTCAGGTCATGATCTCACGGTTCGTGAGTTTGGGCCCCACATCGGGCTCTGTGCTGGCAGCATGGAGTCTGCCTGGGATTCTCTCTCTCTCTCTCTCTCTGCCCCCTCCCCTGCTTGCATTCTCGCTCTCACTCTCGCTCTCTCTCTCTCTCTCTCAAAATAAGTAAATAAACTTTAAAAATAAATAAATACAAATCAAAAAATACAAAGTCACCTCAGTAACCCAGGGCGAGATTGAATGTGGGCAATAAGAATACAGAGAAGTCAAGGGTGAGTCCAAGAATTTGGGCTAAACAAGTAAGATGGTGAAGGCTACCTAAGGGATGAGTAGGGGGCTAGAGAGAGCACAGGAATTTCACTGTGGACCTGCTACATCTGGAATGACTTTCAGACACCCAGGTGAACACCAGGAGGGAGACAGAGAATTCCACAATGCATTGGAAGTCAGGGAAGGAGGAGGCGGTGAACTTGCCGGGAGACAGAGGGGAAGCGGGAGCGGGAGCTTTCACCAGCAAAACGGAGAAAGCATTCTAAGAAGGAGGGACCACTGAGCTGTGTCAAATGACTCTGAGCTGAGGGCAGAAAGGCAGCCATGTGGCGTCGTGGGGAGCAAAGCCAGAGGTGGTCTTCTGGAAGTTCTGCTGTAAAGGAGAGCGGAGAGAGCAATAGCTAGAGGCAGATAAGGGGCTGAGGGAGGTCGGGGCTCATTTGTCTGCAATGACTGCCTCATTTTCTCCAGCTTCAAACCTTCCCGCTTGGACCTCTCAGCTAGCTCAGGCTCCATCCATCTCAGGTCTGAACCTCAGCTGTCCTTCCTCCCTTCTCCTGGCTCACCCCCTTTCCACGGGCAGGTCATTTGTTCTCCAGCTTCCAGCTCAACCACCTGGGGGCCAAAGGGGGAGGCCAAGGTGAAAGTTAAACTCTCCCTGGAAAATGATAAGAACTCATTGTCCCCAGAAAGGAGCTATAAATTTTTCTGAAATTCCGACCATTCCTCCCTTTGAGTCTAGGATGTTTTCAGTCTTCAAGAGTCTTCATTAAAATGCAAAGGTCCCACCTAGCGAGAGGGGAGGTGGTAAGGCTCCTGTGGCCATCCTCCTTTCCCCGCAGAGCTAAACTCACAGGGAGGCCCATGTTTCCTGGGCACCACACTTCATCCCAACCTCTCATTCACCCTCAGAATACAGATTCTTTTATTATCCACACTTCACAAATGACTATCCTGAATCTCTGAGAAATTAAACAATTTATGCACAGTCCCAGGGCTTCAAAATCGCAAAGGCAGGATTTGAACCCAGGCCACTTGACTTCAGAGCTCACATTCCATGGAGTTTTTCGGGTTGGTTATTTTTTGGGTTTTTCCACTTTTTTTTCGGTCTGCTGACTTTTTTTCACTCCTAAAATGGTGGTAAAACATACACAAAATTTACTATTTTGACCATTTTAAAGAATACAGTTCAGGGGCGCCTGGGCAGCTCAGTCGGTTAAGCGTCCGATTTAGGCTCAGATCATGATCTCACAGTTCATAGGTTCAAGCCCCACATCAGGTTCTGTGCTGACAGCTCAGAGCCTGGAGCCTGTTTTGGATTCTGTGTCTCCCTCTCTCTCTTCCCCTCCCCCACTTGCACTCTCTCTCTGTCTCTCTCTGTCTCTCTCTCTCTCTCTCTCTCTCTCTCTCTAAGAAATAAATAAATAAACACTAAAAAAAATTTTTTTTAAAAACACTACAATTCAGCAGCTTTAGGTACATTTGCACTGTGTGCAACAGACACTGACACAGGATTTCTGACTCCCAAACTTGTTGATCACTCCAAAAGGAAATGATCTGTTGATTTTTTAATAATACATTAATGTAGTTCAAAAGCCAAATGTATTAGAAGGTATACGGTGAGGGGCGCCTGGGTGGCTTGGTTGGTGAAGCATCAGATTCTTGATTTCAGCTCAGGCCATGATCTCACAGTTTGTGAGTTCAAGCCCCACCATCAGGCTCCGCGCTGACAGTGTGGAGCCTGTTTGGGATTCTGTGTATGTGTGTGTGTGTGTGTGTGTGTGTGTGTGTGTCTGACCCTCCCCTGCTCACTATCTCTCTCTCTCAAAATAAATAAATAAACAGTTAAAATGTTTATATATACATATATATATATATATACATACACACACATATATATATATATACACATATACATATGGTGAAAGGCATTGTCTTATCCTTGTCCCCGTGAAGCTCCCCAGCCACCTCATGGAATGGTTTCTACACATCCTTCTGCAGTTTCTTTATGCAAACATAAGCCAACACAAAGATGGAGTCCTATTTTCACCCTTTTTTATACAAAAAAAAAAAAAAACCAGCATATATTGTACACTCCATCCTGCACCTTGCTTTTCTTTACCCAGTATATCTTGGGAGAACTTTACATTGGACCCTAGAAAGCTTCCCTATTCCTTTTTAAGTCACATGGCATTCCAGGGCATGAATCCAGGTGCCCAGTTCTCTACTGATAGGCATTTGCTTGTTTCCAGCGTTTTGCTGTTTCAAACAATATTGCAGTGAATGACCTTGTACTATATCGTTCCACGCATGTGCAAATATAGATGCGGGATAAATTCTCAAAGGGGGTTCCCTGGGTCGAACGGACTATACATATGCGTAATGTGATGGGTGTGGCCAAACTGTACTGCTCATGGGATGCTATCAATTGATCTTTCATTAAATGGGTATGTGAATGAGGGCCCACGTGCCCACTCAAAACACTGTGCTACCCACCCCCCCCCCGCCGGCCCAGGGCTGGAACCAATGCCAAAGCAACTTTTGTCTATGGTTTCTGCCTGGCCCAAGTCACTTTTACCCCTTCATCTGATAATGAAACTCCCCACCTTTACTTTAGGGATCTGCTCTTCTCCCAGTGGAAAGGACTCTTGTGCTCACAATACCCACACCAGCCACAGGGATGAGCCCTGATTCAGGCTGGGCCAAGCATAAATCCCCACCCAACCCCCATAGAGATTAATGCACAGATGGGTGTGTGATCCAAACCAATTGGAACTCCTTAGGGTTTGTCTAAATGGAGCTGGTGGAAAGGAGATTTTTTCCCCCTCTCTGGAGGAAAAAGCGTTAAAATGTTAAACCCACAGTGGTCTGTAACCATGGTTTCAACATCAGAGGTAGAGATGGCCCAAGAGAATGAAGCCAACACAAAAAGAGACACAGACACAAGAGACAGAGAGGAAGAGAGATTGCTCAAGGTCCTGGATCCAGCTGTCCCTGAGGCCCAGCCCTTTCTACAAATGGGTTATGACAGCCAATACATCCCCCTACTTTGTTTAATTCAACCTGGGCTTCTGACATTTGCCCCCAAGAGTCCTAATACATTATATCTAAAGTATAATCCCTAGTTTGTTATAATATATAGAAACAGATGTAGATGCAGATGTAAATACACTGTGTGGGAGGGTATGTGTTTAGAGGGAAAAAAGACCAGAAAAAAAATATATTAAATGTTAATAGTGGTTATCTCTGCAATCCCCCATCTGGGATTGCAGATGATTTTTATTTTAGTCTTTGTACTTTTCTGTGTTTTCCAAATTTTCTGCAAGGAACATGGATTTTAAAAATATAATAAACATTTCTTTTAAAAAAATCAGATTGGCAAGAAGCAGCCCAGAAAACGCTCAGAAGAAGGTTCTAAGCCTGTGTGGTGGTCAGGAACAGCAGAGATGTCCACCCTGAAGCCTGCTCTCCATGGACAGCACCCCCTGGAATGGCTGCTGCCCAGCTCGCGTCTGGCTGGCAGTCACCGAAGGCATCCATGTTGTGGGCACCAAACCCAAGCCTTCTGTCGTGTGGCCACAGGCTCTGATCTGTGCCCAAAGGTCAGCTCAGAGTCAATACTCTTCTCTCCACACTCCTACCGGAATCCATGCTGAGCCCCCGGAAGTCCCCACCCACCCACTACCAGTCCCCTTGGCCTCCAAGGAGAACCCCACAAGACACAGACAAATGCCTGTCCAGGAGCCCACAGCTACAGGAAAAGAAAATGCTGGGATAAAAAGAGAGCTCACACAAGGTGGCCCAGTCTCCCCAGAGCCCTCTCCCTGAGCTGACCTTCCCATCAACACATGACCATTGGAGGAGGGGGATGGGCTTGGACAAGAGAGAGGTCTTGGGGACCCTCAACTTCAGAAGCTGTAGAGAAGGGTGGGCTGTGGCTTCCCCAAGGTACTCTGGCCCCAAATGTATTTCAGGGCTCATGGAGACAGTACTAGAGCTCCCCCAACCTGGTCACCCCATCTTCAACCAGAGAAACACTCTCTTTTATCTTTTTTTTTACATATGAGGGTCTGAATAAGATGTTTGTTCTCTTACCCCTCTAGCCATTTTCAAGTGTGCAATCCAGAGGCTTTCAGTATTATGCAAGCATCACAGCTGTCCATTTCCAGAATCTTTTCCATCATCCCAAACAGAAATTCTGATCCACTGAACAATAACTCTTCCCCACCACCACCCCAAACCCTGTTAACTCTATTCTACTTTCTGGCTCTCTGCTTTTACCTATTCTCAGTACCTCACATAAGTGAGGTCAAGCAAATTTCTGTCCTTCTGTGTGTCTGGCTTAGTGACTTAGCATAATGTGTTCAGGTTCATCCACGTTGTATCGGAATTCCATTCCATTTTATGACTGAATAATATCTTGTATGGATATACCACATTTTGTTTATCTAGTCACCTGCTGAAGGACACCTGAGTTGCTTCCACTTTTGGCTGTTCTGAATAATGTTGGTATGAACATGGGTGTGCAGATATCCGTTTGAGTCCCTGCTTTCAGTTCTTTTGGGCATATGTACCTAGAAGTGGAATTGCTGAATAAGAGCTTTGCTTACACAAATAATTCCAGTTAAAGAACAAGTGAAAATCAGTCATTCATTAGAACTAGTCCCATTTCACAGATAGGGAAACTGAGGGCCACTGTTTGAACACCATGTACATTCAGGATCACACATGGTGCTACTTTCCCTGGGTTTTTCTGTGGGGCTTCAGGCTGCCCCTCTGCCCTGCTGCAGTTACTTCCTTGCTGTCTAGGGGTCCCCACCTCTCATACCCCTGAGATCTCCGCTGGGCCTGAGCTTCCCGCAGGGGGATGGATCATACAGAGCCTGCCCCACTCTCAGACAGGACCTTGTGACCAAGAGCATCCATGGCTAGATGGTCAGAGGAAGGAGCAATCTAAATGAAAGAAATCCAGACTTTCTGGGTGGAGAGGCAAATAAGCCCCACAGAGCACCAGCAAAAGAGGATGGGGAAATATCACTGAACCCCAGAGTTGAGGGCCGACCCCAAGCAAGGTCTGACACAGTCATGCACTGGACTGCCCCAATGTCCAGGATAGACTCTGGGAAGGGGGTGCCCAAGGAGCGTGCTTAGTAAGGCTGGGGGGTCCAATATGCTGCATCAGGGAAGACGAGAGAACACCTCACCCAGCAGAAGCAGAAGGGGGCATCCCTGCCTCTGGGAGAGTACCAGCCTCTACAGCCACCAGCAAAGTAGACAAGACTGAACACAGACCAACACCAACTAAACCACCGGGGCCAGGGGAGCAGACGGCTGCTGTTCTCTCCTGTCCAGCTTCCATTCCCTGGTCTACTGACAACAACATACCAAATTTCCTTAGGTGACCCACCCTCCTATTTTCTCAGTCCAGGTGACTCCACCCCTAGAACCGGGAGAGGGCACCTAGACTTGGATCATCAGCATAGCTCATCCCTCTGGCCAAAGTTCAGAGGTGGGCACGTGACCCACCGTGTCCAGTATGAGTGGTCCCTGGGACTCCCTCGAAAATCATCAGAAAACAGACTTGCTCTTCCTGTTGGGTGGTATTGCTACACTGGCAGAATGTAAGCCTGGAATAGCCATCATCTTTCTTTGTGGACAACCTGAGGATGAGCAGAAAGGGACCAGCCCTATACTGAGGATGCCAACCCAAAAGAAAGCATAGCTTAGACACGGGGAGAGAGAACCAGTGTCCAGAATACTATTCTAGCCCTGGATCAGGCCATACCTGAATCTGTCCCCCTTGAACTTTCCAATTACCTAAACCAATACATTTCTCTTTCCCTTTAAGTTCATTAGAATTGGGGTCTGTCACCTGCAACCAAAAGATTCCTGAGTCACTTAGCTAAACTGCCAATCAAGAGTCATTTGGGAGGTACCACCTACCACTCCTCCAATATGAAGACCCTCTAGCCCCAAACCCCAATAAATAGCATTACAATAAAACAAAGGTTACAGAGCTCCATTTCAACTGTAATACTAATTATGTTTCTGAGCTAACTAGGGCACCAAACTGCCATGTGAGTTTGGGGGAGGCAGGGAACAGAGAAGCCTAACCTGCCCTTCACTCCTTGGCATTTAACACCAACAAAAATGGCCTGAGGTGACCCTGACAGCCTCATTTCCCACTACTGCCCAATGTGAAATCCACACCACAGTCCAACTGAGTTCTGAACGTGTCCGCCGCTCTCCTTACCTCCATTCCTTTGTGTACCCTGTCCCATTTAACTAGAATGTACTTCCCTACTCCATCTCTCCCTTCAGAAATTTTGTCCAGTCTCCCTGGCCCACCTCAAACGCCACCAACTCCATGAAGCCTTCCTTGGGGTGGTCCCTCCTTCTTTTGACCTCCAGGATGGAGGCCACCATCTCCTCCAGCACCCACCATCTTCTGTATGGGGTTCACATTACACGTCTGGTCTCTACTTGGAGCACAGGCAGCTTAAGGCAAGGACAGTATCTTATTCTCCTCCAGGATCCTGTTGTCCCATGCCTGGCACACACCTGGCCTTCCACAAACATTGATGGAAGTGACTTGAAACAGCACAAATGAATGCTTGGAACACAATCCATTTATAATCAGGACTGCTGCCTGTGTTTGTGTACTCATGGAGGAGAAAGACAGGGTGAATGCTGCGGGGCGGGGGGGGGGGGCGGGCGGGGCACTTTCCAGAAAAGGGGAAGGGAGGTTAGAGGAACTGCAATGTGGAAGCCAGGTGTCCCTGCTCCCATCACTTGCACCACGGGCTGTGTCCTGCCTCTCCACGGTCATGCCCTTGAGGCACCTTCTCAGCTATCAGTAACTGGCCTTTGTTGATGTCACACTCAAAAGCTCTTCCTGGCACCTTTGAAGATCTAGTTTTCAGACAGCCTGTTTTGGTTACCTCTTGATTTATACGCTGTTTCTGTTTCCATCTTTGCATCTCAAGATTAAATCCTATTAAAATAAATGTTCTATTAAAATACAGATGGAACAGGTAACCCGGGCTCCAGCCCAGACCTTCCCGTTCTCATAGAGAAGCAGAAATCTCTGTTCTAATTAGTGGGGACAGCAGCCAGGAGCCCTTTCAGCTTATGTGAAGCCTGGTAAATCAGTTCCCCCCTTCTAGGCTCCACTGCCCCCTCCCTTGCCCCAGCTCAGGCCCAGTATTCAAAAGGCGCCCAGCTGCCCAAGAGACCAATCCAGTCTCTTCCTTAAAAACTAATGAGAATGTGTGAAGGTGCTACAGTTCTTCACGTTTTGAAGCACTTTCATACACCTGGAATGCATTTCGTGTACCTGAGCTGCATCACCGCCCACTTCATACACCGCGAAAGTCAAGGGCGGAGGGGTCAAGTAACTCAGCCACGGTCACCGTGAAACCGGTGACAGGAGAAGAGGCATAGAATTTGGCATCAGGCAGTTCTGGACTGGAATCCCAGCTCTGCTGTACAAGCTGAGTGACACTGGAAATGTCACCCCTTTGGAACCTCAGCTTTCTTCTCTATGAAAAACGGAGATGATGATAGTAAGGGTGTTGCAGAGAATGAAATGCGACAAGTGGGCCCACAGTGCCAGCCTAGTGCCATGCCCAGAGCAGAGGCAACATGAGCTCCCGGTCCAGTCCCTTCTCTTAGGATTCCTGAGTTTTTACACTGTAATACATAGCCTCCCATAATTGCTGTCACTTTATTTGGGGGTAATTAGGGAGGGAAAGGTGGGGAGGAACATTTAAGACAGTGAACAGTGGCCTTTCTGCAGCCCATCTCCTGCAGGGACCCTCATTTCCAATCACACTGGACCTGCCCAAAACCAAAGGAAGCCCAAAGGGCATGCAGGGCTGGGACATGGCCCCCAGCCGCCCCCCACCCCTGAGCCTCCTGCCTCCCCCACTCTACATCGAATCCCTCAGCTGTGGAGGAGGTAGCACAGGTGTGGCCAGAGATGGGTACAAAGGTGAGCAGAAAGGGACCAGCCCTATACTGAGCAGGCTGCTGCCAGTTTAGCTGTGATGCAGGAAGGCAGGCCCACCAATGTTGCCAAAGCTTCTGATTTCTCCAGAGAAGACTGAAAAAAAAAAAAAAAAGTGCAACATGGAACCTTCCAATTTTAAAATATCAGCTTCAAAGGGAAAAACACATGTGGGCCTAACAGAGCCCCTGGAGAATGGGCGGGGCTTTGCACCCGCGCTGTGCCCTGCTGTATCCCCAGCATCGAGAACAGTGTCTGGCACACAGTAGAGGCTTCATGAGGATTCAAGGAATCTGCAGGGGCCATTTCCAACCTCTACCTCAGGCACCTGGCAAACTTCCAGGCGTCAGGGTGGAGTCCCTGACGGGTGCAGTCCCGCTATCTGTAGACAAGACAGTGTGGTTTTAGAGCACGTGACGGTGAGAAATGAGTGGAGGTCCTGACTCCACCCCTCGGAGGGATCTGTCCTGTAAACCAGGTGAGAGTCGTACCTTGTGTGGGGGCCGTTTCAAGTCGTCATACCCTGAGAGTAAACACTTACGACAACAGCCAGCCCCCCGACTCCACCACACTCATTCAGTGTGGCTGGTCAAGATCCTCACAGTAAAGAAAGAGAAAAGCAGGGGAGGAGGGCTCTAATCAACAGAGGGCTCCCTTCTGCCTTTGGAGAAGTGGACCAACCCTGAGGCCTGGCAGGGTCAGCACCGCCCCCACCCCCCCACCGGAGGGCTCCGGGAAGGACTTGGCTAGATTTCCAGCCTTCATGAAACAGTGTGTTCATAACTGATAAGCTTAAAAGCGAGTGACAATTTTTCAACCCACCCTTGCTCCAAGGGCAGTGAATAAACACAGCATCGGCTCCAGGTTCCCACTGAGTGTGTCTAGAAGGGGAGGAGAAGGTGAAACCAAGCTTACTCATCCCTAGAAATCAGAGTGGATTCTCTGACACCTTCTTCTTCGGGGCTGAACTAGGACGCCCCACTTAGAAATCCCAACTCAGGAAATCCTAAATATGCTCTTCCCTTTATTCTGGGTGTCCAGGCTACCCAGGTACCCCACATACAAGGCAATGGACCTGACTCCACATTAATTACAAGTGGACTGTGGGGACGCAAGAAGGAGCCTGCTGGGGTGCAGGGAAGTTCGGCGACCTCACGTGGGTGGTATCTCTACAGGTGAATACATACGTGGAAATTAACTGAGCCGTGCCCTGAGATCTGTACACTCACTGTATGTGTGTTACACTTGCATGCATTCACAGTTAACAGCCGTGGCAGTGCGTGTTAGGCACCTCTCCGAAGCCAGGCACTGCAGTAGTGCTCATCCCGGGTTCCAAATAACACAGCAGTGAAGACCACCGCCTCTGGACCTCAACAGACCAGGGTTAAAATCCTTGTTCCTCCACCTCTGATTCTGGCCCCAGCATGCTCCTCAAACTCTGAGCCTCTGTCCCTCTACCGGAAAATAAAGAGAATAACTCGTACAATTAAGACAGGTAGGTAAGCCTAGCCTACAGCAAGCCTCAAAAGATGTTGGCTTGCTACAACCATTCAACCTTCAACCACCCCAGGACCCTGGTGTTTTGGGCCCACTTGAACATTTGAGAAATGTGCCCGCTTCCTTCCAACAGCGCTCCCCAAACGGCAGGCATTTCCACAGCATCTTCTCAATTTTCTCCCAGATCCATGTACCACCTGACTGTTACTTTTCTTAACACTTTTCTTCAAATTGATCGCAATTTTTTACTTAAACAAATTTACTTTTTTAAAATGTTATGTAACCATCATGCATGGAAAACCAGTATCACTTGCCAGAACTCACTTGTTTTAAAAATAGCAATTAAAATAAAAAGCATTTGTCCACCTGAGATCATCTTGCCTACCTCATTTACTTTTTGTGGATTCAAGAGGGAAGGAAACTCAGTTTGCGGGGCGGACGTGGGGTCGGGAGGGAAGAGGGCCTCATCTGCTTCAAACGACTGAGACATTTCCTGAGCCCTTCAGCACCCCCGTCTGCACAGAAGTGATTTTCGTTGGTGTAACCAAACGGGCTTGGCAGGCCCTGTATGTGGCAACATCCTGGTAACCAGCCATCTGTGTACCACACGGGCTCCAAAGAGATAAAGCTGCATTTAGAAAAAATATATATTCACTAATGGCGGGTGTTCACTAATTCAGACACCCACTGGCCCTCTCTGGCATGAATGAAGGGAGCCCTCCTCTGCCTACCACACAGCAGCTCCAGCACCCGAGATCTAGGAACTCAGTGTCAGGACAGGCCCGGGGCCCGGCCCCAGCTTCAGGACTGAGCCTGGACCCTCACATCTGTGGGTCCCCAAACCACGCAGGGGCAGGAAAAGAGAAGAGTAATAACAACACTCCTCCTGTGCACATAATCTGCTACATTTATGTTCAAACGCTCTTCCCAAGGGAAATGAAGGAGAGGGAAGAGGACATTCCCCAATCTCAGCCAAGAGAAGGCATCTTGAAATCTGTGTCAAAGGGCACACTGCAGTCCTACGAGGACCCCGGGGAATAGGCAATGGGCATATTTCTTCTGGGGAGTCAGTGGATCTCGTAAGCACCCATTCATTCATTCAGCAAATACTTACTAAGCACCTCCTATTGGGGCAATAGGAGCCCCGGGGCGAAAAAGGCAAAGTCCCTGCTGTTAGAGAGCTCATATTCTAGGAGTGGGAATAGTCAATAAATTGTTTATTACATAATATCAGTTAATGATAAGTGCCATGGAGGCAATAAGTCAGAGTAAAGCAATAATGGCTGGAGTAAGCTGCTTAGATTGGATGGTCAGGGGAGTCCTTTTAGAAGAGATGACATTTGGGGCACCTGGGTGGCTCAGTCAGTTGAGCATCCAACTTTGGCTCAGATCATGATCTCACAGTTCGTGAGTTCAAGCCCCACATTGGGCTTGCTGCTGACAGCACAGAGCCCACTTTGGATCCTCTGTCCCCCTCTTTCTGCCTCTCCCCCACTTGTGCTCTCCCAAAAATAAATATAAAAAAAAGAGAGATGACATTTGAGCTGACACCCAACAATGAGGAAGCACCACTCAATTAAGTCACCATAAACAGCATGTGTAAAGGGCCTGGGGTAGGAACAAGCATGGCATGTTCCAGAAACAGAAAGGCCTTTGCAGCAGAAATACAGTGACCGCCGTTGAGTGAGAGGGAAACTGGTAGTGAGATCAGAGAACCAGGCAGGGGATGCAGGCCCAGCTTCAGAGTTTGGACTTCATTTAAATTATAACGAGAAGCCTATGGACAGATTTCTACTTTGGAGAGACTTGATTTTACTTCAAGTTTTAACTCCACTCTGGCCACCATAAGAATGGATAAGGAGGACAAGAACCAAATGGGAGATTAAAACAGTGGCTCCAAAGGAATTAAAAACCTTGGGACGTCTGGATGGCTCAAACAGTTGAGCATCCAAATTCGACTCAGGTCATGATCTCACCGTTCCTGAGTTTGAGCCCCATGTTGGGCTTTGCACTGACAGCCTGTTTCAGATTCTCTGTCTCCCTCTCTCTGCCCCTCCCGCACTTGCTCTCTCTCTCAAAATTAAACATTAAAAAAAAAAAAAAAAAAAAAAAAAAAACCTCATTTCTGCCTCAAATTCTCTCCCTTAACTCTACGAGTCTAACTTCTCACACACTCAGTGAGTCTTAAAATGGGAAGCTGGTAAAGGGAGATGTTTGTTCTTTAAAGCAATAACAGCCAACCAAGTGGCATTCAAACATCAGACAAGAGAGGGCAAGTAACAGGCTCTTCCACAAAGGGCAGGACCCAGCCACCTCCTGAGAAGAGAACAAGCAGCCATCTGTTCTGGGGCCAGGGAGCAGATCGGCTCCCGCCTGTGCCCCTTCCAGCCCTGGGACTTTGGGTCTCCAAGGCCAGGACTCCTGCACACTCCACAGGCTCAGACCCCAAATCCAGCCAGCTCGTGGGTCTGTCACACGCTCTCCCATGGCAGACACAGTATCCTCCACACCAGCCTTCAAACTCCAAGGACAAAATCAATTAACAGCTGCCAACGTCACTAAAACAGACAATTAGACAAACTCCAAAGCGCGGTCTTGCCCAAAAAGCAAACAAACAAATGTGATAGAACCTCTAAAACTCAATATCGACTTACAGTATCATAGGGAACAGCAGAACATGTTAAATGACACCAGGAGATACCACCCACAAAATCCTGACTCCCCAAAATAATTAAGTTTCTCCAATAAAGAAATTATAAAGATGTGGTGCCTGGGTGGCTCAGTTGGTTAAGCGTCCAACTTCAGCTCAGGTCGTGATCTCATGGTTCAAGAGTAAGAGCCCCGCATCAGGCTCTGCACTGACCGTTTGGAGCCCACTTCAGATCCTCTGTCTCCCTCTCTCTCTGCTTTCTCTTTCTCTCTCTCTCTCTCTCTCTCTCTCAAAAATAAAAATAAATACATTTTAAACCCCCCCCAAAAAAAGAAATTATAAAGAAAAAAAAGTTGGAAGAGAAAACTTATAAAGTGATATATCACCAATTACACTGGATTTTTTCAATCCTGACTCAAAAAAATTTTGAAAAACTTTTATGAGACAAATAGGGGAATCTGAGCACTAATTCAATATGATACTAAGGAATCACTGTTGGATGGGGCATCTGGGTGGCTCAGTTGGTTAAGCATCTGACTTCAGCTCAGGTCATGATCTGGCCAGTGCATGGGTTCAAGCCCCACGTAGGGCTCCATGCTGACAGCTCAGAGCCTGGAGCCTGCTTCGGATTCTGTGTCTCCCTCTCTCTCTGCCCCTCCCCACTTGCATGCACGCCCTCTCTCTCTCAAAAATAAACATTAAAAAAAATTTTTTTTAAGAAATTACTGTTAACTTAGGGAATACAACAATAGTAGTGTTTGTTTTCTTGCAAGAATTTTTAATTTTTTTAATGTTTATTTATTTTTGAGAGAGAGAGAGAGCATGATCAGGGGAGAGGCAGAGAGAGAGAGAGGGAGACAAAGAATCTGAAGCAGGCTCCAGGCTCCTAGCTGTCAGCACAGAGACCAACACGGGGCTTGAACTCACAGACCACGAGATCATGACCTGAGCCAAAGTCAGATGCTCAACCGACTGAGCCACCCAGGCACCCCTATTTCCTTACAAGAATTCTTATCTTTAAGATGTATACTGAAATAATTAAGAACGAAATGATACCATGATGGGATTTATTTCAAAATAATCTTGTGGGGAACTGGGGGGGGGGGGGGAGCAAAAAAATGAAACAATATTGGCCATGAGTTCATGATGGCTCAAAATGGGTATCGTATTACTTTTCTCTCTACTTTTGTGTATGCATGAAAATTCCCACAATAAAAAGTTTAAAAAAACAAACAAAAAAAAAAAGCTAGGGATGAACTTCTTGTGCGGAGGCCATGCTAATCTTCTCTGTATCGGTCCAGTTTTAGTATATGTGGTACCAAAGCAAGCTCGGGAAGAACTTTTTCTCTACTAACCTAAGCAGGAATAACCCACTAGACATTACACCCCACAACAGAGGGATCAAATTCATTAGATTCCCTGTTATGCTTCCCAGAGCCTGCCATGAGTGGTCTGCTGAATAATGAGGGAATTCCTGTTTTCCTCCTCACAAACCCCATGGTGGGAGTTGTCTCAAAATAACTACCCCCCCCCATCAGAAGTAGATGCCTTGGGGCGCCTGGGTGGCGCAGTCGGTTAAGCGTCCGACTTCAGCCAGGTCACGATCTCGCGGTCCGTGAGTTCGAGCCCCGCGTCGGGCTCTGGGCTGATGGCTCAGAGCCTGGAACCTGTTTCCGATTCTGTGTCTCCCTCTCTCTCTCTCTCTGCCCCTCCCCCGTTCATGCTCTGTCTCTCTCTGTCCCAAAAATAAATAAACGTTGAAAAAAAAAATTTAAGAAGTAGATGCCTTTTCATTTATGCTAACTGACCTCTCTCCAGTTCAGAATATCACTCCCAAGTCCACACAACTTTATCCATACCATTTGGAACACATATATTTTGATTCTATTTTCCTACCTTAATCCTTCCCATCAGAGATACCTGTTTTCCCCCTCAGAGGAAAGTATTCCCCCCGCCCATCTACTTCTATGACCAAGGCAGTGCTCTGGACCTGATCTGCCACAACCACAAGAAAGCAGGATCTGAAAATCAAAGCACTTTAAAGGTGCTCTCCACTACAGTGATCTCCAAAAACGCCATCTGCAAGAAAGGCTTCATTCAAGTGCCTCGTTGGAACCATGCTCAAATCAGTCCCCCTCGAAAACACACCATTGCCTTTGCAGGATCCCAGGGGATGGAGTCCCTGGAAGATGGCCAGAAAGGCAGAACCTCCAGGTTATCCCACAACCCCCATAGAGAGTTGTCAAGTCAAGGTTGATGAGCACCACAGCCACTTCTCCAGGAGGCAAACTGAGGCTGGGCTTTCAACTTAGTTCTCAGGACCTACCAAGAGTAACCTGGAGTCTCCTGGTTCTGGGCCCATTTGGGATACCTGTGTCATTACCATCTTCCCTGGTGCACCTGCTGCCCCCAATATGCAATACATTTCCAGGTAGCCTGCAGAGGGCAGGAAGATGGCAAAGACGATGGGGCCATCACTGCAAGGCCACACAGGACCACTCTACCCCTTAAGGCCAACAGCCAGGAGTGTTATCTGCATGAGTCTGTCAATTAAAGGTGCTAGGAAGATCGATGGATGGATGGATCAAGCCTTCTGGGAAGGATGAAGAAGGGGTCTTAGATGACAGCAGAGAGGAATCAGGGACTCAGCAATTAAACACCCAGCCTGGAGTCTGGGGAGCACATAAAAGGTTGGCAGCTGCAGCCTGTTCCAGCGCACCCCCTGTCCACCCCACCCCCACCCCCACCCCCATGGCTGGTGCCCACAGAGCAAGGTTCAATAGCGAGCACTGCACTGATTTCAGATGCTTAAAGACAAAGAAACTCCAGATTACAGCAAGGGGAACAAAGGTCATTTAGCACCAACACGAAATCAATCCCTCTCTCTCCTTGGGTAAGTTAAGTCTGTGGCCAAAGCAATCAGGATGACAGAAGCAACAGCAGAATAGGATGAAGGCAAGGGCTGGGAGGGCCTCAACGTCTGCTGCATTGCAGGGAAGGGCACAGTGCATCCAAGAGGAAGGACAAGATACCACGAGCCTAAGGCATCCTCACCCCTGGCCAGTCCTTCCCTGTGCCTCACTGCACCTGGCCGCCCGGCCCCCCCCCCCCCCGGGCCCATGCATGGATGGCCTTGACTACTGGTGGGGCTGTCACCACCAGACATCTTACCTTGGTTTCCAGGAGCACAAGCCCAGAGAGAAGCGAATGGGAACGGTTCTGCTCAAAGCCCTTCTTCCTCATGGAGCACTTCATACCTCTGAGATGCACCTTCACCCACATTATCTCACTTAAGCCTTTTGCATGGACACAGAAACAGGCTCAGGGAGATTACATCTATACTATCACGTCACAGTCGGTGGATAAGCGGGGACTGTGCAGTCACTTTTCCACCCTACCACATGCTCCATACTCAGAAATGGGAACTGGCCTGATGGTCTGATGCAGCTGCCTGCATCAGATGATGTGTCTATCAAGCACATCATCCTTCTCATTCCTCCAAACAGACTCCCTTGTCTCAGAACAGCCATCCCGCATCCCTCTGACTTTAGAAGGCTGGCTTATTCATCCCCCCATTACATATAAAATGCTGAAAGACAGGGAATAGAAGAGAACCAAAGTAGGGGGAAATGGGGCCCAGACCTAGAGCACTGGGCTCCAGAGTCCCACTGGTAGCTTTTTCTGCTAGACAGGTTTATCCCAGACACCAGCCATTCCCTACATCGCTTGCAGGATTTCTGCCACATTCTATACCCTTTGTACTATAGCTGTTTCTATTAAACGGACTCGTTCTTATGACTTAATACATTTAATTTAAAGTGATGCCTTATATCACCACCACAAAGAAGAAAATCAGTACCACTGACCATAACTGGGAGCGAAGCCTAAAAATAAATAGCACAGAAACAACCTAAATTGTAGGCAGGCACTGTTCCCCACTTAGAGGCCCAGAGCCAGAGGTCTGCTTTCCCTTTGTTATGAAACAGAGATTAGCAAGTGTTAAAAAGGTGTTAAAGCCAGACTAGCACCAACCTGAAAGTTTCCCCTTAAAGAAATCACACGGATTAGTAGAGAACTGAAAAGGGAAGATCCTTCTCACTAGGTGACTCAATGTTATCTCATGCCTGCCCACCTAAAGTCATCTCACTGGAGAGCTACCTCATCCTGTGGGAAACATCCAATTAGACTGAATCGTAGGAAGGGGGGCAAGAGGGACAAGAGTCAACCACATCACGGGGGCAACCAATGCCAGCTCCTGGGAGTGCTCCAATCCATTGCCCCCCCCCCACCACCACCACCCCAAGGCACACCCAGCTTCTGGGCAAGCCCAAGGGTCACCCGTCACCACCCAGGTGTCTCTGGCTCCACTGCCCTTGTCTCACCCCTTGGCTAACGGCAGAGCACAGCACTAACCCCTCCAAACTCCTCTGCAAATCCAGATCCAGCAGAGCCACTGGAGCCACCCCAAATTCTCACAACACTTCTATGGACAGTCAGTTCTGATGACCCCAGTTGCTGGGAAGCTTTGGACAGTGGAGGGAGTCTGTGCCAGACTGTGTAAGCACCTCCCTGAGGTCTTGCGGGCATCAAGCCTGCAGCAAGGGACTGGAGCCCAGGAAGCTGCCCCAGAAGCTCCTTTGCCCCAAACGCCACCTCTTAACCCATAGGTCATCCAGAATATCTCTGAAATAGCTCGAGAGAACTATTTTCAACATCCAGGAGCAAACAATTAGTAAACTCAAGAAAGGTGAAGAGTCAAAGAGAAAAATCCAAAGAAGGGGGGAGGAGGCTGTCAAGCAACCTCCAAACTTGCTCCTGGCCTGCCGGCACTGTGCGCAAAAGGCAAGCAGATCCTGGCCTGGCGGGCACCTCGTGGGCTCAGCCAAGTTGCAAGAGAACCAAATGGCGCGGTGAGATACTTGGGCTCAGCCAGGTGCTGTCGCCCGGGTCGGATCAATGCTACTCACTGCAGGCTTCCGGAAGGGCGCCCAATGCCGGGAATGGGGACGAAATACTGGGTGCCCCTCTGTGGATGATGGAGCCCGAAGGGCCCTCCCAGACGCCCTCCGACCCAGCCAATGTCCTGCTTGGGCTTTCCCCCAACAGCCAGTGTCCAGGGCGACGCTCCTGAGTCGCTCCCCCGACGGCGCACGGAGCAGAGGTTTTTCCCAACCAACTCAGGGCCAAAAGCCCTTTTGTAAAAGTCCACCCCAAAGAAAACGGGGATTTAGCATGAGAGTGGAGGAAAGGGAAGGCGGCACTGCCAGGCTTTACCTTTTCTCTTTATTCTGTTTTCTGGATTTGTGCAGGAGTCCGATGAGCACCACGGCCGCGCGGATCCCTGCCTTTCGGCAATGCATCCTCCCCGCAGGCTGGGACATGGCGAGGCCGCCGGCGGTGCCCGGCCGCGCCCTCGCCCGCCCGCCGCGCGCCCCCGTCGGCCCGGCT